>NC_137487.1:19747318-20344719 GCF_918807975.1 Aplidium turbinatum | reverse complement strand
CAATTATTTTAGATTTTTTTTTTTTTTCAAAAACAATTTTTTATGTGTTAAAATCGCTTTATATATAAAAGTAACGCGTGGCGGAATGTGACGTAATTTCACCAAAATTGTGCAACAAATTGTTTCAAATTTATATTCGATCTGTTTTTGATGTTTGATCTGCAAAAAAATGTTTGATTTTATGTACTTTTATCTTTTCGTAATTTAATGTTACAACAACAAAACATGACCATTCCACTTAGATCTTGGCCATCTTTAAGTTCCAGTTCTCATCCATCGCACTATTGTATATTCAGTGCAGCCAAACGGTGGACATTCATTTATGAATTTTATTTCTTTAATATGTGAAAAGTTCTGTTGCTATTTGCAGAGGTGGGCATCCGCTACTTTGATGGTAGCGCAATATTGATACCGCTACTATGACCAAAAGTAGCGCGCGCTCCTGCTACTTGGACTATTCCTATTCCCAACTTTGGCCAAAGCTTGTAATACTTTATTAGATTCATTTGAATTACTGCACATCATAAAAAGTAAAAGTCATACATAATTCCCGCTCGCACCACGTTTGTCATCCGCATTTCAATTTTTTATTTGCACAAGGGCGTGCTAGTGGCTGTTTCCGTAATAGTAGTACTCATGGCCGTGTGGCATCATCTCGTCCCCCTTCCGAAATTCACAAGTGGGCTCCTATGTGATTGCGCTAACAGAAGACAAGAAAGTGTTTAGGGTCGTAAACTCTTTCAATGTGGGGAAAAGTTTAATCAACAGAAATAATCTACCTAGGCTAAGCAGCTGCTTTCAATTCTTGCAACAAAGTTAGCCTAGCCCTAGATTAGAGGCCCTAGACATGATGTGTTAACCAGTTGAAATTCGGAAATGCAACAGAAGCAATTAACCTCGTTCAGTGGCTTAGCCAAGGGGAGGTTTTGGGGGTTACAACCCCCCCCTTTGGCACGCGTGTGACGTCACGATAGTGAGAATGATGCTTTCAGTCTAAAAAAATTGCCTAATTTTTTACAAAACTGCATTAAAAGAGCGAGTTTTGCCAATACCAAACATCTCAGCCAGGAATTAGCAACAAGAAAACACAGAGACTTAGCTTTATTTCCGAAAAATGCCGAAGAAAACATGATCTTATCCTTTTGCTATGCCACCGGACAGCATCATTTTACAGGAATATTCATACCCACATTTTTGTTGAAAATGCTCTCTGAATGCACCAAATTTAAAGTAATTTTTCAAAATTTTTTGGGGGAGGCCCCCAGACCCCCGCCGCTGGGTTGTCAAAACCCCCCCTTTCAAAATTCCTGGCTACGCTACTGGCCTCGTTAATTACATGCAAAGAAAGAGCTTAGGCTTATACCATTGAACTGGCAGTCGTGGCGTTAATTGTTAGTGCCTGGGGCTCGCAGGCGAGAGCTTGAGGGTTCAACTCCTCGTATAAATCGCTTGCGGTTGTAACAGGTAAAACTTTGTTTTTGTAGTGTAGGCCTAACAAACTGAATATCGAAGAATGAAAATTAATGACAAATTAAATGTTTAAACAACTTTTATTCCATGTCTAACACTGGATTTTGGTCTTATGACGTTAATAGTAAGATTGTTCATGACTTCTTAACATTATGGACGTATGATCACGCCACAGGCTAAGCACAATTTGACTGATTTTTTATCTTCGATTTGTTTTGGAAATGCTCTCAGAGCGCATCAAATTGGAAGTGTGTTTCAAAGATTATAAAAAAATTTCGGACACCTAGTTTCGGAATAAAACAAAATTTGTCAATCACCTCGACGAAACTTGCCTCGTCAATTCCTTTGTTAATGGAAAATTTTTGTCAGTTTATCAGCTTGTAATAAAGTTTAGCATTTGTATGACAAAAGAAAGCGTTTCAAAGCAAAGAGAGGGTTTCAAAACACTCTCAATGCTATTTCTTTACCAAAAGCATCAAAAAAATTTACATCAAACTCTCAAACTTTTACATTTATTTGGTTTATTTAATTCTTCTTGGATCATAACTTGTAATTTTCAAACAACAAACCCAGTTTTCTTTCAAGCCTGTAACTCGTTATTGGATGGTTTGTGTGCGTTGTTCTTAAGGTAATTGTGCTCTGAGCGTCTTTCCTTTCTTTACCAATGTTTGTCCTAATTGTCAACAGTAGAAGTTCCTTCTGTGCTGGGTTAGACTTTATAACTGTTTCGTCAGGCAGGGATGGGCAAACTTGTTGCTCCAATCCTTTTATAACTTTTTAATGTAGATCATACATTCAGCGATTGTGAAATGAATGTACAGAATATAGCTATAAAAGGTGCAATGTTAGTTTTTATCAACATAAGGCATGAGGGGTGACAGTTCTACCCGTAGGAACATTAATTTGTCAGTCACAATCAAGATTACCAAAGTTAAGAAACTAGCATTTTGAGTATCAATCCAAATATCAAACTAACCACTTTGTACATCGATTCAACGCCTGCGGTCGTTGAATAATTTTGTTTTTATATAAGATTTGTCAACCACCAAACAAGTTGCTAGGAGGCTACAGGAGCATTGAATGAAGCTACCAGGACATGACTTGTCAACATCTGTGGCTTGATTCATTTCTTTTGTATCCCTTATTATAATAAAACCAATGAAAATACAAAACTCTCTGCCACTAGGCCAGTGTTGATTGTCTGAATAATGAGATTAGAAATTGTTGATTGTGACATTTCTATAAAAATTAATCAATCTGTTCTTCAGGAAAAATTAAAGTTAATTTTAATATTTTATATTCTTTCCTTTGTAACGAATTGTTCCAGATTTGTTGCTGTGCTAGAATAAGATACAATGGCATCCAGTGTTACTGAAGAATTCCAATGTGCAATATGCATTGAACCTCTGAAGAGGCCCATTCGTATGCTTACGTGTGGACATAGCTTTTGCCACAACTGTCTAGCTAGACTCTGTCAGAGCAATCAGGATAAAAGTTAAAAAGGAGATATTCTATAAATTAGCATATTTCGCTTTCATCGCAATATACAAGAGCTTTATTGTACTTTTTTACTTTTAAAATCATCATAAATCTTCCAGCGACTTGTCACAAGTAGCCTTTTGGTTCCCAACCTGTTTCTATACATTCCTCTCTTTACTTTTGTTGAACCCTTTCATTCGTCCCTTACTATATGAAAGCGTTGCGTATCAGTGTCGAGAGACAGCACAGTTGTATCTTTGACACTTAACAGTAAGTTAACCCTTGCAAGGCGTCGTAGCAAGGGTCTCACCACTAAGTTAAAACACGTATACCGAATACGTATACAAACTATAGTATGCCGAAACACGTATTCGTTCTTGATGAAGAATTCTTCCTCTGTTAAGAACTATTGTTATAAATATGCAGAATATTTAAAACACAAAACTTGCAATTTCATTTCCACAATTGCAGATGTCCAACGTGTAGAAGTCCCATTGCGTTGCCTGGCAACGGAGTGGAGGGAATTTCTAGAAACATCACTTTGGAAAACGTCATCGAAAGTTTTGGAAAGGTAAAGTTTGTATGAATCAATCAGTCATTTATTTTTGTTCAGATGCAAAACAAAACGTACATGAAAGAGAAAACGAAAACATACAGTAATCTATAAATTTCCACAAAACAATTCAATTAATTTTCATTAAATTTTTTATTCAAGTTCTATTCGATAATTTTATAAATATTGCTTTTAGTTTGAATTTTAAATGCGTCTTCATCAGCGATATTGGTTAATTGCATCAGATTTTAGCAGAAACGTAAAAAATTTCGTTCTTGTGATTTGGTTTTCGTGACATTTCAAGGCACTTCTGATCTCAGTAGAGCTACTACTGCTGACGTCACTGTTACTTCTTGCAACAGTAGTTTCGCTCCAACCATGTTCAACTTCAATAATCAATCAGTCATTTAGTTTTGTTGGGATGCAAAAACAAAGTGTCCATAAAAGAGAAAACAAACAAAAACATGTAGTATGCAGTCGTTTGTTGCATATTTTGAAACGGAGAAAATTTTGTAATAACTGAATGAAAACGAATCTACTATTCAAATAATGTCTTGTATTTATTTTTTGAAGCTTTCAGAGTAAAATACATTATTGTTTATGTTTAGATGAAAGTCACTTCACAAACTGTTCAAAAAGAAGTTTTAAATCGTTCAAAAATTTCACAATTACAAGGTAAGCAACACGAACGCTTTGTTATGAACGTTGTATAGTTGTAGAATGAACTCTGCTTTCACTTCAGTTCCCACTTCAGGTAATAAATACTTCCAGATAGCACAAATATATTATTGTATATTTACTGTCCATTGTGTATAATCAGAACAGGCTGTGCATAGCAGTACTTTTTAAACACAACTCTGTCAACAACAACAAGGAAGTTTTCAAAGGATACTATGGGCTTGGTCTTTTATTGAAACCGACAAAATGGCTGTCATCAAAGCGCACGACTTTTGAAATACAAAAATTAAAAACAAAGAAAAATGACACAGTGTTTGTCTTAAAAAAATAAGATGCTGGGATGAATGCAAAATACTTTAACATTCCAAGATAGACCTAAAAACATTGGCATTTTTTCGGTTTGCGCTTGCGGCAAGGCTTGAGACTGAAGAAGATTCAAGCAAGAGACAAAGATGAAACGGTCTATGGCGGAACATAACATGCTTGTCGCAAAAAACTAAAGAATAACTAACAGTCACTATTATTTGACGAAATAAGGAAGTTGTAGGGGATTGCGGCAGATTGTGGCCACAGGCCACATTATCACGTAAGAACTGAAACTGTCTGCTGGCCACTCAAAATCTCGTCGTGGTCCGGCCCGCGGGCCGTATTTTGCCCGTCCCTGCTTTAAAAGAAGACTAATTTTACATTAAATACGAAATGCTAGAAGCAAAAACTAATCTTACATTAAATACGAAATGCTAGAGAACATACAGTATAACACAAACATATTGCCTAAACATTTGGAAACAACTTTAACTTGCTCACATACCTTGCTGAATTATAACTGTTTGTGGTTGAAAAAGTAACTTTTCTGCTCCAATCAAATGATATATTTCTGTTATTTGTTAACTTTGTTACATTAAAGTTATATTCATCATTATCAGAGACACGTGTCTATCGCTAAGTTCTTGCTACACTCGACTGCCGAGAAACACATGGTTTTGGGAAAAGTTTTGATGGCTAGTGTGGAGGCTACACCGGTATGGTTAGCGAAACACAATGCTGGCTGTCTAGTTCTATCAAGTAGTCAGGTAGTACTGACGCCAGGGAGATCGCTCCGTCTCAACTATATAATCCTGCTTGTAATCCTCATCAGTCGCTATCTCCACTTGCAGCAGAGTGGCGATAAATGCTAACTCACTCTTGTGTCGCCAAATTGAAACCTGTCCATGCCTGAATGTTGTCTTGCCATCGTTAGTCTGCACAATTAGTGCTCAGCAATTTAGTAATCACTGAGCAGTAATCAGTTCAGGCTGGCAAGATAGCGTATGGTGTCACTGCAGTGAAGTCAGTAACTAGTGTCCAACAAATTGCGGTCTGGAAGGTTTGACATAATATCAGTGCTTCAATAAAATCATAAGTCTGGTGCAATTCCCCGTTACCAATATGTCATAGCCTACGTAGCATGTTTCACGGCAGCTACATTCTTCACTAACTGCGCATACGCACTGTACTAGTACATCTGCTATCGACGTGCTGTTGCTACTCGACGCTCAAATCTTCTTTAAGAATCTGAACCAGGTTTAACACAGCACAGTCGGTGAAACTTATACAAGTTCAGGGTTGTAATTTAATGTTATTGATGTTTATGTTCATAATGCTTACGTCACTCTGTCAAGTTGTCCACAACCTAGCCTAGTATTACGTCATAAATAACTATTTGCTTCAGATATGCATGCAGTTGTATGAAAAGCATATATGCATACATAAGCATAAGTGGTGTAAAAAAACACCGCTGGACGAAGACACTTTACCATAAGTACATCTCAATTTACAAGCGACATGACCCATATTTTATTCACCACAAGGTGGTGCTATCTTTTACTAACTTGTATCATCCGGATTTGAAATCAGGAGCTTGAAGCAGCTTTAAGTCAACTAGAGTTTAAAATTACTAATCGCCATTTATTACAATAGTTCGAAATACCGGCACTTGCGTACAGAGGTGTGCATTTGCGCGCTACTTTCGTCGTAAAAGTAGCCATAGCACCGCTACATTTTTGTTGGTGTAGCTGCTGCAGCAGCGGCGCTACCTTTTTTCAAATGTAGCTGTAGCGGATGGTAGCTACATTTATTTCAGTCGCACTCCCACTACCCGCTACATTTTAATTTTAAATGAAAAAAATGACTCGTGTTTTGAAGATTTGTTTTAAAACAATGCGAGACAAAATCATTTGACCATTGCGGGAAGCATCAAGCCACGTTGATACAGACAAGAGCGACACTAACACCAGTCACGACTCCGAGGATGAATTTGGCGTGTTGGTGCCATCGCATGAAACAGCGGTACGAAAGAAAAGTCAAATGTGGAGGCTTTTTTTTCAGACAGAAAGCAAGTCCTTGATCTTTTCCAGTGCCGATTTATTGGAACGTTTGTTCATTAGGTAGCCTATAGCTCTTTGCTTCATTCCTTCCAGTGCTGCGGTGGAGAGACTTTTCTTCATGAAAGAAACGTGCTGAAGCCAAATCGGGCAGGACTCAATGACTCGCATTTTGAAGTGGTCGTGTTTTTGAAAGACGCGTAACAATAAGTTTCATCTAGCGAGAAAGTGTTTTCTATAAAGAGGTAGAAATGGCAGTGTAAAGTGTTTGTGCTGAATTGTCTCCAGGCTGCTTTTGCGCTGCTGTTGTTTGTGTTAAACTGTATAAATATATGCTTAAATATAACATTGTTATCAAACAAAGGAACTGGTACTGACTGCGTCCTATAAGTCCTATTTACTCACATTTCTAAAAACAATTGGCTTCCAAATTCTAGATGTAGCTTAATGGCACCGATGAGAAATCCAACACTATTTATTACCCCATTTCTTAATGTGAATCACGAAGTGGGTGATTGCCTACAAATAAGTAATCAAATGTGATGCTACCTGCCTTGTTCAATGTCATTATGATGTACTTATAATACATAATACTTACATTTATTTCATGATGAGTATGTTTTATTATACAATTCCATTTGATGATACTCACTTGCCTTGACAATTTGTTGACAAAAGATGAAAAACGTCAGTGAAAATTTAAAATGCACAGCCTACACCAAGTACCGTAGTTTTTCTTTCAAGCAGTTTACGTAAATAAAATATTGCAAATACGTCATTCAGTTGCGACAGCATGTCGCTATGGGTGGATATTATGTTTCTGCAAAAATTTTCCTTCCAATAATTGTGACAGTAAAAATTGTAGAGTCGTGTCATTTTAGTCAATGTCATGCTAACGTTAAATATTTAATTATGAGCGTCATTTTCTTTTTCTTCACCAATGTTTGTCCTTGTCAACAGTACAAGTTCCTTCTAGGCTGGATTAGGTTTTATAAAATTTTCATCAGTCAGGGATGGGCAAACTGGTTGCTCTGATCCTTTTATAACTTTTTAAAGAGAGTTCATTCATTCAGCGCTTCAGAAATGAATGTACACAATATAGCTATAGAAGTGGCAATGTTAGTTTATGACAGCATAATGTATGAGGGGTGACAGTTGTAGTGATAAGAACAATATTTGTAGGTCACAATCAAGATCAACAAAGTTAAGAAACTAGCATTTTTAGTATCAACTCAAACATTAAACTAACCACTTTGTACATCGATTCAACGTATGCGGTCGTTGAATAAATTTGTTTTTATAAAATTTGTCAACCACCAAACAAGTTGCTAGGAGGCTACAGCAGCATTGAATGAAGCCACCAGGATATGACTTGTCAACATCTGTGGCTTGATTCATTTTTTTTCTATCTTTTATTATAAGACCAATGAAAATACAAAACTCTCTGTTACTAGAGCAGCGTTATTTGTCTAATTAATGAAATTTGAAGATGTTGATTGTGAATTTTTTATAAAAATTAATCAATCTATTTTACAGAAATAATTAAGTTTATTTTCAATATTTTCTGGCATTTTCTTTGTAAGGAATTATTCCACATTTTTTGCTGCGCTAGAATAAAATACAATGGCTTCCAGAGTTAACGAAGAATTCCAATGTGCAATATGCATTGAACCTCTGAAGAGGCCCATTCGTGTGCTAACCTGTGGACATAGCTTTTGCCACAACTGTCTAACTGGACTCTGTCAAAGCAATCAGGATAAAAGGTAACAAGAAAATATTCTATAAATTGGCATATTTTGCTTTCATCGCAATACACAAGTACTTTATTTTATATTTTTTACTTTTAAAATCATCATCAATCTCCCAGTAGGATAACTTGTGACAAGTGGTTTCCTTTCCACATCAGTGGTTCCGAAACTTTTACTTGAAAAACGTAACCAACGCATAGTTAAGAACCCGTTGAAGTGTCAGGTTGCAAAAAAAGACCAAAATATTTTACTTTAAGTTGGATGCAAAGTTGTCTTCTGACAATGTCTCGATCGACCAATTTAAACTCATCTCTCGAGGCAGATCTGATTTTCAAACTAAGATCATGGAAGCCTTAAGAATCAAACGTAACAATCCATCTCTCAACCGGCAGTTATTCACCTGTGGCTCATCGTTCCTTTTGTGTGTGTTCTAATTGTTTTGTCCAATGCCTGTAGTCTACACCTCACGTGATCTGTTTCCCACCGCATAATTTACTCGCAATCATTCTCGTATTATTTGTTCAGTTTGTGCTTTCAGTCCAGAGTGTCGTTACAGTTACAGTGCATAGTCAAATTTATCTTACGATTTTTCATTTTATGTATTGCATATTTAATTCCTGATGAGGACACACGTACGTGTCGAAAACGTTTGAGTTTATTTTATTTTAATTATGTTATATTTTGTGTGAAATAAAGTATGCTAAACCCGCTAAAGTTACTATGTTTTATTTCTCTAAAGTTGTCTTCCTTCTGCAAACTTAAAGCCGCAAATGAAATACAATACGACAATGTAAGCTAAGTTCAAAAGTTTGCCAAGTTGTGCCATGCAAAGTGGTGATGATGATGGCGTATGAGCGATCTTTCCAGGCTAGATTGGAGGGCAGGAAATCTTCAGCCACTCAGCAGTCTCGTCGTCCAGGACCCTCAGACCATGCGCACCGTGTGGAGGCCGGTGGGTTAGGCAGTAGTGGATGACATGATCTGCGGTCTGTTCCGTGGCACCACACTCGCATTCTGATGAAGGAGCCAGGCCCCACTTGTGCATGTCCGAACGAAAACGGCCGACGCCAGTTCGCAGGCGGTTTAGCCTGACCCACGCAAGCCTTGCGAGGAACATCCCTGGTGGACGGGGATCGGCGTCGGGTATGAAGTCACGGAGCGTGGAGGTGTGATTTTGCCACTCCGTGTTCCACATGTGGTTCATCCAGTGTGCCGCACTTAAACCAAGTTCTTCTGCGTTCTTAAGGAGTTGTTGTGCGGCAGGCACAAAGGGGCGTCTTGATTTCAGTCGCTGCTTTATAGGTGGTGGTCGCTTGAATGTTGCATGGAGAAGATGGTCCGGGTCCAAAGCGCGGCAAGCGAGAGAAATCGTGGCTCCTTTACGGCGTAGCTCAGCGGGTTGGATGCCTGTTAGGATGGGTAGGCAGTCCGTTGGAGTGGGACGCAGGCATCCAGTCACAATACGCAGTGCGTCGTTGATGGCGGTATCAATCTGGTGAGTGTGAGAACTACAACACCAGACCGGCGCGCAGTACTCAGCGGTGGAATGAACAAGGGCTAGGGTAGCTGTACGAAGAGTTTTAGCACCAGCTCCCCAGCCGGAACCCGCCAATCGCCTCAAAAGTGCGACGCGTGTAGATAGTTTTTTGCGCAGTGAATTCAAGTGCCGGCGGTACGTGAGTGACCTGTCCAGGGTTATGCCGAGGTATGTAGGTTCGGCACAGTAGGGCAGGCGTTCCCCATCAATCTTGATGTTTATCTCACGCTGTGCCTCCCGGTTGTTAAGGTGGAAGGCCGCCGACACTGTCATTGACTTGCTGAGCTGTAGCTTCCATTTCTGGAGGTATGCTGATAGTGTTTGCATGTCTTGGCTGAGGTTCCTCTCCACTGACTGCCAGTTTCCTGCTGAGTGCAGGAGTGCCAGGTCGTCTGCGTAAGCATATTTCCTGGAGATGGTGGGGGGCAAGTCGTGGGTGTGTATATTGAACAGGAGAGGAGCCAAGACTGAGCCCTGTGGGACGCCGTTTTTAAGCCGGCGTAGTCTGCTTCGACGACCGCTACCGGTTGTGAGGGTAAAACTGTGGTTTTGCACAAGTTCCATCATCATATGGACCATGTGTCTGTCAGGGAGCAGACGGAGTAACTTGCAGGTAAGGCCGCTATGCCATACGGTATCATAGGCAGCCGTGAGATCAACAAACACGGCGCCAGCCTTCTTCTTAGCCGAGAAGCTGTCCTCAATGTCTTGGGTCATAAGTGTGACCTGATCTACGGTTGATCGTCCGTGTCGGAAACCAGCTTGTTCACGGGGGAGCTGCGGATCTATTATTGGTTCGACACGGGCGTAGATGAGTCTCTCGAGGATCTTGAAGGGGATGCAGAGCAGTGAGATTGGACGGTAACTCTTCGGGTCCCCTGGGGGCTTCTTCGGCTTAGGAACTGCAACCACAAGGGCTCTTCTCCAGATTCTGGGAATTTTCAGGTGGCGCAAACAGCAGGAAAGGAAGTCTTTTAACCAATGCCAATGCAAAGTGGTGCAATTGATCAACAAAGCTAACTCTATGTGAAAATAAAGCGTCGTTTTGTCATATCCGATAGATTAAAACACAAAGCTTACAATTTCACTGCAATCATTTCAGATGTCCAACGTGTAGAAATCCTATTACTTTGCCTGGCAACGGAGTAGATGGAATATCTCGAAATTTCACTTTGGAAAACGTCATTGAAAGATTGGGAAAGGTGAGGTTTGCATAAAGATTTTACATAAGAAGTTTTCTTTTGGTTTTGGGCTGACAGTTTGCACGTGAAAAGTTGTAGAACAACGAGCACGAAGATCTAATACGCTTTGCAATTGTAAGACGTAAGACAAACTCCTGTATCGTATGTGAAGTAAAAACCAAATATAATGAAATGTGTTAACTTCGACTTCACAAATCTGTGTTCAAATAATAATTGCATTTAATTTTAAATGTCACCATACTCGTTATCTACAGTTTTGAAGGTTCACTTTTGGTTCGAGATCTGAGTAACCCATAGAGTTTAAAAATCAATAAAAATTCTAGGATATATCTCGCACGTTACTTGACCAAGCACTTCCAATTGAAATCCAATACATTTTTGCTTTACTTGCTTTCGACAAATCGCGTTATTTTCCTGCTCTTGATGTCAACAGTATTGGCGCCGACTTGACCGAAAGTCAAAAGTTGATGATTGATATAGTCAATCATTGTAAGTGTAATGTAAGCTGAAAACCATGTAGCCTACTTCGCTAATGGTGGTTGGCAAAAAGTCTCAGTTTTCAACGTCGTTTGGTTAATTTAACAGAAACATAACAAGAACTTTTATAACTTTGACTGCACAACTCATGTTCAAGTAGAAGCGGATCCAATAAGTAATTTTATGGTGTGGGGGGAATTCAACAAAACACAAAAATGTGTGAGTGTTTAACAACATCAATTTACCTTATTTTCTGCGAATAAAGTTGATTTTTTTACATTTTATGGTGGGTGTAGCGGACGTGGCGTGTTACATATTGAAACGCTCACTCATACACAGCAGTCGTCACGACTACAACATCCTTGGGAACAATGGCGGCTAGGAGTGACCAGGACACAGCAGTCGTCCGTGCTACACGTACTGATTTATTCTAAATCCAAGTGTGGAGGCGAAGATATAACACAGCAAGCATGATGTCAAGTAGAACCAAAACCAGAGGATTGAAGAGAAAACACCAGAACTAAAAATTAGTAGCACCGTAACCAAAAATTAACGAACCCAACAACGCTCTATACTGTCATATACATTACTGAGGTGAGAGTCACATGTCTTGGTTGCAGCTACAAAGGAATTCTAGTTTTGATTAAAAATGCACTGCTTGGAGCGTTGCAATCACCATACACAAATGCACAATGTAACAAAACCGCAAAACTACGTTTGTATAAGGTAATTGCCAGGATCCGAATAGGCATTCTTGGATATCCAGTGCGTTGAATTCCATTGCGAGACGCGAGGACTGCTCTGTAAGCCTTCGGGTTACACAAATCACATAGATTCCAGAATCCTGAAGCGAAGCAAGAGTGAGTGACGCCAGAGAAAGCTCTCAAGAGGTACAGTGAGCGATTGCTCCAACTCCCTTCCCCACCTCCCTGGATCCGCCAATGTGTTCAAGAAACACTTCTACGATTATTTTCAAATATACAAAAAAAAAATCGTCACCACTGGCATAGACAAGGGAGACCAGCAGAGGCGGGAGAAAAGCGCCATTTTTTGGTAGCGATTGCATGGCTACATTTTTGTCGGTGTAGCGGCTGCAGTAGCGATGCTACTGTTTTCCAATGTAACGAAGAGACGCTATGCTTATTTCAGTCGCATTTCTGCTACCCGCTACTAATTTAAAGTGTACAAAAAAGAACTACAACCTCTGGAGACCAGGGAAATTTTTGAAATTGGGCCAGGGATTTGTTAGACTCAGAATCTTTTGAAAGGTTCTAGATCTAAGTTTTTCCATTGATGTCAACTTTTCTAGAAAAAAGTTTCTAACTGTTTGGAAATTTTTGGTTCTTGTATGCATGTATAGCTCTTTCCACACAATCATCCATTTTTCCCTGTATTAACTTTTTTTAAAGGTGGCTTGGATATTTCCCTGATATCCAACTTAATTTTTTCTCACACATATTTTTTTTTAAAATCAAAATATAGTTATTACTATCTGAATTCTTAACAGCCTGTTTCACCTCAAACGGATCATCCGTTTTCCGTTGATGATCCGTTTGAGGTGAAACAGGCTGTTAAGAATTCAGATAGTAATAACTATATTTTGATTTAATTCGCTCTGCTTTGCTTTTTTGCTTAGCATTGAGCACTTTTTGTAGTATTAATAGTTTTCATTGTTTTAGTTTTTTTAGATATTCGTTTTATATAAATTTAATTAAACAAAATGGATTCTCCCTAACTACCAGCGCAATCTTGGCAACCCATTTTTAAAGTTGTTGACTAAGAAACTTCTGCAATATTTGAATGAAAACGAATCCACTACACTCCACTACACAAATAAGGTTTGGTATTTTGTTTTGCAGCTTGCTTAAGGTGCGTCGTTTATTTTCAGGTGGAAGTCACTTCACAAGCTGTTGATAAAAAAGTTTTAACTCCTTCAGAAATCAAACAATTACGAGGTAAGCAACACCAACACTTGTTATGGAATGCTGCGTGAATGGAATACAAGAACACTTTATTGTGAACACTGTAGTTGTAGAAATTACTCTGCTCTCACTTCAGTACCCACTCCAGGTGATGAAAAGTTCCAGATAACACAAACGTATTACAATGTAAGCATTGTAGCCTATATACTCAACACATGTTCTGCATAGCAAATACTTCTTAAACTGAAGTTTGTCGACTGAAAGCATTTCAAAAAAATTTGGTTTTGCATTAATTTACGTGACGCCAATGGAAAGCTAAAATATTTTTATTGATTTCAAAGCCAAAGGCCATGAAAACTCTCCGATTTATTAGTGATATTGTACGCAGTTATGCTTGCTGCATTGTGAGACAAGATATGGAATGTGTATTAACTTGATGAATGTTGTATTGTGTTATTTTGTTGCGCGGATAGATGATTTTTGCTTGGAAACTAAATTGATGATTAGTAGATAAGAATTGGTGTCTGAATTACATTTTGATGCCAACAAACATCGTGTACTCAATACCTTACCACAAAGGTTTGATGAAAATCATTTTGGTTATATGTAATAAAAAGTCATTTGTCATAAAAGAGTCGATACTATAAAAGGAACAAAATTTAAAATTATTCTAAAAAGTGTGGATAATGTAAAATTAATAAGCTTCAGTGGCAAAACTGTTTCCTTTTGCATTAATTTGCGCATAAAACATTAAGGAATCTGATTGGACATTTTTTAGACTACAATGAATTGCAAGTTATCCTACTCAAATCGAGCTAAAACAGCGCGACATCAATAGGCTACTTTTCCTTTTGCCTTTTTATGTAAATAGTCATTTTCTATCATCGCTATTGTGAACGAAATATCGGTGAGGCATAATTGGCATAATAAGGTGAGCAATAATTTTGCAAGTTAAATGAGAGCGGCAGTCATGCGAATTATCAAAAGACTCCTTAATGTTAAGTCGTCAAAAATAAGCAAGCTCGCACATCACATCAATTTAGTTTGAAATTCGCTGTGTTATATACTATAGTATCAATAAAGATAAATTGTTAACGTGTGTTTTTTACTTCAGTGCGTCATAAGATTATAAAACTTTGATCATTGTCTCACAGAGCAACTAAGTTTGAGAATCACTATTGCACATTAAACATTGCAAAAAGTTATTGGTACCAGACACACGATGGCGTACGAGATTCGAATTAACCTAACTTTCACAACCTGCAGCCGCTAATCAAACCGGAACCTTCTGGCAGAACATGCATGAGTTCAGGATAATTGTGGATTGAATGAACACAATATTGAGATATAACGATACCAGGATTTGATTGATTAAATCTTTGTCCTCGGACTGGGAAAGCTTAATCCTGGCAGTTTCACATGCTTATAGGGGCTGTGAACCACTAACGCAGGCCCAGTCACCAAAATTGACAGAGTGAAGTTTCCAATTGTTGAAGTCTTGTTGCCGGGGAATTATTCCATCCATTAGGTGCCGCTGAATGGAAAGCATCCTTAGAATGCGTTGCTCAAGCGCATACCCCGAGAGTTGAACCAGCTCCGCTTGGTTCTTCGTTCACGAAGTCACGCGCTAACCAACTGATCTATCGGGGAGGACGGATTAACATTTCATAATTCAACTTAATACATTTGAAATGTAATTCAAACTTTGCTTTTATTCAAGTGCAAAAACCGAATCTTTGATAGTTGTTATGATTCCATTTTTTCATTTTATAATTTTTGACAGATTCAGCAGCGACCTTTCGTCAACAAAACAACTTTCAAAAAGCGGTGGAAACCCTTCAAATATTCATCGACCATGTCGAAGGATGGGACAAGTTACAACCAAGCATCGACCAAGCGGAATGCTTGTTGAGTTTAAAAAACATTTCAGGAGTAGAAATTGTTTGTGTTTCGATTGCATCCATCGTTGATGCAAATCAATCATCACGCTTGATCGATCAATTACGTGACGTTTGTGATGAGAACATTATGAAATTAATTTTTAACTTGGCTAACGTAGAAGAATGCGATTGCGCAATCTCATTGGCTCGTTGTAGATTTCAATTTGTTAAAAATCATTACGACGGTGAAAGCAGGTTAGATAAGCTTGAAAACATTGGTTGGTTGATAGCACAAATATGTTTAGCATTATCAAAACAAAACAAACAAGAACAAATGAAAGAACAATATTCATTTATCAGGGAAAGTGTTGATTGTATGCAAAGTATAAATAACGTTGATCTAAAAGTTAAATGCAAACAAATTACTTGTTTTTTATGTCACTTTGGTTTCTGCTGCATCGAAGCAGCTGATTATTACAAATCAATCGCAATAAACGAATCCGCAATTACGTTAATGAAAACAGTATTCTATGTTGAAGCAAATCGATATCAGATATTTGGATATTGCCACAATAATATGGGATCTGCGCTTGAAAAAACCAACCAATTGTTTGAAGCAAAAGCCGCTTACATAAAAGCCATTGAAATCTACAACACAGCCAGTGATTGGTCGAGCGACGAAGATAAAACGTCAAGTATTTCTAATTCTGCGACAGGTTTGGAGTTTGTTGAAAACAAAATTTTGGACAATCAACTTTGATTATTTTTGGGATTATTAAAAGGTTTGTTTAAAATGATTCTCAATAAAAGTTTTCGTTTCAAAACCGGTTGGTTAAAAAAAAGGTTTAAAGGGCACTTTGAAAGCCTTCATAAAAGAATTCTTAGTCGATGTTGATTCTTGAAAACATCTAGTAGCAGAACGACCAACATGACGCAGTCTTATTTCTGAAGACGCAGTATCAGCCAAGAGCAGCGTACGATATGTGCTGTCAAAAACGGGAACAGCGTAAGGCCACAGCGTTAAACAAGAACTCTGGCCAATCATTCTTCCGGTGTGCGTATTAAAATCTGCAGGTCGCTGCAGCAGATAGACTGTTTTAAACGGTAGACACCTAATTTGAACATAGGGCAAATTTCTCTATGAACCAGCTGAATGCAGCATTATGAGCCTTCTTGCACTTAGCCAGAGAGCTAATTATTGCTTTAAACTGTGCTTGATAGTTATAGAGGAAGAAGAAGAAGGGCAGGACTGGGCGTCAAACCCAGACCATCCAAATGACTATTCCTTAGCCCCAACCCTCTCGGCCACTCTGGCTACGGCAAAACGATGATTTAATTTACTTTGTAAAGTGCATAGGTCGCATGACTGCAATAGTGCAATAGGCTGATTTACATCTTGCCTTCTGATTGGTTAATAAACCTCATCTGCTGCAGCAACCTCCAGATTACAAATAGGCTACGCTTCCCCTGTCCATCCTGCAGTAGAAGCTTCACCTCACAGATAGGCCTAATCAGTCATCTCCTCACTCACGCACGCCAATCACATACCAAAGCTTGACTCAAATTCGTTGTCTATCTTCGAAAATAAATGAAAACATCATGTCAATTGGTCTACAACCTAGTCTCGTATTTCATTTTATTTCAGGCGTGACATTTTATTACGAAATACAAGGCTAGGTTGTGATGATGGAGAGGGATAGCCATCATCACAACCTAGTTTCGTTTCGTAATAAAATGTCACGCCTGCTTTATTGACCACAAGTGGTGTCTGTGTTGTTGCTAAACAATCTCTAGTCGGTTTAATTATTGTCGTTTGGTTGTGGTCGCGATCATCTCTGCCATCTTCTCCCAGACCTTGAGCGCCAATCGTGGTTCATTTGCGATCGTCTCAGGAGCCGTCAACTGGCCGCGTGTCCACGAATGGACAACTGGGCATTTCAGCGGGACATGCTCGACAGTCTCTTCTCCATTTGCAGTTTCGACATAGGTCTGTTATGTACACTCGCATACTTGTAAAGGCTTTCAATCACTGATGCAGGCCCGGTCACCAAGATTGACAGAATGAAGTTTTCGATTGTTGAAGTGTTGTTGCCAGGGAATTATTCCATCCATTAGATGCCGCTGAATGGAGAGCAATCCTTAACGTGCGTTGCTCAAGCGCACACCCCGAGAGTCGCACCAGCGCCGCTTGATCTTAAAGCTTCTTCGTTCCAGAAGTAACGCTCTAACCAAATGAGCTATCGGAGCGGACTTTACCTGACATAGCCATGGAATATGATGAGTTTCATGAAGAGGTAGAAAGCTCTGCATGTGACAGCGGTGGAAATGTGTCTGAAAGTAGTTCAGCTATTCCATAGACATTCAAACAGGAAGAGCTCTCCCGTGATTTGTCATAACCTAATATCCGCCATTTTCAAGTTTTCGAGATAAACGACTTTTTGTGTTTATAGCTGTAAAATTAACAAGGTAAAACACTCGAAGTTGACTTTTGGAAGGCTGGAGCGGACAACCAAACAAAATTTTTAAGAATGAAATTTGAGCCAGGTTTTTGTTTGTTTATTAAAATATGGCTTATATTTGGTTTTGCCAGATAACTAGTTATAAAAAAAGTATTAGGTTTGTATGATAAAACCTAATATATACTCTCGATGTTGACTTTAACCGCCTTATTGGCATATTTAATGTTGTGTTTTTGTATGATAAAGCCTCATGTAAGCTAAATGTTGACTTTGACCACACTATGTTGGCTTTGTAAGCCTAAATCAAACCTAAAGTGCCGGTAAGCGTCTGGATTTCTCCCAGAACTGTGTATCATTTCATCACTGTAATCTCTAGATGACTTTGCTGATATCACAAAAGCCTGCTAGGTTAAAGGCTATCGCTGACGCAAAATTAGTTGCTGGTAGCCTACTTAATAACCATGCCTTCATTTAAGGCAGAGGTGATGAACCTGCGGGCCGCATGCGGCCCGTCAAAGAGTTTTGTGAGGCCCGCAAAACAATTTGACAATCGCTCATGCATTAAAGACAAAAGACATCTCAAACCTGTTTTGTGCATTCACTGGTACACCTTTCCTTTGCTATTTTCTTGCCCTAAGCACTAACTTTCAAGGTTTAAAGTTAGAAAATAGGACAGCTATAAGGCAAAGTTGTTTAACCCTATTTCCTGTGACGTATTTTGGCCAGTTGACTTGCGGACGGGGGGGTCGTTTCGACACTAGCACTTTGAGCTCGTGTAACTCAAAAACTACCCAAGATAGAACAATCAAATTTTCACATGATGCAGATAATTCATCTGACAACACAGCATCAAAAATCTTTTGCAATTTGTTCAACAGCACAGCTTGAAAAATCAAATAATTTGATCGCTGGTCATATTTTTTTATTTGATTTGAGAAACCGCTTCTTAATTACTTTATAATTGAGTGTGACGGGCGGATTCTTTTGTTTTGGACTTTAATCTTTTACGCGTAGACGTCGTCCACGCTTCAATGAAATCGTAATTGACGTCCGACTTGCGTTTGCTTGTTGTTTTGCCGGAGGCATCTCATAAAAATCTTTCGCTTTGTCTCAACATTTGCAGAGAGACAAAATCACCGCAAAAAACTGTTTCAAGTTCTTTTTGAGCCACATGTTATAGTCTACATATTTTCAAACGTACTGTCATCACTTGATATTAGAACTAAATCAAGCAATGAACTTTAGTAAACATTTTATTTGGCGTCAATTGTGTTTAGTTCAGTTTTCTTTTCACACTCACACTGTCTAATTTGATTATACATGATCAAGAAACACGTTGTATTTTGCAGCACATCCCAGGGAGCTATTCATTCGTTTTTAACATTGTTTCAACATCTAGAGACGTTGAATCGATTTATAAAATGACTGATTTGCTGTCTGGCAAGCGGTTGAATACAGAAAAGTAAGGTAGCCTGATGGTGTCACATGGTATTTGAACAACAACCTATCCAAAGGTAGCCACTTGCTTCGATAGGAGCTCGTTCCAACTTAGGCTCGTTCCAACTTCATGCACTCCAAAACAAAAAGCGATAAACTATGTCACGATGCATTGCAAAAGTGATATGTTTCCATACGTACCAACAATGATCACTTTGAATGAAAAAATGTTGCAAACAATTTTGATAAAGTGTAGTGATAATAATCGCTTAGTCAAATCGTATTGGTAGGTTATAGAAGAGGTCGTTTGACGTTTGTACATTGCCAAATGGAACTCCAGTTCTGTGTGACAAACTCAAAGTCGTGGGATAACGATACGAAAAATGAATACATTTAGCAAGATATCAAATCTTGCAAAAAAATCTTTTTTAGGCTGATTGCTATTGTCGTACAAAAAAAAAACAATCACTAAAGTTTTGACTTTTTCCTTCGGTAAAATTGAAGGTTATTGATATTTTAAAAATACACGTTTATGTCTAAACGATTGGCATGGCTTTTTTCATTGTCAGCTAGATTTGCAGGATAATGTTTTCTACATTTTTTTCTAATTTGTTGGACATGCATTTTGTGGCAAGCTATTTCTTACGCATTAGAAGATTTCTTTCTCTTCAAATTTTGAAATAGCACTTTAGATGCAGTTTGCGGTTGACGGCCTTACTGCAAAAGCCATCTCCATCTTTTGTGATTGATACACACTCAAAAACAAAAGGCGCGTAAACTACTGCTGGCCGATAGACCACGTCACAATACATCATAATGATGTTTTTCCGAACCAAAGACCCAGAAAACCAATTTTGTTGTATATTAGTTCAGACGTCTGCAGACGTTGAACCAATGACAAAAAGTGACTTGCTGATGTGAAACAAAGTGATTGCTGTTCCCAATGTGCAAACATTTTGATAAAAAGTAATCAAGTTTTTGCCACAGCTTTCTGGTCCACTTAGGCTACTCTGGTCAATCGACTCATGTTAAAAATTACTTATCGACATTACTGGGTAGCCTCACACTGAAGTTGTTTTGTGTAAAGTTTTGCTTGTGAAAAAGTCGAAGTAAAAACACAAAAATGAAGTAAGTTATATTTACAAAGTATTATATTCTTGAATGAACCATAGTTTTAAAAAAAAATAGTTTGAACAAGTTTTATCTGATAGAAACTATAATTGATATCATCGCGTAGGATCAAATAGCTGTGAAAATCACTTAGAGCAGCAATCCTTTGTAGTGATTTTCATTTCTCCTGCAAACCAAGGTGAACCTCAATATACAAATTTTTATGCCAAACGATAAAATTCGTTTTTCCTTTTTTTCTAATTAGTTTTATGAGACAAGGAAAACGATCCGTATAAAAAATGATTCAATTCAACATATTTCCCTTATTTTGTCAGATATGCATTTTGTGTAACAATGCTTTAGAAACATTGTTGAGAACGGTATAGCGTTTGAGATGCAGTCAAAGAATGCAACTTCGCGGTTGATGGCGTTATTACAAAACCCAATCTTTTGGCACGGAAATGTATTCGAAAACAAAAGGCCACAAAAGCAGCTGACTGATAGATTACGTTGCAATACGTTACAAAAACGAGGCATTGATTTCAGATTTTTTCAACCCAACCAACAACTTTACTCCAAATGACATACATGTCCAAATTTATTGAAAAGAAGATATAGGCTTACACCGTTTTGTGAAAATAAGCTTTTGAAAGCCAACATTTGAATAAAAAGTTTGAATTTATTGAGTTGGTCCTAATAGTGTTTCTGCTGAGATGTATCAAACTTTTGAATTTTCGTAGAGAAAAAATAATTTTGTAATCTCTCAAGCAACTGCAAAATTACCATTTAGGTAAAAATTCAGTGCTTATGCAATATGTGCAATGTTTGTCAAAGCACAATAATTTAGTTGCGCGTGTTTTTCCACAAAAGCAGAGCAATTTAGATAGCCGATGTCAAGTTCTTTTCAGTATTCTTCAATCTCTCGGTTTTATAATACATTTTAGCAACATCCATGTGAATATAAGTGTACCGGTACTGCAGAAGTTTATTGGGGGGTCAAGAACTCACTCCTTGTTATTTTCCGACAAGAAATCAACAAGAAACTTACAACATCAGTCGGTTTGTTTTATGAGATAAACTGAGTTTTGTCAAGAATTTTCGTATTGCTTCTTGTTATAAGTTAGAAACAAAATGTATTCGCCATAGAAAACTATGTAAAATGACATCTTTTTCAACATGGTTTATCGTATGCTCTCTGATAATTTCAAAGAAACTCAGATGTAATTAAAAGATTAATCAAAGCAACTCAAAACTCTAGTTTGCAAACAAAAGGCGGAATCATTACGGTTGAATGCGTTCCAACAAAACCAAGTCATGAGATAGCTGCGTCGCAGTTCCACGCACGGCGGCACTCAGTAATCCTATTAATCCGTATAATTTGAAAACAAAAGGGCTAGCTAGTAGCAGGCTAAAATACCAGAGTATGTTATGAAAATCATGTCATATCTCTAAATCTATAGACAATAGCAACGTCATTTAAATCGAAATAAATTCTTGAATAATTTTTAGGAAAAGTCAAAAAATTTCAAAGGTGTGGATTGCGTAGTTCTTTAGTAATATTGCTTTGAAAAGTACCAAATCCCACCCGACCCCCCCGTCACAGGACAAACGGTTAAACACTATTCACCAATTTCACCTTGTATTTTTGGTCGATTCCAATCTATGACGTCGTAGAATTTTGACAAGCGCTAAGTTGTGTGGCCCGATTACTCATGTGTAATTGACAAAGTGGCCCGCGACCGCAAAAAGGTTCGTCACCCCATGATTTAAGGCTACCGTACTACATTGCCTCATTGGCTGCACAGCATCTGGGACAGTTGATTAAAAATGACTAAACTCACTGAGTAGCGTACTCCCGGGCCTCTGCTTTAAAATCTTAATAATCGTATGCAAGCTAAGTTATTTAGCGTACCGTAAAGTCAACTAAGCCATCAGTACACCAGTAGGCTACGAAAAATCAAACTGATCGGCGAGACGTAAATGATACGGCATTTAATGAAAAGAAAAGCTAGTGTGTTCGGATGGACATTTTTATGCTAGCCTACATAATTAAGCTTACTTAGTGCTTGACAACATTTTCGTCCAATCTATTTTATCAAACGCTTTTGAATCCGCTTCATGCAACTCAAGAGATGTAAGATGTTGTGAAATAGCCTGCTGCAATTGCTTCTGAAATTATGGCTGTCACGTGACGATATCCTGTTACGTGATTGGAGTAGATGAATATGTTAGGTTTCAGAAAATTATTCTTGCACAGATTAGAATATGTTAGGTTTTACCCACCAATTATCTCGAAAACCATACTACATTAGGGCACAAATTTTTGTCAGGAGATGCATGAAGTCTTTAAACGTAGAAAAATGCAAAAAAGTCATTTTCGACAAAATGGCGCATATTAGGTCTACCAAAACCACGGGAGAGCTGAGTGATCTCATCAGGGATCTCAACCTATCCAAATAAGCAACATAAATTTTAGCAACCCAACTCAAAGACAAAAATTGTTTGGAACCGGAGCTTCCATAATATTTTACTGTGCGAGAGAAAAAGAATTGCTTCCATATTTGTGTCGGCAAGATGAATTTATCTACTGCAAAGACATCGCAGGGCTTCTTTTGTAACCGAGAGTACCACAATATAGAGCTCAAGAGTGGCGCTTGATCAATGATGATAGACAGTTCGAAAAGAAGTATAAAGTGTGTATTGTTACATAAAGGTAACAGATATGCATCTCTCCCAATTGGCCATTCAACAAAACTAAATGAATAGTACAATAACATTAAAACGATATCACAGAAACTGGATTACGACTCTCACCAATGATTAATTTGTATAGACTTGAAAATGGTAATTTTTTGCTTGGCCAGCAAAACGGCTGTACAAAATAGGGGAGGGTGGGGCTAGTTTGAACACTTTTTACGTTATTTAGTCTCACAGTCATGCTTGTTTATGAAATAAACTTGTTTTAGCTTTGCTGCATAGCTATAACATTTGTAGATACCTCGCAAAAAAAAATTGAAAACTTTTTTATAGTTTAGATTTTATACTGAAATACAAAATATTTTTCAAGTGTTTAAACTTACCCCGTGTGCGGGATAAGTTTAACCACGAAAGGAGTAAGTTTAAACATCATAAGAATAGCCATTACCAACTAGATAACTTCGTGTTATAATGCAGTTTCGCAGTTTAGATCAGAACAAACAGAAAAAGCAACACAAATATTAACAGAAAATCAAGAAAGTACGGTCACAAGTCGAATTACAGTCTCATATCAATCAAGTGTCTCATCGCATGTTTTCACTCAGAATCTGAGGCACAGTTATGGCATACATAGTCTGGGAGGTCTCCTGTGCAGTCTTGGTGTGCCCATTGACGACATCCATTACCCCTTTTCCACTCTTCACCAGGACGGCTGTTCGTATACGGCTCGCTGCACGCCAGGCAGAACCACATCTCTTTACGTTTGGTTGTTTCCTTTGTTAGATATCCCAGCCTTCTTTTCGAGGGTTTTGTTGATTTGCATTTTCTTCCTTTTAGCTCTTCTCCAAGTTTTTCTTTTTCCGGGTTATCTGTCAAGATTGCTGCTCTTCTTTTTCTTCTTTTTCCTGCATTTTGCCTTGTTGGAGCTTTTGGCATGGGCATTATCCTTAAGGGAGAAAAGTTACCAGTCTCCAGAGAACTCCCGGCCACACAAACACTTGTGGAGCTAGCATGAGCGTCTGCAACATCACTTGGTCTGGGCACATTAGAATTTTCAGTTGCGCTGTTGAAATCCACTGTTGATGGATACTCACGATCAGTGAAAAATGATGGGCAAACTCAAACTCTTGAAATGCATGTCGATCAAAAGGAAAAATTCCACTTTTTTGGAATCCAGCAATGATATTCTCTGGAGTGTTTGCAGCAATGCTCCTCTGGCTATTGAAGGAAGATCATAGATATCCACAATTTTTTTTACCGGTTTTAACCCATGCATCTTGAGCTGCGGCCATGTATATTTTCAGAGGTCGATAAACGGACACATCAAGTGGTTGCAACTTGTTACTGGTCTGCGGTGGAAACGAAAGTAACACAACACCATTTTCTTTGGCAAGGTTTATCACACTTAATGCCAAGTGTGCTCCATAATTGTTAAGAAGCAACGACACTGGTGAAGCTTTGGATGGCTTCACATGCTTGATAAAATATTGCATGAATGCTAAAAACGTTTCCTCTTTCATCCACCCTGATGAATTAGACACCCCAATGCAGCCAGGTGGACCATCTCTCACAAAGTGATCTTTGTAGCGAACACGTGGGAAAATAAACATGGGTGGAAGAGCATTTCCAGCAGCGTTCACTGCTTGGCAGAGGGTGAGAAGCTCACCCCTTTCCTAAGCAGTAATGGCACCCACTTGCTTTGTTCCCTTTTTAGCAACAACTTTGAATGGCTTTTGAATAGTTGTGATCCCAGTCTCATCGACATGCCACACATCGGATGGCTGGAAACTGTGGCGGTCAAGCACTTCACTCAGCTTGTCAAAAAAAACATGTCCACGTTGTGCTTATTGAAACTCGTCGCTCGGGTCATGCTGGTAGCTTCTGGTGAGCGTACAGATAGATCCGAATGTCGCTTCAAAAAGACATTCATGCAGTCTTTACCAGCTTGCTTATTTACTTTCCATGGTGGTAGAATGTCTATGTTGTGGATAACAGCACATTGGTAAGCTAGTGATCGGACTTCCTTTGGGGAAAGTCCAAAATAAGGAGCACATCGTCGTGAGATAGTTCGCCAACACAGCTTCCTGTTCATCGCTGAAAACTTGCCCGAGGCTTCACATATTATCCTATAGTTGTAGCTTTTATGATTCTTCTGATGGCCTGTTGTGAAGTGATAGGCTCTTCCTTAATCTGAAATGAAAAGTAGAGGTATGGTATTTACTTTTTATTTAAATGAGAACGGAAAGAAATATGGAGGATAGGCCTATTAAAGCTCAAGTTATCGTTTAGTTTGTGATGCAATTGTCATAGCCTACTGTAGTAAGAGAAAATGTACCTCAAGTATTCCAATAAATTCCCACGGTAGCCTAACCTACTAATTATATTACAAAATCTTAGAAATGTAATTATTTACCTTTCAGCTTCTTCACATAGTTGGAGAGGGTCACATGATTGACAGCAAACTCCTTCGCAACTGCACGGACAGATTTGCTTTCCAACAAAACCATTTCCGCAGCCATTTGCAATACTGCAGAAGATATGTCCCTATCTGTCTTTCTCTTATAGGTTCTCATAATTATTTCAACTAAAACAACCTGAATGTAAATTTAAGTCAAGAAAAACAATTCAATAAACAATTAATAACACAAAAACGGTTTAGCAAATTTGATGGGGCAAGTTTACACACCACGTTTAAACACCAAGTTTAAACACCACGTTAAACACCAAGTTTAAACACCACGTTAAACACCAAGTTTAAACACCACGTTAAACACCAAGTTTAAACACCACGTTAAACACCAAGTTTAAACACCACGTTAAACACCACGTTAAACACCAAGTTTAAACACCACGTTAAACACCAAGTTTAAACACCACGTTAAACACCAAGTTTAAACACCACGTTAAACACCCCACAGCATCCAGCGGACATTTATTGAAATTTCACTACTAAGCTAACTAGCTATCAGTTCAATTGACAAGCCATCTGAAAGTCAGTGAGTAGGTATTTTAAAACCGCAAAGGAACTTTAAATAACTTTACTGCAGACTGCGTTACAACACTACAAGCAAAAAATAAAAAGGTTACTTTTACCCCAGCTAAACAGTCTTTACTTTCTGGAAAGTTGCATGATCAATCTATTTCGACTAAAATCGTTGCTGGTAGCCTACTCGGTAATTATGCAAGCATAGATGGCGCAACAGAACTTCGATATATTTATTTTCGGAGAGGATCTATTAGCAGTGTGTAAACTTGCCCCTGTTCAAACTAATCCCAATTTCCCCTATCCATGTTTCATCTTCTTGTGGGACAGGCGAGCTCCTGGAAACTCAGTCGAAAAAGTGGAAAAAGAGTGGCCACCTACAGATTCCATGAGAGTTGGTGAAGCTAACATCATCAATGAACCTTTAGTTGCCAGAGAGAAAATCATCATTCCACCACTACACATCAAATTTGGTTTGATAAAGCAGTTTGTGTTACCTACGACTGGCGACTGCTTCAATTATATTTGCAGAGCATTTTCTGCTTTGATCATCGATAAGCTGAAAGCAGGCGTTTTTGATAGCCCTCAAATCCGCAAACTCATAAAAGATGCACGTTTTGTGCAGTCTATCACAGATAAAGGACTGTTGCAAGGCAATCGTTTGTTATAGTCACACAGAAATTCCTTGGAAACAGAAAAGCTGAGAATTACCAAGAATTGGTGGAAGATATGCTTTCCAAGTTCAAAGATTTAGGTGTGAAAATGAGTAGGCTTATCAAGGTTTACTATCTGGTTAGTTGGTTTTGAATCTTTATCCTCGCACTGACAAAGTCTTGATTGGTTATTCCTGGTAGATTCGCATACTTGTAGAGGCTCTTGACACAGGGCCAGTTACCGAGATTGGCAGAGTGAAGTTTTCCGTTTGTTGAAATGCTGTTGCCGAGGAAGTATTCCATTCACTAGGTGCCGCTGAATGGATAGCAGTCCTGAAATGCGTTGCTCAAGCGCACACCTCGAGAGTCGAACTTGCGCCGCGAGATCTTGAGCCGGGCGCGTAATCACTGAGCTAACTGGGCTAATCTCTTCAGCCACTTAGTTATTTTTGCTGCAAACTTTGGTGACCTAAGTGAATAGCACGGAGAAAGGTTCCACCAGGACATTAAGGTCATAGAAGAGCAGGTGGGATGCCTTTATGATGACTGACTGCTGTTGGAGTCTCCAACGTGACTGCTTGGCCACATCACATTTCAAAAAGTCTTACAAAAGAAAATTTGTAAACATCGACTAATCTTTTTACATTAGGCATTTAGGCTAGGCCTATATGATTGATAATAATGTGCTTTAACAATTTACGAAATTTAGGCTACTTCGATTGTTACTAAAAGTAGTGTTTGTGCTTTGACGCCACCTGTCTTTGCAAACGAAAATCTGTTGTTTACTGCTCATATTGTTTAATTTTTTGAATTTTTGCTTGATTTTCTCATAAAACATGATTTTCCTATAGAAGGCACTCAGCAATAACAATTGTCATATTTCACAGAATCGCATCAAAAATGTAAGTGGAAGGTATGGACATGCTTGTAAAAGACGGACAAGGTCTCATCAAAGTTATAGCTTAAAGAAAATGCCAAAGTCAAAATTTGCAAATTTTTAAAACTTTTTTGGAGTGAAACCATAGAATCTCAAAAATTAGAGCCAATTCTTAAAAACCAAGGTTGTTTTCGGATTCAGCGGCATCAAAATACCCCAAAACCGTTAAAATTTTCTTGGCACCAAAATGTGTGTTGACCAGTGTAATATGGGCCGAACATAACGAAGGTCAAGAAAAAGGTAGAAGCGACAAAACGCGGACGTTATAGCGTGCATGATACCTAAGCAAGGCAATCAGTTTAAAATATGACACGGTCGCAACACTTAAATTATTTATCTTTAAATTCATTAGAATTATGTTGAAACTACGAATGATCACAATAAGTTTTAAAGCAAAACAACTAAATTCCTAAATATTTTCTTCTTGTCTTCAATGTTGTTTTTGCTATTACATGCTGGTTCACCATTGATGAAATGATATTTTTTGGTAAAACAGAAATAAATAGCTACTGTAACCTATTTTAAAATCATTATATGAACACACGCACAAGATATTATAATTTATTAAAATCAGACTGAAAGGTCAATGCTCGTAACATAACACCCAAAACAAAGATAAAACATTAAGAAGGAAATTATGATATCCTGCTAAAGAAACAATGCTCTAAATAAGACGATATGACGTCATTACATTTATCAATCAATATTTTGTAAACCTGCATCAACGATAGAAATTGTTAAAGACATTTGAGAAGTGCTACATCGAAAGTAAAAAGATTTTGTTTTACTTGAATAGTACTTTCTGTTACATGACGCGGTAAGTCACGTGGCCAATGGAAGTAGGGTGCAAGAATAATAGCATCAAAGCTATCATGGAAAAATCAACACAATGCAATTGGAATGTAAACTTTTGACAGATTTCGAGCACTTTGTTCGTATGTTCATGTCATCTTTAAATCTTTTTGAAACAATAGTTTTAAACCAAAGACTTTAATAACGTTACCGGTTGAATTCGATACCGATTGTTACCGATAACGTTACCGATTGTAAGTCGAGTAATAGTGTGATGACATCGTAAACCTGATAGAACATTAAAAATGAGCCCTGTCGCTAAAAGACCTTAGCAGTCTGTTGTAGAGCGACAATAAATAAAACCACCTGGACAGAAAATCAACAGTTTTTACGTCTGCACACATTGAATCAATGAAAAAAGTGATTGATGTGTTGTCTAGGCGTAATGCTATATTGAAACAAGAGTAGCGCCTTCTGTAACCACTACTCCAACAAAAATGTAGTGGCGCTACAAAAGTAGCGAGGTACTTCCCACCTTTGTGTAAGAGTAGTATGTTGCAGAGTGTATCGTAAATGTAATTTCAAAAAAGTTATGCAACAAATTGTTTCAAGTTTATATTTGAACTTTTTTTGATGTTTGATCTGCAAAAATATTGCGTTTTTTATTTGAGTTTATCATTACGTAAATAAATGTTATAACAACACAACTTGATCGTTCCACTTAGATTTGACCAGCTCTTAGTCCAAGCATATCCCCATTCATCGCACTATGTTTATTCAGTACAGAAAAAGGTCGACATTCTTTTTTAGATTTTAGTTCTCTGAAATGTGAAAATTTCTGTTGTTATTCATAAAAATGCGACTGGTACAAATCCTTCTTGACCGGAAAATATGAAAAAAATGGGAAGCTCTGCAGCGAGTTTGCAAGGACTGCAAGGTCTGCAGCAGATGTTACAAGAATTGCAATCTTTGCAGTAAATTACAATAAAACGTCAAATGCATCTGATCGCCAGTTTGACTGAAACGATTTCATGTCACCAAACTCATCCCTGCCATAAGTATTCCAAGTGGAATGCGATTATATTACAATTAATTGGAAAAATTGTGATCATCCAACTGGCGCAAGTGACGCAATCAACAAAGATGACATCATTTTAGGATGTGACAAATATTTGATTATAGATTCTTCACAACAACGATGCAACAATTATTTTACATCGTTTTAACGTTATATTTGATCTTGTTTATGTTGTAAGCATGTCTATCTTTGCGACAATAAACGCTACGACAACAAAACTTCTTTATTTAACTTAGATCTTGGTTAATTCCGAAGCCTTGACATGCCCATAGAGATTTCAATGGCCATGTATATTGTATAGATGAGTTTTATGATGGCTTCGATAGTGTCCATGGTGATTATGGTTACGGTTCAAGAAATGCTAAGGGAACAAAATTATTGGACCTTTGTGTTGCTTTCGATCTTACTGTGGTTAACACCTTTTTTGTGAAATTGGCTCCCTGGTTGATCACCAACAGGTCTTGGTTTGTATTGACTCAAACAGGCTACAAGTTGGTTCGAAGATTGAACCTAAGGTTGGTGCGCAATGCAAAAGTCATCGGTGGTGAAGAATGTAGCCAATCTCCCAAAACAAACTGCTTGTCAGTAACATGAACAATTGAACATCATTGCTAAACCTCAGAAAAAGAGAATATCAACTCCAACACTCTGGATGTTGAAATTAACGTCAAATCGCTGTGTCTTTGAGTGCGATGTGACTGAGCGACTGGAACCTCTCCTACATTATCAACCGTTATAAAAAAAAAGGGGGGACGCTCTCGAAACGAGCAACTATAGAGGCCTGAAGTTACAAGAAGAAATCATGAAAGTTGTCGAACGTATGTTTGAGCCAATTATCAGACAACAGGTGACTATTGACTCCATGCAGTTTGCCTTTATGCGAGAACGTGGGACTACAGATGCTACATTTATTCTGAGGCAATTTCAGGAAAAGTACGTCATGAAGCGAAATAACCTGCACTTCACTTTTGTTGACCTGGAGAAAGCGTTTGATTGTGTGCCGAGAGAGGTGCAGCTGTGGGCAATGAGGCTTTTTAGTCTTGAGAAATGGATTGGTCAGAATGTTCAGGAAATGCTTCTTTCAACAAAATCTAGCGCCCGGATAAATGGTAGTCATAGCCCTAAGATGACATTAAACGTTTGAGCCAAAATGACAACCCTGTGGCAAGATGGATATGTTCAAAACGACTGGCGGACAGAGTGTCAAGTGAAGAATTGAGAAGAAAGATTGGCATCCACCAGATAGAAAAGATCGTACGGTGGAGGAGACTCCATTGGTATGGCTATGTACAACAAATGGAAGAGGACTCCTGGCCTAAAAAGGTTCAGTCGATAGAAGTAGAAGAGCGTAATCCATGTGAGCGACCGAAGAAGAGGTGGTGCAATAACTTGTGGAGTGACCTCCAAAAGGGGAACTTTGTAGCGAAATTAAAATCGTACCATACTTGCAGGAACTACAATACTTTCAACTGATTTAAATATCATTATACGGTCATTTCATTATATTACACAGTATAAATTTTTAATTTTTGTAACTTACACTCTCAGAATTACTTACTTCCTTTTTGAATATGTAAGAGATAGCTATTGGAAAAGATGAAGATTGGCGTTTACATCTTCAAAATCCATCCAGCGATTTTCAAGATATTGATAATTACATTTTTGTCACTAGGACCGCTGTTTTGATATTACAAAAACAAAAAGTAGAATAAAACCAGTGATGCACTGATATATCGATGTGCTATCGGCCTAGGGGATGCCAGAAGTGAGGAATTGCTCACTCAAAAAGAAGGTGGACAACTGGAGGGTCATAGTGTCATGATAAAATTTGGTGCAACTACAGCAATTCGTGACGATAAAAACTTTAAGATCATATCATTTTAGTTGTTAATGTTAAATTGTCGTTAATGCGATAACTTCAAAGTTTCAGAACAATGCAAAATTTGTCAAACACCAGCACGCAATTGGCCTCGTCAATTACTTCGCTAGTGGATAAGTTTCGTGACTGTATCAGCTTTTGTAAAAGTTTAGCATTTGTATGGCAAGAGAGAGGATTTTAATACACTCAACCCTATTCCTTCATCAAAACTACTAAAAACTATCAGTTTACGTTTAATTGATATAATTGATTCTTCTTGGACCATGACTTGTAGTTTTGGAAGGACAAACTCAGTTCTCCTTCTCGCTTGTAACTTGATATCCGGTGCTTTGTATTGGTTGTTATGACGACGGTTGTTCTCTGAGCGCCACCTTCGTATCTTCACCAATGTTTGTTCTCATCAACAATACAAGCTCCTACTGTGCAAGATTAGATTTTATAAACTTTTCATTAGTCAGAGATAAGCAAACTTGTCGCTCTTGTTCTTTCAAAACTTCTCTAAGAGAGATCATACAATCAGTTCATGTGAAATGAATGTACAGTATACGACGATGTTGTAGAAGTGGTAATGTTAATTTGTGACACCATAATATATGGGCGGTGACATTTTAGGCGTTTGTAAGTCACAGTCAATTACCAAAGAAACTAGGATTTTTTAGTATCAACTCAGACATTTAATCAACCACTTTGTACATTGATTCAACGTTTGCAGACGTTGAATTTTTGTTTTATAAAATTTGACAAACACCAAACTAGTTTCTATCTCACATGAAAGCAGATTCATTTCTTTTCTATGTCTTATTATGTAATAAAACCAATCAAAATACACAACTCTCCGCCACTTGGCCAGTATTACTTGTTTGATTAATGAAATTGGAAAATGATGAAAATAATGTGCAAATTCTATAAAAATTAATCAATCTGTCTTATAAAAAATAATTAAAGTTGTTTTCATCATTGTCTATCATTTTTCTTTTCAGGGAATAATTTAACATTAGTTATTATCCTAGAATAAGATAAAATGGCTTCCAACGTTACTGAAGAATTCCAATGTGCGATATGCATTGAACCTCTGAAGAGACCCATTCGTATGCTTACTTGTGGACATAGCTTTTGCCACAACTGTCTAGCTAGACTTTGTCAGAGCAATCAGGATAAAAGGTAACAAGGAAATATTCTATAAATTGGCACATTTTGCTTTCATCGTAATCCACAAGAACTTTATTTTACTTTTGAAATCATCATCAATCTCCAGTAACTTGTGACAAGTAACAAATCAATGGTTCACAGCTTTTGTCAATCCATTCCTTCCTTTACCTAATATGTTGAAGCCTTTCATTCGTCCCTTACTATAAGAAAGCGTTGCGCATCAGTGTTGAACGACTTCACAGTTGTATCTTTGACACTTAACAGTAAGTTCACCCTTGCAGGCGTCGTCCTAGCAGGCTCTCACCTCCAAGTTAAAACACGTATACCAACTATAGTATTCCGACACATACTCTTTCTTGATAAAGAATTCTTCCACTGTTAAGAATTACTGTTATAAATATGCAGATTATTTTAAAACACAAAACATAAATTTCATTTTAACCATTGCAGATGTCCAACTTGTAGAAGTCGCATTGCCTTGCCTGGCAACGGAGTGGATGGAATTTCCAGAAACATCACTTTGGAAAACCTCATTGAGAGCTTGGGAAAGGTAAAATTTGTATAAATCAGTCAGTTATTTATTTTTGTTCGGATGCAAAACAAAACGTACATAAAAGAGAAAACGAAAACATACAGGAATCTATAAATTTCTATAAAACAATGCAATTAATTTTCATTAAAATTTTTATTCTACTGTAGGCTAGTTCTATTCGATAATTTTATAAATATTGCTATTATTTTTAATTTTAAATGTGTCTTCACCAGTGATATTGAGTAATTAAATCACCGTTTAGCAGAAACGTAAAAAAAATTTTGTTCTTGTGATTTGGTTTTCGTGACATTTCAATGGCACTTCTGAGCGCAGTAGAACTACTATTGCTGACGTCACTGTTGCTTCTTGCAACAGCAGTTTCGCTCCAACCATGTTCAACCTCAATAAATAATCAGCTCATTAATCATTAATCAATCATCAGCCAATCAGCTTTTTGTTCGGATGCAAAAAATTACACAAAAAAAGAAAACAAAAACATATTGTATGCATCCGATAAGAGAGTGCGAAAGACCGTAGCCTTGGATAGGCATGAGAGGTCATCGAGTCTGCCTGTTAAAGAGTTTAAATAATAAGCTTTTTTTTTGGTTTTGGCCTGACAGTTTGCATGTAAAAAGCTGTAGAGCAATGTAAGCTACGATCTAATACATTGTGCAATTGCAAGACCTGAGATAATAAACTCCTGTTCTGGCTGTAAAGTAGAACCAGATATGACGAAATATTTAAACTCCGACTAACAAACTTGCGTTCAAAGAATAATTGCGTTAAGTTTTAAATGACCGAAACCACTCGTCATCTACGGTTTCGAAAGGTTCACTTTTGGTTCGAGATCCATTCGCTGAGATACGCTCAGAGTTTGAAGATCAATAAAAATTTAGGTTTCTTCTCAACATTACGTTGCCAAACACTTTTAATTGCAATCTGATAGATTTCAACTTTACTTGCTTTTGGCTATTCGTGTTGAATTCCTGCCCTTGATGACAAGAGCAATTGTGCCGACTTTAACGAAAGCCACATTTTAATGGTTGATGTAACTAGCCATTGCATTGTAAGGCTGGAGGCCATAACATACACTTCGCAGAAAGTCTCAGTTTTCGACGTGGTTTGGTGACGTCAAATACAAACAAACAAGAATTTTTACTACTTTGACTGCACAACTCTGTGTTTAAGTAGGGGCGAATCCAGTAAGTAACTTTAGGAAGTAAAGGTGCGATTTCAACAAAACACGAAAATATATAACAACAGCAATTTAGCTTATCTTGTATAAATAAAGTTACTTCTCTATGTTTTATGGTGAGCAATAGCCTTCTGTCCGAATCCGCAACTCTGTTCAAAAAACACTTCTGTGATTACTTTAAAATCAACAAAGACACTTTTTATCACCACTAGCATGGACAAGAGAGACCAGGAAATATTTTGAACCCAGGTCCGCGATTTTGCAGAAACTCAAAATCTTTTGAAGCATCCAAAATGTAATGAAACGTTTTTCTATTGATTGCAATTTTTCTTTGAAAAAAAATTTTTTTGGAAGTCACTGGTTCTTTTATTCATGTTCAGCTCTTTCCACACATTTATTCATTTTTCGGTAAGTTATGCTTAATTTTTTTTGTAAAGGAGCAAAGATATTTTTCTGGTAAGCTTACCGAACTCAATCCACTACCCAAATAATGTTTTGTATTTTGATTTAAAGCTTGCAGATTAAAATACATTATTGTTTATGTTTAGATGAAAGTCACTTCACGAACTGTTGAAAAAGAAGTTTTAACTCCTTCGAAAATCAAACAATTACAAGGTAAGCAACACGAATACTTTGTTATTAACCTTGTATAGTTGTAAAATGAACACTGCTTTCACTTCATTTCCCACTTCAGGTAATGAAAACTTCCTGAAAGCACAAATATATTACTGTATATTTTACTATCCATTGTGTATTTACTATCCATTGCACAATGCACATACTCAGCACAGGCTGTGCAGTGTGCATAGCAGTACTTCTTAAACATGACTCTGTCAAAAACAACAAGGAAGTTTTCAGAGGATACTTTGTGGTTGGTCTTTTGTTAAAACAACAAAAAGGCTGTCATCAAAACGCATCACTTTTGAAATACAAAAATTAAACACAGGAAAAAAATGACACAGTGTTTGTCTTAAAAAAATAAGATGAATAATACTTTAGCATTACAAGATAGCCTAGATCTGAAAAAATGGCGTTTTAGAACTTTCTTCTAAATGCAAGTCCCCTGAAAAGGTTTTGAGAAAATTTAACCATCTTTGTTACAATAGCTTACCCCATACCATACCTGTCAACGCTACTGGCTGTCGACATCGTCGCAATTTCAGGTACTAACCTATCAACTGTTAAATGACATTTTCAAAGAAAACGAGAGGGTACAATATTATTATTTATTATTTTATTAATTCTAACAAAATGGCATTGATTGGTTGGTTTTGATTTGGGATGATCATTCCAAATGATGATTCCAAAACCGACTATACAAAACCCCATTGATATAAACTACAGTATTAAACATCGACCATATTATGTAGCAGTATTTTTTACATTTTCCAATGTCAAATAGCTGGAAAATGCTCAACCAATTGAATATGAGTGGCCCTTTACCCAAGGGTGTCGGAAGTGCTAAATACGGCCTTATTGTGATTTACGTGGTCGTACGTTTTCGTAAATACGGACTTGCGTGATTTAAGCTATTGATTGAATATTGAGCTTTGGCAGCTATTTTTACATTTCTTTATTTTCTCAGCTTGCCAATCAATATCAGACAAACTAAAGTAAATGGCTCCCGAAACAGCTGTGAGACACCTCAACGACCGAATACACTTTAAATAATAACTGTCTGCCGCCACCTGACGGAAAATGCAAGCGCTAAGTAAAATTCAAATACACTTCGGTTCTTCTTCTATCGAGTCTTCTAAAGTTCGTTGATACACCACAGATTGACACATTCTTCTGCAACGGAGTTGTACACTGACAGGTCTCACCTACAGCACCGGGTGGCAAGCCGAGGGCAAACAAGAAGGTGGTCCGCTGTTTGGGGCTCGGTGCCACAGATACATACAACAGGGCCCGTGTCGTAGCCCCACTCCACCATTGCAGACTTAGTACGTCCAACACCGGTTCGGAGTCGATTTAATGTTTTCCACTTTGCCCAAGGAGCGTTTGCTCCTGGGGGGAGGGACTCTGATAGTTGGATCTTCATTTCAGTATATGATGGGTCATTTTCGAATTGTTGTTTCCATTGCTTAAGTCTTGTTTCTTCTTTTGTTGAGGTTAGTGGCTGAACGTCTGTTAGGAAGCTTTTTCTTGATTTCAACCGGGTTTGTGCAGCAGTTTTTCCATATAGAGGATGTTTTTCATCACATGTTTATTTTAGCACTTCGGTTGAATCCATAAGATCTATGCAGAGGTTGATCAATTAAAACCACATTTAAGATTTATTAATCCAAATATTTTCAAGTTCAAAAATTATCACAAACTTTTTTCCATCTCAGTGCACAAATCTCATCTCTGATCGTTTTTAAAATTTTGTGATTTCACAGGTTCAGCAGCAACTTATCAGCAACAAAACAACTTTCAAAAAGCGGTGGAAACCCTGCAAATAATCATCGATCATGTCGACGGATGGGACAAGTTACAACCAAGCATCGACCAAGCGGAATGCTTGTTGAATTTGGAAAACATTCCAGAAGCGGAAGTTGTTTGTGTTTCGATTGCATCCATTGTTGATGCAAATCAATCGTCACGCTTGACCAATCAATCACGGGACGTTTGTGATGAGAATATTAAGAAATTAATTTTGAAATTTGTGAATGTGAAAGAATGCGATTGCGCAATCTCATTGGCTCGTTGTGGATTTCAATTTGTTAAGAATCACTACAACGGGAAAAGCAGGTTAAATAAGCTTCAAAATGTTGGTTGGTTGATGGCGCAAATATCCGAACAATTGTCAAAACAAAACAAACAAGAACAAATTAAACAACAATATTCATTTATGGAAGAAATACTCGATTTTATGCAAAATATAAATAACGTTGATCTAAAAGTTAAATGTAAGGAAAGCAGTTGGTTTTTAAATCGCTTTGGTTTCTGCTGCAACCAAGCATCTGATTGGTCGAAATCGATCATAAAGAACGAATCCGCGATCACATTAATGAAAACAGCATTCAATGTTGAAGCAAATCGGTATCGTGTGTTTGGAAAGTGCCACAATAATATCGGAGTTGCGCTTTCAAACGCCAACCAATTATTTGACGCTAAAGCCGCCTACACAAAAGCAATTGAAATCTACAACACAGCCAGTGATTGGCCGAGTGATGAAGAAAAATCGTCAAGTATTACTACAGCTAAGAAAAATTTGGAAAGAGTTGAAATAAAATTTTTGCAAAATTAAATCTTTTTTGGAATTGCAATTGGGAAACCATTTATTTAAAATGATTCTCAATAAAAGTTTTCGTCTTAAAATAAATTCATGGACTTGATCGGTTGCTGATGAATTGATTATCGTGACTTGTGACGTAATAAAATATTTGTAATGTTTATGGTTCACAAATAACATCGATTGCGTCATAGTTGACTAAGAACACACGTTAATAAAATAACAGCAGCCACTACCGATAATTACAACTTTGCGCAAATCCAGTGCCACGTTTATGACAGGAACATAGAGTCGTGGAGTATCGCTTACTTGCATCTGTACAGAAGTGTTGCCCAGGCCCGTAGCCAGACATTTTCAAGGGGGGGCTCCCAAACCCAAAAACATGGACCTTTTGATAACACTTTCTTCTTTGCCTGTCCCCAAGCAAGGAATCAAAAGATAGGAAGTGGCAGTATATATATGATATATAGACCAACAAACAAAACAAACTTCAAATTGTCACCATTACAAAAACAAAATAAATAAATAGGCTACGAACAATTTTCACATTAACAATAGCACATCTACAGGGACGCCGGAAGCGGGGGCAAAGGGGACGGATGCCTTTTTAAGGTCATGTAAACTACTGCACATTTTGCAATATAACAATTTCTGCTATTCGCTTTTAGCCTAAATTGTCTACGATATGCGAGGTTCTAAACCAGGGATCCGCAAATAGTGGGTCGCGACCCACATTTGGATCGCGAAACTATCTACAGTGGGTAGCAAAAGGGTTTAAACGTACTATAAATATAACTTGTATGTCAAAAATAAATACAATCATATACACTTTGACGCACTGAGTTTCGTCTTTCCACCTAAAACATTGGGAAGCTGATCGTGAGCTACATGTTCAGAACAATGGAAAACCTCTGTCCTTCTGCCCCGAACCAAAATATTTTAGGGTGACACTAGACAGATCGCTCACATACCACCACCATTTAGTGTCATTGCGCAAGAAACTGACATCCCGCACTGGGCTACTCAAGCGCCTGGCAGGCTCCAGCTGGGGGGCGAGGGCTGACACTTTTCAGCCTTTTCCCTTGTCTACTCTTCAGCAGAGTAGGCTACTGTGCACCTGTTTGGTGCCGCAGTGCTCACTGCCATAACATTGCCACAGCCATAAACAGCGCCTTGCGCACAATAACCGGATGCCTGCGTCCCACGCCATTGGACAATCTCCCCATTCTCGCTGGCATCCAACCCGCTGAGCTTCGTCGTGAAGAAGCGACTCTGTCTCTCAGTCGACGGGCACCGAAGCCTAACCATCTTTTCCATCACAAGATCTCTGCTCTCCAAACGAGCACCCCGTCGACTGAAATCAAGACACCCATTCGTGCCAGCCGCTCAACTTCTGATTAACGAAGCTGATGAACAAAACATCTCTGCGGCTACTTAGGCAGACTATCTATTGAACTCTGAACGGAAGTCAAGTAGCCTATTACCAGACTCCATTCGTTCATTTCCTACGCCGACACATGCTCCATAGGCCTGACACTACAAAGATAGGCATGGGTGCGCCTCAACAGCCTTCGTACGGGCGTCGGGTTTTTCTGCTCAACCATGCACCAATGGTAAATGGCCTCTTCCTTCTCCTGTAAATGTGGTGCCGAGGAACAGACCGCAGACCACATCATCAATGACTGTAGAACGGAGTGGAAGGTCTACGCGTCTTGGATGATGAAATCAAAGACTCGCTGTTCTCTAGCAGCCTTCCAGTTTAGTCCTGGAACATCGTGAATCTGGGGTGGTAAAAGGTAGATCCTCGGTCCCAGAGGCTTACATGATGACGACCACAGTTAGGAGGTCCACTCGCTTATTAAGCCCAATTTGGTCCATTCCTGAATTATTGAAAGTATAGGAGTGGTAGAAAATCCCCCCCGCTCAATAAGCCCAAAATTGTCCTGTCCCGATGTGGGCTTAATAACCGGAGACGATCGTATTGAAATTGATATTAAATTGCAAAAGATTTTGCGCAAAAATTATATGCTTCTGAAACCTTTGGGCCGCGAAGATTTCCAACGATTGTCTTTTGGGTCGCGCCAACAAGTATTTGCGGACTCCTGTTCTAAACAAGCAACAATATATTAACATGTTTATTCAGAACTATCTGGAAGGTTTCAGCTGATCATAGGTAGCTGATCCTGTGATCGTATGTACACTACACCTTCTCCAAAATGTGGACCTTTTCGGCTCAAGGGGGGGTTCCCGGGAACCCCGAGAACCCCCCCTGGCTACAGGCCTGGTGTTGCCTCATGTTACCATGGGCAATTTCAGACTGAAAGAAACGAATTGATTACCGTGCACTATCCAGGGGTCCGCAAATGTGGGTCGCGACCCAAATTTGGTTCTCGAGACCATCCACTGTAGGTCGAAAAACAGTTCAATTTTACAATCAATATAATTTGTTTGGGCAAAATCAAATACATAAGATTCGATGATGCCAAGCTTCATGCAATTTTGTACAAGAAAATTGATGCTTTCTATGGTAGTACACTAGTCTCCACTTATTAAGCCCACGGTTAATAGATCGATCCGCTTAGCCCAATTGTTCATTTCTGAATCACTGAAGGAATGGGAGTAGCAGAGAATAGTTCCTCGCTTATCAGGCCCACCCGCTTAAGCCCAAAATCGTCTGGTCCCGCTGTGGGTTTAATAAGCGGGGAAGACCGTATTGAAATTGATATTAAATTGCAAAGTATTTTGCGCAAACTTATATTCTTCCGAAGCGTTTGGGTCACGAAGATTTAAAACTATTGTTTTTTGGGTCATGCCAACAACTATTTGTGTGGACCTCTGCATCATGGAACAAAACATTTTTTCTTCTCTAGTTTGGAGCTTATCTTGTGCAACTTTTGGCCGCTGGATCCGAATTTTGATTCAATTTTTATACTGTTGGTAGTTTTTGAGATATTTGCAATATTACGTTTTTTACAATTTACCTGTATTAACAAAACAACTAAATACGTCAAGTGTTAATGCTGGGGTTTAATTAGGATTTAGAAAGTGATAGTTTTATCATCAGTTTTTATCTAAATGTGTCTTGCGGTCATGCCTGTAAAAGAATTGCATGGAAAACATAAAACAATTTTTCGGGAATTTTTCAAGCATTAAGACCTAGCATCGTGGAACATGGCGACCACGTAATTGGTTGCTAGTTTTGCGTGGGAAACGCAGATGTGTTCCATTATAGAATAAGAAAAGAAAAAGCAGTTGCATGTCCCACCAGCCACTCTACAGTCTACAATTGCTACATGGTCTCTACACAGTAGCATAGCTAGGGGGGGGGGGTGGCGGCACTTTCAGACAGGACTTTTTTTTGTTGATAATGCAAAAGTACACGAAAAATAAAAGCAAACAGAATGGCAACGTTCAAAACAGTGGCGTAGCCAGGGGAGGGGGGGGGGTGGAGGTTACAGCCCCCCTTTGGCACGCGTGTGACGTCACGATATTGAGAATGATGCTTTCAGTCTCTATGTTTCTAAAACAAAGTTTGCCTAATTTTAAACGAAACTCCATTAAAAGAGCGAGTTTTGCCAATACCAAACATTCAAATATCTCAGCCAGGAATTAGCAACAAGAAAACATAGAGACTTAGCTTTATTAAGTTACCGAAAAATGCCCAAGAAAACATGATCTTATCCTTTTGCTATGCCACCGGACAGCACCATTTTACAGAAATATTTATACCAGGGGATTTATACCCACAGTTTTGTTGAAAATGTTCTCAGAATGCACCAAATCCAAAGTAATTTTTCAAAATTTTCTAGGGGAGGCCCCCCAGACCCCCCGCCGCTGGGTGTCGTCTTTGGCGAAGACGTACACAATTCCTACTCGCACAAGTAGGTACTAGTAGTACCACTATGCTACGAGGAAAAGAACTGTTTTTTTAGTAAGACTTAACAATGAATATGAATCATGTTAACAAATCTAAAAACAAGAGTTAACAAGAAAAAAACAAGTGTTTACAGTTTATTTTTTAACGCCTTGAATTTTTTTTTGTTAATGTGAATTCGATGAAATGCAATCGCCAGAAACAGGTTCTCCCTTCAGCTTTCATCTTGACTACTTTTCACAAAATCTTAGAGCATTCCAATATTCCTCTCAGCGCTGCCGTCACTGACTGGAAAGTTCTCAATGAAATCACGAAACTGTCTAAGTGTCTAATGGAGCCAACTAGCGGTCAGCTTTCTGGAGCTATTCCATCTTTTGTTTGTTACATTTCAACATGTCGAAGATAAACCAATGTTTTCTAGAGCTTCTATGAAACATAAATAGATGTTTGTTATTTTGTAAAGCTAAACCCGTACGATGAGTACCGATGAGATCCCAGGCCCCAAATCAGGGAACAAAGTTCTTGGTAATAGCATAACAATGAAGGGTATAAGCTAAGATCTTCAACTGTTCCATAACAGTCGAGACAGTAATCATAACTTGTATTAATTACAGATGAAAATCCTACTTGTTAAATAGCCGCCATTTGTTAGAAGTTCCAGAGCAATAATAACACTTGTGATAACTCCCGGATCTGAATTATAGCCTCCCGGGTCTGAATTATAGCTTTAGCCTATATCTCTTGGGCGGAGTTTTCATTTTTCGAAATTTTTTCAGTTTTAAAGGTTTAGTAGAATATTTTCAAATCTATAGATTGACAATTTCGAAAATCAATCTGAAGTGCTCCCATCTTTTGCAAAAGCACATTTCACTTCATCCTGAAACATGTCTCATTAATTATTAGTGAGTAAAGTGTTTATGTTTAGAATATTTTATTAGTATCTTGGTTTTTGAGGGGCCCTTAAAACTTTACCGGTACTATCATTCAAGTTCACTGCTTTTGCTTTAGAGATATTCCATGCGTTCCCAATTCCACCCGTTAGACATAGGATGGAGCGAGCAAAACTAGATAGAAAATGTTGCATATTCTTTACAAAATTTACGTGATTTTTCCTATTTTTGGGAGAGGTACGTGACCATAGTTATAGGTAATATTTATTTGTACATGTGTAGTGCAAGGCTGCAATTGTTTTTACTGTGATCAATTTATTCTATGACCAAGAACATACTTTCAACCAACTCACATTCTTGACGGCCATTTTGGGCGTGTGTTCTTGCGACCCGGTAGCAACCTTTTAGCGATCCGGTACTGGGTCACGACGCGGTAGTTGGGTACCACTGATATAAAGTATCTGGATTTCCATTACAATTCCCAATGTCACTCGTTAGACATGGGGTTGAGCAAGTAAAATGTAAAAAAATTACGTGTTTTTTTCTATTTTGGAAGGAGGAACATGACCTTGTTCCTCCTCTTTAGATCCGTTCCTGCGATAGATATACAGTATATCATATAGCCTACTACAGGTAATAGTTATAGGTAATATTTGTTTTTACGTATTTATTGCAAGGCTGCAATTGTTTGTACTGTAATCAAATTATTCTATGATCTATGACATACTTTCAACCAACTCACGTTCTTGACGGCCATTTTGGATGTGTGTTCTCTTGGTCCGGCAGCAACTGTTTTGCGACTCAATGGTTGTGGACCCCTGATGTACAGTATATCTTCCCCTGTTATCAGATAGATTTGTTGTGATGCGTAAATATAAGATTGTTATCAAACAAAGGAACTCGGACTGACTGAGTCCCATAAGTCCTATTTACTCACATTCCCAAGAACAATTGGTTTTCAAATACAAAGCTAGATGTAGCCTAACCAGAAAATGGTACCGATGAGAAACCCTAACATTAATGTTACCCCATTCCTTCATGTGAATCACGAAGTAGGTAATTGCTTACAAATAAATAATCAAATATGATGCTGCCTGCCTTGTTCAATGTCATTATGATGTATTTATAATACTTAATACTTACACTTATTTTATGATGAATATGTTTTATTATACAATTCCATTTGATGATATATATATACGCACTTGCCTTGATACTTTGTTGACAAAAGATGAAAAACCCCAGGAAAAATCTAAAATGCGCACCCTCTCCACTTGTTTTGCTTTCAAGTAGTTTACCCAAATTAAATATTGTAAATATGTCATTCAGTTGCACAAGCATGTCGTCATGGATGGATATTATGTTTCTGCAAAATCTTTCCTTCCAACAAATCGTGACGGTAAAAATGTAAGGTCGTGTCGTTTTAGGCAATGTTAAGTTAACGTTCAATATTCGTTAATGCGATAACTTAAAAGTTGCCGCATGAAGCAGAATTTGACAAATACCTGCATGAAACTTTCCTCGTCAATTCCTTTGCTAATTGAACAGTTTTGCCATTTTATCGGCTTGTAAAAAAGTTTAACATTTGTGTGGTAAGAGAGAGGGTTTCAAAACACACTCAATCATATTTCTTTATTAAAAAACTTTACATCGAACTTTCAAACTTTTACATTTACTTAGTTCAATAAATTCATTCTTTTCGAAAAGTTCTAGTTCTCTTTCGAAATGTTCTCTATTAAAAGAAATTCTCCTTTCAAGCCTGTAACTCCATATTGGATGCTTTGTGTGCATTGTCATGAAGGTGATTGTGCTGTGAGCGCCACTTTCTTTTCTTTACCGATGTTTGTCCTTGTCAACAATACAAGTTCCTTCTGTGCTGGATCAGATTTCATAACTCTTTCGTCAGTCAGGGATGGGAAAACTTGTTGCTCTAGTCTTTTATAACTTTTGAATGAAAGATCATACATTCTGCGATTGTGAAATGGATGTACAGAATATAGCTATAAAAGTGGCAATGTTAGTTTTTGACAACATAATGAGATCCCAGGCGCCCAATCGAGAAACAATGTTCTTATTAATAGCTTAACAATTAAGGGTACAAGATAAGATCATCAACTGTTCCACAACAGATGAGACAGTAATCATAACTTGTATTAATCAGGCTACAGATGAAAATCCTACTTGTTAAATAACCTCCATTTGTTAATGTGTGAGAGGTGACAGTAGAAGCGCTAAGAAAAATGTTTGTAAGTCACAATCAAGATTACAAAGTTAAGAAGCTAGCATTTTAGTATCAACTCAAACATTAAACTAACCACTTTGTACATTGATTCAACGTCTGTGGTCATTGAATAATTTTTTTTTTATAAAATTTGTTAACTACCAAACAAGTTGCTAGGAGGCTACAGCAGCATTGAATGAAGCTACCAGGGTATGACTTGTCAACATCTGTGGCTTGATTCATTTCTTTTCTATCCCTTATTATAATAAAACCAATGAAAATACAAAACTCTCTGCAACTAAGCCAGTATTGATTGTCTGATTACTGAAATTAGAAATTGTTGATTGTGAAATTTCTATAAAAATTAATCAATCTGTTTTACAGAAATAAAAAAAAATGTGGTTTTCAATATTTTCTATACTTTTCTTTATAAGGAATTATTCCAGATTTGTTGCTGCGCTAGAATAAGATAAAATGGCGTCCAGCGTTACGGTTGCGAAAAAAGTTTTAACTCTTTTAAATATTAAACACTTACAAGGTAAGCAACAAAAACACTTCTTATGGAATGCTGCGTGATTGGAATACATGAACACTTTATTGTAAACGCTGTAGTTGTGAAATAAACTCTGCTCTTACTTCAGTACCTGCTCCAGGGGATGAAAAGTTCCAGATAACACAAACGTATTACTGTGTAAACATTGTATATACTCAACACATGTTCTGCATAGCAGATACTTCTTAAACTGAAGTTTGTAGCCTAAAAGCATTTCACAACAATTTAATTATGCAATAATTTATGTGACGCCAGTGAAAAGCTAAAGTATTTTTATTGATTTCAAAAGTCAAGGGCAACAAAACTCTCCGATTTATTAGTGATAATGTACACTGTTATGCTTGCTCCATTGTGATACAAAATATGAAATGTGTATTAACTTATGCTTTGATGAACGTTGCATTGTGTTATTTTGTTGCATATTTGTAGAGGCTTTGAAACACTGACACAGGCTAAGTCACCGAGATGAACAGAGTGAGGTTTTCTATTATTAATATGTTGATACCAAGAAACTATTCTATCCACTAAGTGCCGCTGAATGGAGAGCAGTCCTTAGAATGCGTTGCTCAAGCGCACACCCTGAGATTCGAACCAGCGCCGTTTGATCTTAAAGCTTCTTCGTTCACTAAGTCACGCGCTAACCAACTGAGCTATCGGGATTGACTGATTGAGGTTTCGTAATTCAATTGAATACATTCGAAATGTAATTAAAACTTTGCTTTTATTCAAGTGCACAAACCGAATCTCTGATAGTTGCTATGACTTTATTTTTTTCATTTTATGGTTTTTGACAGATTCCGCAGCGATCCATCACCAACAAAATAACTTTCAAAAAGCGGTGGAAACCCTGGAAATAATCATTAACCATGTCGAAGGATGGAACAAGTTACAACCAAGCATCGACCTAGCTGAATATTTGTTGAGTTTGCGAAGCATTCCAGAAGTGGAAAATGTTTGTGTTTTAATTGCATCTATCATTGATGCAAATCAATCGTCACGCTTGATCGATCATATACGCGACGTTTGTGATGAGAATATTATGAAATTAGTTTTTAACTTGGTGAATGTGGGAGAAAGCGATCGGGCAATCTTTTTGACTGGTTATAGATTTCAATTTGTTAAGAATCACTACGACGGTGAAAGCAGCTTAGATAAGCTTCAAGGTTTTGGTTGGTTGATGGCGCAAATATCCAAACAATTATCAATAAAAGACAAAAAAGAACAAATTAAACAACAATATACATTTATGGATGAAATTTTAAACTTTATGCAAAATATAAATAACGTTGATCTAAAAGTTAAATGCCTAAAAATTACTTTTTTTTTATGTCGCTTTGGTTTATGCTGCATCGAAGCAGCTGATTGGTACAAATCAATAGAAAAAAATGTATCTGCAATTAAATTAATAAGGAAACTATTATATAGTGAAGCAAATCGACATGCGATGTTTGGATATTGCCACCATAATATGGGAGTTGCGCTTGAAAATACCAACCAACTTGTAGAAGCAAAATCCGCCTACATACAAGCCATTGAAATTTACAAGACAGCTAATGATTGGTCAAACGAGGAAGATAAATTGTCAAATATTTATAATTCTTTAACAAGTCTGGAGATGGTTAAAAGAAAAATTATTTTGCACAATCCTTTTTAAGTATATCTGCACGCTAAATTTGTTGAATGACTTGTGACTTTGTGATCTTGTGACCTTTTGATTTTGTGACCTTGTGACCTTTTGATTTTGTGACCTTGTGAACTTGTGAACTTTCTGCTACAATAAACTAACAGAATTCAAGATCGTGTTCAGTTCAACTTACCTGGCTTGTCTCTCTGTCTTGTTGGAGGTCCCAAAACCGGTATATCTAAGCGACACATTACAATAATCCGATCCACTGTTTAGTGTCAGTTAATTCTACAAGTGATGGTATTGATATTTATGCTGATAATGCTTACGTCACTTAGCCAGTTTGTCTACAACCCTACCTGGTATGACGTCAAAAATTATTCACTTGTTTAAGATATGCATTCAGTTTCATAAAAAGAAAAAGAAAGGAAAAATACACGTACAGGGAAGCACTAAAAACATATTTAGGTGGTGCGAGAGAATATAGCTTGGCGATGACACTTTACTACTGTAGGCTGCTATTAGTTGGTGGCCGACATCTCGACATTCTTTGTCCAACAATTTACAAGCAACATTACACATGTTTGATTAGCCGCAAGGTGGTGTTAGTGGTCACTAACTTGTCATATCATCCGAAGGAAAGTTTGATCGTGGATTTGAAATGAGGAATTTGAAGTCGCTTTATGACAAGTTTGCTTGTAATAATAATAATGTTATGGTTTTATTTATTGTCGCTCTACAACAGCTAAGGTCTTTTAGCGACAGGGCTCATTTTTAATTTATATCAGGTTTACGATGTTATCACATTATTACCCGACTCATTCTCACTGCGCTATGCAGGATAGAACACAATCGGTACCGTTTTTAAAGTCTTCGGTTTGACCCGACCTGGAATCGATCTCAGATCTACCAGCACCAGAGCCGAAGGCGAAACCACTCGGCCACTGAGCTGGTTTAGTTTGCTTGTAAATTGCTAATTTCTATTCGCTACAACAGTTCGAAATGCTGGCAGTTGCGTAACAATCCAATCACTCACCACACTTGTTGCTTAAGAATCGTAGAGCTTTGGCCTCACAAGTATGGCTTCGGCAGTGGCTACATATCATTCTCATCAAAGAAGAACTTTGAATATCTTACTTTGCTAAGAATGGTATGATTTATCACCATCATGTCCATCATGCATATATTATACCATACGTATGTGACGAAAACTTTACAAAAAACTTGAGTTTTTCAATTTAGTGTGGTAGGCTACTCGTGACGTATTCAACATAAAGCAGCGGTTCCCAACCTTTTTTCTCTCACGATTTTAAAATTAAAATAGCCTGGCGGACCGGTAATATAAAAAAACAAAACGAAGTTTGACATTTAGGCTACTCAGCTTATCGCTATCGGTCTAATTTTTTATAGCGGTTTAAACACACTAGACTCGTATAAAATAAAACAGATCATGTCAAACTCAAGGTCAGATAAGAAGCTAGTTTGCAGGGAGTCTGAGAAGATTGCTTTCCAGAAATTTGTTTTGACGTTGTTTTGGTCGTTTTTTATTATTATTTTTTTTTTTTGGACTTTTAGGCCCAATGATGATATTTTGATCAATATTTTCTTTAAACATTTTCAAGGATTTCTTTAGAAGTTTGAACAACAAGTTTTGTTGTACAAATTAAGTAACTTTATGAGTACAGTGTTTTTCACGACTACGCAAGGATTACAAGGCACATTTCACCTCATACCTGAAATGGGTCATTTTAACTGTTAGTGAGGAAGTAGTTTTCTTTAATAGTTCATTAGTATCTTAGATTTTGAGGGGTCCTTAAAACTTACGCGGTATATTCTTGAGTTTCTCTGCTGAAAACATGTCATCCCAATGCCACTCCTTAGGCATCTGATTGAGCTAGCGAAATGTAAAAAATGTAGGTGTTTTTTTTCCTATTTTGAAAGAAGGTACGCTACATTGTGCCTCCTCCTTAGATCCGTTACTGCGATAAATATACAACAGGTAATAGTTATAAGTAATATTCATTTATACGTATTTAGTGCAAGGCTGCTATTGTTTTCATTGTGATCAACTTATTCTATGACAGACATAGCCGTAGGAGAGTAAAACATTTTGGGGGGGCGAACAAAATTTGCCCAAATTTTCCAAATTTTGCCCAAATTGTGTCTTTGCGTATATATTTTCAAAAACATAAAATTACTCACAACCTCTGAGATAGTGCAGTCTAAGAACTCCATAATCATCAACCCGGCGGTGTACAAAAACACAGGCAGCAAAACGTTCAACTTAGCAAAACAAGGTTGAATTAACTTTAAACTAAATAAACCATCAAATTGAAATAATTTTCTTGTGGCACAAAAATATGTATACATATTAGGCCTACCTGGATTCAACAACAATTTAAACCGAGAATTCAACAATAACTGGACAACAGTGGCTAAATATCCAAGTCGTCAGATCATTTCAAAATCTCTAGCTCAATTGCAATAAAAAGCCAAACCAAAAGTAGCTGAATCTTTTCATTACAAAGATAGTGTAGTTCAAAAAATCAAGAGTCAAGATTCGTAAATTTGCATTAAAAAAATCTCAAATGACAACCTATTTACTTATCAAACTAGTAACATTACTTAATCCATGCTACTTAAAACCTTACAACCAGAAAAGAATTCTACAGTTTATCATACTATGCACATCAAATTTTGCACCTTTGAACAAAACTAAGTTGCTATTAGTATGAATATTGATTTCATATTACAGTGAAGTTATAGCCAATGTTTTTTCATTAACATCATTACTGTACCAAGATATTCTAAGTTCATGATGAAGCAACTACTGAAATCGCAGGCACTGAACCAAAATAACTCATATAGGTAATAACTTCAAACTTAATCCTTGCCAGAAAATACAGACAACATCATCAATACTGTCTAGTGTCTACATTGTCTGATATCAACTGCATGAATTGGATGTCAAAGCAACATAACATTAACACTTGCCTATATGTTATTTTGATCATTGATTACTATAATATGTACTGTGTCATATATGGTAAATAGCTGAGCATATCAACCCTAGGACTGGCAAAGACAAACAGCAGTTAATACAAAAAATAATTTTTATGTATACCGTATAGAAAACATTTCAACTGTAGTGTAGCCCACAAGTTCAGTTCACAAAAACATGAAATCAAACACTGGAAAATTCACAGATACTAAAACGAAGCGTAACATTCTCTACAAATTGCAACAATAGTTTCCAAAATTGAAGATGGCACAGTTTACATTCATAGGAAAATCTTAATGTATTTCATACAAAATATTGGGCTACACTATAACAAATATACAAAGTTTTTAAACTGGTAAGATGTTGAAAACTCATAGTTGCCTAAGATTGATTTTGCAGGTATATACTGAATGGAAGCTTAACATTCTGCCCAAATTGCAATACACTAAATACAAAAGTTCCAAAACTGATGACACTACATTTAACATTTAAAGAAAAAATGTTAATGTATTTCATACAAAATGCAACACTATAAACAAGTTTCTAAACTAGAAAGATTTTGAAAACTCATGGTAAGATTGATTTTCCCAATAACTGGACATTTTTGCCCAAATATTTTTACAAATAAATACAATAGTAGAATATAGAGAAAGAAGCAAAAAACCTCATAAGATTACCAGTAGGCTACCCAGCAAGGTTTCAAAATTCCACCAATGAAGAAATGTAGTGTATATCCTAGTGAACATCAGTAATAAGCTTACCGGTACCTCTGCTTGCTAATTGCATTTTCTTACATTTACATTTTGCAGATATGTACTGAATCAAAAGCTTAACATTCTGCCCAAACTGCAATATACTGTACCAAATACAAAAGTTCCAAATTTGATGACACTACATTTAACATTTAAAGAAAAATGTTAATGTATTTCATACAAAATGCAACATTATAAACAAATTTGTAAACTAGAAAGATTTTGAAAACTCATGGTAAGATTGATTTTCCCAATAACTGGACATTTTTGCCCAAATATAATTTTAGAAATAACTACATTAGTAAGACATAAAGTAAAAAGCAAAAACCATTTAAGGTTATTAGTAGGTTATTAGTAGGCTACCTAGCAAGCTTACAAATCTCACCTGTGAAAAAATACAGCCTACGTACATGCTGGTGAATATCAGTACTAATAAGCTTAACTTTGCTTGCCAATTATGTTCTTTTGCACTTTACTTTTTGCAGGTGTTGAATTGAAACTTATCATTCTGCCCAAATTGCAATACGTATCACATGCAGCAATTTTCAAAATAGATGAAAATGCATTTTACATAATTGATTGGAAATATTAATGTATATATCTCATAAATTATAACAATTACGTAAACTTTCTAAACTGGAAAAATGTCAAAACATCACGATAAGATTGATTTGCCCAAATAAGTGCAGATTTTTGCCCAAATTTGCAGCGTTTTTTTTTTCAGCGGGGGAGCGACCGCCCCCCCTGCCCCCCCATCTCCTACGGCTATGATGACAGAGCTTCGGTAGAGAGTTTGTCTTGTTGAACCATAGGCATACGAAGCCGAGCAACGTGATCAAGTTTAGCATCTTCAAGTTTATTACATTTACATAAACATAAAACTACGCAACAAATTAAGTATCGAACGTTTTCGACATCACAAGATGTCCTCTTCAGGAATAACATACATACAAATTAACTACATCTGGAAAAAATATACAATGGTTAACTAAATCTATAAACAGAAAAAGACAAAAAACTGCACAGTACTTCTGACTAGCTCAAACTCAACGATATTAGGCTCCACGAGAATCAAAGGTAACTGCATCAAAAGGTGTTAAACAGGTCACATGATATGGTAAAAAGGCAAGGTGCGAAAAAACTAATTTTAAAATACAGAGAGCAAGAAAGACGAGCCGCAAGCATACAATTGTCTGTTTAAAAGTGGATTGTGACGTTTTTGTACAGGGCTTCCAAGATCTTAGTTTGATACTCAGACCTGCCTCTAGACATGATCTCAAACTGCTTGATAGAAACTTTATTTTGGCATTCTGTACATGAAAAAATGTGATCTTTAATTGCGCTTTTCTGTGTAGAATTCAAATTCAGGTGTTCCCCAGCTCTAGTCGATAAATGTCGTGTTGACATACCGATGTATGTCAGGCTTGCATCACGCAAACAACTGAATTTATAAACGACATTAGAACATAAAGCAAAGGGCGTAGGCGACTTCAGCTGAAAATATCTGCCTACTTTGAACGTTCTATAAACAGGGTAAATGTCACAATCAAATTTCTTTTTGACAATTTTAGCTAGATTTTTTGAAAATCTTACCGAATCTTTTCCCAAGAATGGTATATCAAAAAAGTTGCTAAAATCGTCTTCTTCGGGTTTATCTTTCGGTTTCGTATCCAAAAAAGTTTTTAATATTTTATCAAAAAAGTATGACGGGTATCCATTTAAATGTAGCATATTTTTTTTTTTTCTTTTTTTTACCATATCATGTGACCTGTTTAACACCTTTTGATGCAGTTACCTTTGATTCTCGTGGAGCCTAATATCGTTGAGTTTGAGCTAGTCAGAAGTACTGTGCAGTTTTTTGTCTTTTTCTGTTTATAGATTTAGTTAACCATTGTATATTTTTTCCAGATGTAGTTAATTTGTATGTATGTTATTCCTGAAGAGGACATCTTGTGATGTCGAAAACGTTCGATACTTAATTTGTTGCGTAGTTTTATGTTTATGTAAATGTAATAAACTTGAAGATGCTAAACTTGATCACGTTGCTCGGCTTCGTATGCTTATTCTATGACCAAGGACATACTTTCAACTTTCTCGAACTCTTGACGGCCATTTTTGACGTGTGTTCTCGCGACCCAGTAACAACCTTTTAGCGATCCGATACTGGGTCACAACCCGATGGTTGGGTACTCCAGATATAAATTCTCTGCATTTGCGTCACAACTTTAACACATATCACGATAAAGTGAGACAAAAAAACTGTTGGCGGCTAATTAGAAACATGTTGTTGTGTTTTAAAATTGGGTCTAAAGTTCAAATTGAAATTAACATCTCCTTACATAAAAGCTACGTAAATTCGTGTTTTTCTTTGTTTACAGACCAATACACTTTATTATAACTAGGAAAGGGCACAAACATGTTGTTGCTATATCAAATAAGCCGCGCTGGTAATAATTAACAAAGCAATCCTGGTACTTGCACTGAGATAAGTGGCTATTTATTCAACTTTGAAAGAAAACTATTTACGGTTTTAACTTTAAAATAAATTCATGGACTTGATCGGTTCCTGATGAATTGATTATCGTGACTTGTGACGCAATAAAATACTTTTAATGTTGATGGTTCACAAATAATATTGATTGTGTCATATTTGACTAAGAACACACGTTTATAAAATAACAGCAGCCGCTACCGATAATTACAACATGGCTCAAATCCAGAGCCCCGTTTATGACAGGAACATAGAGTCGTAGAGTATTGTTTACTTGCATCTGTACAGAAATGTTGCCTGATGTCAGCATGTGGGCAATTTCAAACGGAGAGAAAACGATTTGATTACACTATGCAAAAACAAACAACTTTTTGAGTTTGAAGTTATGTTGAGCTACTTTTGGCCGTTGACTCAGAATTTGGAGTCAGTTTTTTATACTGTCAGTAGTTTTTGAGATATTTGCAATTTTAGGTTTTTCAGAATTTGCTTGTTTAAACAAGACAACTAAATACAACAAGTGTTAATGCTGGGGTTTAATTAGGATTTAGAAAGTGATAATTTTATCATCAGTTTTTATCTAAATGTGTATAATTAGTCATGCCTGTAAAAGAATTGCATGAAAAGCATAAAACAGATTTTCCGACAATTTTTCACGCATTGAGTCCTATAGTATCGTGGAACATGGCGACCACGAAATTGGTTGCTATTTTTGTGTCGGAAACGCAGATGTGTCCCATCATAGAATAAGAAAAGAAAAAGTAATTGTATGTTTCACCATCCACTCTACAATTGCTTCAGTTCCACATTATGAAGATTTGCCCGTGTCTGCGCTATCTATGTTAGAGTCATCATCTTGTGCAAACCAGTGGTTCCAAAACTTTTTCTATTCGCGTACCATTTAGCAGTTTCATACAGTGCTCGCGTACCACCTAAGTCCTACGCTACAACCAGAAAATGTCAGAAATACACAATAAATGGCATAAAAGTTTAACAAATTTTAGCACAGCCCTTCAAGACTAAAACACTTTAATATTAGACTAAATATAATTACAGTAAGCTGTTGAGCTGTCGGATTAGTAGAGGACCAATAAATAGGGTGCACTGCTACTGCTATTATCAGTAGCAACATTGAAAACTGAAAAGTTTGGGCTTTTCTGTTAAACAACCTAGGTCAGAGCACGGCCTACTAGAACACGGCCTACCTGAATACGGCCAAATATGTTGCTATTTGGAAAAATTTCTAAGAGTCTGAATTGTTACAATCATAGCCAATTAGCCATGACAAACCTGTCATTTTCCCACTTACAGAAGTTCGTAAAATAAGTAATATTTGCATCTAGACACATTTTTGGCTTGCTTCCCGGAGATTAGATATGTATGTGAAGCACAATTTATGCAATAAAAATGTAAAATGTGTAAGACTTTCCAACTGCATCCTGGAGGTAATCTCATTATACAGTCGTTAGGTTTTTTGTGTAGCATGATCTTTTGCCAAAAGGCATATTTTACTTACAAATTAAACTTGGCGAAAAACAAAACAAACTAAAATTTAAATTAGCACATCAAATGAACAGCTTACAACATAGAATCCACAAAAAATTCTTGATATTTTAATGGAACATTCAATTGCACCAAACGATACTACCTCCAGGGTGCAGTTGAAAAGTCTTAGCCTACATATTAGGCTACATTATTATTGTGTAAACTGTGCTCAACCTACACACCTAATCTCCGATTAAACTAGTCAAACATATGTCTAGGTGCAAATATTGCCTAGTTTACTTACTTCTGGAAATAGAAAGATGACAGGTTTGTCATAGCTATGATTGTAACAATTCAGACTCTTAGAAATTTCCTCAAATAGCAAGCAACATATTTGGCCGTATGGTCTGAGGTTCTCAAATTGTGCGTCGCCACGATCTTGGTGCGTAGTTTCAATTTTTCAAGAGCGTCACTCAATGATTCCGCTTCGTATCTAAGCTAATTGCATAATAAAGCGCTCACAGATATTGTTGTACCCTGACATGGGCATGAGAACTCATCATTGCGAAATTGTAGGAATTGCTCATGGTTTAACAATCACATGGCGCAACTTTAAATTCATTTCGTCGCGAGACAAATAAAGGCTAGAGACACAAATAAATAAAAATTACTGAAATTCTTATCGCTGAGTGCGTTGCAAGTCCAACAAAATTGTTCAAAAACATCGCAACGAAACAAGTTTAGAACCACTAACCTAGATGTTGCGTCATAGACGCTTGAATCACCTACGAATAAAATTAATTATGATACAATAATGCACATTGTGTAATCTGAAAGTTTGCACAAATTGTATTCCTTTATCTTTTAACTTCTGTCAACCTTGGACGTCAACTTAAGGGGACACCTTTAATGAAATCCCAATATTCGCTGATGGCTGAGAAGCTTGCCTTAGTTAAGCTAGCTATTGTGGGAACCCCCACATACCATATATTTCTGAAAAGGGCATAAAAAGACGCATCTGAATATCCAAGTCTCATGAAATAAAAGTTTAATTTGATGCAATGAGTTTCCTTCAAACACAGACAATATTTCAATAATTATTTTTTGAAATGCTAATACAAAACACTGTTTCTCACTACCAGCACCACATAGCAACAAGAAATGTTATGAAGTGCTAGATCTAGTACCTTATATGCAAATACCTATGAGAGCTTTTTCTCTGAAATGTCACTTTCCAAAAAAAAAATTTTTTTTTTTTAAATTACTTGTGTGCGAAAATATTTATACACATTTTTTTCAATAAAATGGTCAAAAAATAAAATTTAAAAAAAGCTCTCATGATTTGATGCAATACCATTGTACCAGCATGCATTCCAATTTTTAGCCAATTGGGACAAAAAATAAACAAATGAGTTAACATTTACTGCAAAAAAATGTCATTTTGAGCAAAACGCATTTAAAGTTATGGTTTGCAAATACAAGGCAAATCGTGCATTTTCAGCCTGCACAGTTAGTATGTTATCAAAAGAATGTAAATACATTTATTGAGTTCCATTAAGGATAGGGGATTTCCTGACTATGACGCAGCAGGCCAGCGTTTCTCCATCAAGTATCGCTTCAGAGTTCAATATTTTTTATTAAAAATGAATGGAGACTCAGCAGAGCTCTTTTATGGCATATGCATTTCTCTCTACTAGTGTAGACTGTAGACTCTTAGAGCATCATTAGTGCCTTATTCAAATAGAATCTGTAAATAATGAAGTCTGTTTATGCTGAAGCATGACCAAAACAACAGCTACAAATACCACAAATATATAAAACCAGAACGGGCTTTTTTGTTGCTACTATTAGTATATTTTCAACATAATTATCATATCATCGTTCTGGCATATTAGACTTTTGGGTCGCGTGGTAGCTCCAATAGTTCTAAAATTTAACAGAGAAAGAATTGGAATTGTGGAGAAACTTCCATATATTCAGAATCCTGATGAAATTCTCTATCTTTTCAGCCCAAAATATACTTTTCTTCAAAAATTTTTTTTTTATTAGCGGTGTTCCCTTAAGTTACTTTCTCGCGTACCATCTGAAAGACCTTCGCGTACCACTAGTGATACGCGTACCAATGTTTGGGAACCACTGGTCTAGTGCCTCTACAGAACATCTAACTTAACAGAGATGTAGATATCAACGAAGCTTGTAAAAGTAAAATCTGAAAAGCCAGATAGAATGACGTCATTGTGCTTTCTCTGCCCTACATAAAAAATTGAGTGGTCTCTACAAAACAAAGTAACACCTGGTACAAACAAGTTTTGGTTCAGAGAGAAAATACTGTATTTAATTGTCAAAGACGTAGGTTGCACAAAGCAAGAGCTTGTAAAGCAGTTCTGAAAGGTGTTGAAATTTGACGAGAAGTTTTCAATAGACCTTTCCCGCAGCTCTGTGCAATGAAGCGTGACGTTGAAAACAATCACGCTGGCTGCTTCATTGGCAAGCACCAAATTGCTTGTGAATACTTGATAACTTGTTGAGTAGTTAGTAGAATCTTCGTAAAAACATGGAATCAACGTTAAAAAACAAGGACCTGACTGTTAAATTTTATTCAAGTTACTTTTGTATGAAAAACAAGCCAAGTGATACAATGATAAGCCACTTATTTAATGGGCTCTATAGTAACTGCGCATAAGCTATGGCGCTTGAAAGAACTGCTGGTAGTGTGTTAATGTTTAAGCAAAACGCTGTTGGTCTGCAATTCTGATAGACTTGAAATTTCTTTCTGCTTTAGCTACTATATATGTCTTATAATAATAAGTGAGAATTACTGTCTTATTTGCTACAATAAGTAGGCTAAGTGGTTTTCAGTTTGTAGCCTTTTTTTGCTTCTTTACTTGTGAAAGCAATGCAGCCTATCACTTAGCCTATGGCCTACTTGCATTGAATATGAACCAACTGAAGTAGGCTAATAAGCTGGACTGCCATTCAATCAGGGCCGTAGGCGTAGCCTAACTTCGTCTATTGGGGCTCCGATACAATTATGAGGCCTCCATTTGTTTCTGTGCTTAGGCTATTATAGAACGTAGAAATGACGCATGTAAAGCTCTCATGAGCTGCACACCACAAAACACCGGTGTCTATCATTGTCAATTCTTGCTACAATCAGCTTCTGACAAACATTAATTGTTACTATACGCTTATGCCTTGTTTTGGCCGCTTTTTGGCTCAATTGCCCAACGGGTCAACCTATTAATAAAGACGTAAGGCACACACTTCGCATTCGCCCAAACTCATCCAATAAAAACTGGATTTCCGCAGAAGTTTGGTGATTACTTTAAATATGAAATCGAAGCTACGTTTTAATCTTTTTTTTCGACCACAGAAGGATTTCAATTATTTGTTTGTTTAGTGTCTTTGCCGAGACACAGCCGCAAACTCTGGAGTGGTGTCGAACCGACGTCCTTTGCGAACGTTGCGCAAACATTTTCATAACTCAACCATGCAGTTGCTACACATTACTATAAATTGTTTGTATTTAATTAGAGTTTTATAATGTTAAAAAGTTTGCTAAAATTTTAGACAACAGTTAGTAGGCTACGCTAATAATTTAATGAAATTGTATCAGCCTAACCAAAAAGTATGGTATTGGGGATTCCACTTGCGCTGTAGTCCAATTTAAAATGAATGCGTGTGTGTTGCAAACTTGTGATGTGATTATTTCTATTTTGACAGAAAGTAATAATTGCCAAAAATACATAGGCCTATGCTGTCTCAATAAATTAATTCCATAAAAACAAAAGAAGCCGAACCAAACACAAACATTAAGTGGCTAGAAACCTGGAGTGACCAAAAGCATAGGGTAAGCTAGGACAAAAACATCAAGTAATAAACGGAAAAGCTGCATGGAAAAATTATACCCGTAGATTCTAAATGAAATGTTAACACGCTTAGGCTACCTACTTTAGTTGTTACTGAAATATTAAAAAAAAAATTATCAATGCGAGGTCCTTTCGTTCAGTGGTCCCTTGCAGTTGGCTATAGCGCTGTGCCGGCGGTAGTTAGACCCATGGGCTACGGCCCAGTAGTAAATTCAAATTTTTTTCTAAAAATAAATAACTCAATTGTAATATTCAGTCAAAAAAGTACTTTTAGTACAAAATGTACGACTAAAATGAGCGATTGTTCGATTAAAACGTTCAAAAACTGTGCTTCACTACTACGATTCCAGCTCTTGAAGTGGTTTGTTTTCAACGTCACGCTTCATTGGATGGCTGCGGGAAAGGTCTATTCAAGCATTGTCCTGCCCTCTCTAAAATAGTGGTTCTGAGAGTGATAATGCGATTACACAAAAAAAAACAATAGTCCAGAATTAACTTCTCCGGAATGGTCAAAACGACAAAATGAAACAAAAAGTACAAAAGAAAATTAAAACAAATGCTTGTTGCGCTGTGGGCTGGGGATCTCCCAATATTCTCCAAAGTAACAATGCGACAAAACATACTGGGAGTCTTTAAATTAAATGCGTACAGTAACTCGAGTGGCAAAAAAATCCATTACGCACTTAACAAGTTGGTTTGGTTTTGAATCTTCATCCTCGGACTGACAAAGCCTTGATAGGTTATTCCTGGTAGTTTCGCATATTTGAAGAGGCTTTTGACGCAGGGCCGATTATCGAGATTGACACAGTGAAGTTTCCGATTGTTGCCTGGGAACATATTCCATTCACTAGGTGCCGCTGAATGAAGAACAGTCCTGAAAGTGCGTTGCTCAAGCGCACACCCCGAGAATCGAACCAGCGCTGCGTGATCTTAAAGGGGTACTAAAGGAAAAACCTGACTTGGCGATTTTCCACGTTCTTTGTGTTTAACCTACTGGCGTAGACCTTATGGTCTCGCCCTCTGCTAATTCAGCAATTTCACATAGAAGCAGTGACGCTAGAAACCTGAGATTTCTTGACTTTTACTGTTTTTTCTTGCCCCAACTTTTAATCCCGATTATGTTGGTATCGGATAATCGTGAAGTTCACAATAAACCTTTTGTCACAGCCAGTTATAAAATGCAAGAAATTTCCTGATATTCAATAGCTTGATTGACAGTTTACTATTAGCGTGCGGTTTCATTTTGTGTCTGTCAGTTATAACTCCACAGCACTAAAATTCCATTCTCTACCCAGGCAGCAAAATCCGTTATTTTTACATTGATTCAATGACAACAGCGACTGAAATCAAGACGCCCATTTGTGCCCGCCGCACGACAGCTTCTGAACAACGTTAAAGATCTTGGAATAAGTGCGGTACACTGGACGAACTACACATGGAACATGGAGTGGCAAAACAACACCTCCCGACTCCGTGATTTCCTCCCCGACGTCGATCCCCACCCTCCGGGAATGTCCCTCGCAAGACTTGCGTGGGTCCGGCTTAACCGCCTACGAACCGGCGTCGGTCACTTCAGATATGTGCAAATGAGGCCTGGCTCCCTCACCGGGATGCGAGTGTGGCGCCAAAGACCAGACAGTAGATCATGTCGTCCATGACTGCCCAATCCATCAACCACCACATGGAGCGCTTGGACTGAAGGCCCTGGATGACGAGACAGTCGAGTGGCTGATGACATCATGCCCAAACATATAGTCCAGAAGAACAGCTCATACGACGAAGAATCAATTCATTTGTTAATTAACTCGACTATTTGAGTGATTAGTTTTTACTTCGGAATATTGCATCATTTTGTCTATGCATGCCCAACATTGCCGGCTAGGTGAAAGAAACGTGGAGCAGCGAGCGAGAAATTCTACAAAAATTGAAAACAAATCACCTAATAAAATAATATTACCGATACATGTAAAATTAGAGGTGAACGACTAGATATGCGTGGGCCCCTAGGCAGAAGTGGGCTCCCAGCTGGGGGTTTGGAAAGAAGTAAATACGGACTTGCATGGATGAAGCTATTTAATATCGATCTTCTGTAGAAGTTTTTTTATTTTTCGAAAAGCATTAAACCGATTACAATTTGTGGGCCTTAAACAACCGTGCCCCCTCCCGGCCGGGGGTACAGGGGGAAACAAACACGGCCCTGGTAGCACTACTATGCCATGGGTTGAAATAAACTGTTTTTTTGTAGCACTTAATAATAATAAATTGGAATAATGTTAAGAACTTTGTGTTTAATAGCTTTTCTATTGTAGCACAAGAAATAACGCGTTTTGAGTCATTGAGGTCAAACCAAACAAAGGAAAACTAGGCGATGCGCCACTCTTCTTGCGCGTGTTGATGCACGAAGCCATCATGAGCTTATGGCTTGTAAGCGCAATGTAACCCATTTCACGATTTGCTGGAAGTTAGCTGGAAACAGCAAAAATCACCAAAATATTGAATTTACAAGAAAACTACACAACGTTTAGTATCAAATTTAATATCATCAGATCTGCCTTGAAATTTTTTGAAAAAGTTAAGAAAAATTACGCGCATGACGTTACAGTGCTTCTAGTAATCAAAAAAGATATGAGGGGTTCCAAATCTGCCCCCTTTTGAGAAGCAAACTGTTAAATTTCAAAAGATAACTGAACATCGAACAACAACTATGCTTTATTTGTACAACGCCAAAGAAGTGGCCAACTTTAGACTACGTTCCAGCAGAATGTTGTGCACTTGTCTGGAGTCGCTGTGTCCACTGCCACAACATTGACACTGCCATTAATGACGTCATGTGCATTGTGACTGGATGCCTGTGATTTGCACCATTGGACAACCTCCTCGTTGTTGCAGGCATCTAACCGGCTAAACTTCTTTGTGAAGAAACCATCCTGTATTTTCCTCGACGAGCCATAAATCTCAGCCACTTGCTACTTCAAGCCACTATGACTCTGCAATCGATCAAACCCGGCAATTGAAATCGAAACATCAATTTGCGCAGGCCAAGCAATTCCTAAGTGGCTCCATATTTCCATAATGGAATATTTTTACAAGCTATGAAAGTACTTGAACTATAAACCAAATAACAAACGTTTCTCCCTCATCATTTGCTTTTAAGTAAAAGTTTAATTGTGTTTAACTAGGAAATGCTGAATAACCTCAGTGTGGATGTAGCCAAAGGGTGAATGTAGCTAAATATCGACAAGGGAAATATTTACAACCAATATCATAAAAGTTCGATTGTTACGTATGTTTTATTAATCACAAGGTGGTGTTGTTGTACCACTTGTTGCATCACTCGACGAGAAATAAAGCTCAACCGTGAATTTGAAATCAAAAGCGTACCGGAAGCAACTTTTGAAAAGGTACCATAAAAAAATCCCCTTTCAGCAATGGTTTGCAAGTTAAGTAACAGAGTTAATACAGCTCTAGAGTAGGTTTAAAGCTTGATTAACTTTCCAGCAAAGGTTTCTAGTACTGGTATTGTATTAGTTCTTGATAATTGCAACATCAGGCTGCACCTTTTGAACTATGGAAGGTGTGATAGGATTAGAATGACCAAAATGTAATTGTAAAGGTTCTTCACTTTTCATGGACAGCAACTGATTTATAATTGTATATAAAATAGTTGAGGTTATGGGTTGCTTACCAAAATTTGGCTACTGTAGCCAGGGGTGCCGGAACAATTTTTGACCGGGGAGTGTAGGATTATGAAAAAAGGGCATTTTTGTTGCTGAAAGGCCAATTCTTTTAAAAGTTTTAAGATATAGCGATAATGCTCATCTATCAGCTCACTATCGAGTAATGAACAAGTGTCCGGTATACAAAGAAAGGCATCATGCTTTGTTATAATGATGTAACCTACTGTGTTGCAGAATTTTGTGCCATGAATATTATTTTGAGGCAAAAATGAAAGATTATAATTAGGCTAAAAGCGAATAGCAGAAACTGTTATATTGCAATATGTGCAGTAGCTTGCCGGCGCCCCTGATTGTAGCATATGCGCTGTTACTGATGGCTTGTTGTGGCTTTATACCGGTAATACATTGTCCCAGGCCTATAAAAAATTGTTTAACAAGCTGTTTTCGAATAAGGACCTTCTGCTGATCCTTCTTTTAGGATGAAACAGGCTGTAGAGGTTTTAGAGAGTATGATACCGTAATAACTATATTTGATATATTATATACATGTGACTGTCCATATTTTAGCATTCAATAATATGTTATACTCATACTACATTGTCCATTCCTAACCCTTTTGCTTGTCATCAATGTTTACCTAATCACAGTGACCATGCACACCTATCACTTTGTATTTTCATTACATGTATGGAATTCATGAATACCAGTGTGTACAATTAGATACAAAATAGTAATAACAACATGGTTGATGCAGTGAATGTAGTGGATTGTGCTGAACTTGATGCTGAAGACCTCACAAAGCGAAGTTTGGAAGCAAAGGTTTCGGTGCTTGCGAATTCCTCTCCGAACTAAACAGGACAACACCCTTCCCATTATTATATAGTCGCAACTGCTTGTTTGCATAATTTTGCTGTTCGCCGTGGTGGGTTTTGAAGAATCTTCATCTCACACCAACTTCTGCATAAGGAGCCAACAGCAACCCATGCCCACAGTTGGTGGAAACGCAATGAGATGGCAAATTATCAGTCAATACTTCTCAAGTAATCCGGTCTTGGAACTCATACACCAATCTTATCACCAGGAGGACATGGGTTGTCAATATTTTTAAACTAAAGTAATATTTTTAACGTAATCGATTGATTTTCACCCAGTGCTGTAAATGAGCCGGTTGCTGTTTTCTTTCATTGTACACCTGATGAGGGATCTGTGAGTAAATACTCAGCCAGCAAATCATTTTTTTTACATTGATTCAACATTTACAGACGTTGAATCAATGTAAATAGTGGTTGATTTGCTGGCAGGGTAGTATCCTGAGGTACTAGTTTTTTCTGTCTGTTTTAATGAAGTTATGAAACCATGGCTACAGCTACCTGGTGTGTTTATTTCTAAATTGTTCTGTATGTAGCTAACTGCTCTTGGCTGATGCTGAGCTTCGTCGGAGTCTGCCTCGCTTTCTGACCTAGTCTTATTCTGAAACGATCCCTGTTCCATATCTAGAAAGCTAAAACCTCAATTGCTAAGGTAACAGGGATCAGTTGTCAGTAGATGTTACAGAAAATATATTTCGCACTTATTCAGTGCATCGTCAGTTCTGATAAAGGGCAGTTAAAACCTACAAGTAATGTTTTAAACAACATTACAGTGACGCAATAATGCCAAAACATGAGCGTAAAAAATTGAAAAAGCAAAAGCGTAAATATTGAAAAAATGCTGAATGAAAACTAAACCAAGCCGGCAGTAAAGTAAATTACGTATCAAATATAAATTATAAATTTTCATCGTAAAATTTTCATTATAAATTAAAATTATAAATATAAATTACGCTCTTTCATCATTTTTAGTTTATAATTTATATTTGATACGTAATTTACTTTACTGCCGGCTTGGTTTAGTTTTCATTCAGCATTTTTTCAATATTTACGCTTTTGCTTTTTCAATTTTTTACGCTCATGTTTTGGCATTATTGCGTCACTGTAATGTTGTTTAAAACATTACTTGTAGGTTTTAACTGCCCTTTATCAGAACTGACGATGCACTGAATAAGTGCGAAATATATTTTCTGTAACATCTACTGACAACTGATCCCTGTTACCTTAGCAATTGAGGTTTTAGCTTTGTTCTGTATGGATAACAATTACGAATCAGTGAAAAGTTACAACCATTCAATTGTACATATACAAAATGTTATCACTAGGGCGATTTTTTGTAACCAAAATGACTTCAATTTTGCGAAAAAGTCACCAAAAAGTAACTTTATTCGAAAACAAGAAAGCGAAAGAAATGGCAGCAATTCCACATAAAAAAGCATCTAAATTGGTTTCAATTTGTACTCAAATCAGAATTACACATTCAAATTACACAATGTAATGTTTTACATTCTCTGGGAAGAAGTTTCTGTCAATCGAACACTTTATACAACTTAGCTGTTGCAGGGAAAACAGCAGGAAAAAACAAACACTCTAGCTGTTGCAGGGAAAACAATTGGTTAAATATAGTTAACACAATTTGTTTGATCGCAAAGATTCGAGTTTTCGGTAATACACGTGATACGAACAAGCATGGGTTCGTGCATATCTAAAATCCATACCATAGTAGAAGATATATTAAAAGTCTTGGCATTACATAAAATGTAAATTCATCTCTCCAGTAGCAATAAAAGATATATGATACAAATAGGGGAATTAGGCAAAAAAGTATGCAAAATAAAGTGACCTAACAAATGAAAAGTAATCTAAAAACACAAAAAGTGACTTTTGGTAACTTTATAATCTTAAACATTGACCCCACACAACCATGAAATTTTGGTAATACATTTCTTTTGTTAATTGGTACAACTATAGAAAAGTAACTTTGGTTACAAAAAATCGCCCTAGTTATCACACAAATACTTAAACAGAGTAGCAAAGCTCAAATTTGTTATTTTTTACATTGCTCGATTTGTGCCTGTATCAGTTGTTCAGCTAATTCAAATTTTCTTTTTCGGTGTCATTACTCTTTTGGGGTGGACCACCGCCAGTGGTGAAGCGTTCTTGGCGGGCCAAAGAGACCCTTTTTTTTGCTTGGGCCTTCATGTTTGTCCATAACCTTCGAAGCGTACCCTCTTCTCTAACTGCGAAGGTTGAGGCACCATTAAAATCTTTGGTGAGTTCCCGCCAGGCATCATTTTTGTTGTGTGTAGTCACACCATCAGTCTTCTTGCATTCAATAATATTGTGATATGTTGCAATGCAAGTGAGAAACAGATCTTTTTCGTGTGGAGAAAACTTTTGCGATCGTTGTTTTGACATTTTATAAATGAATTAAATTTAACAGTCAAGAAAAAAATTTGAAATATTTGTTCTACACTGAAATACAAAACAGTAAAATAATGTAGTCAAATCATTTCAGAAAAATTTACATTAGCCCAATGTTTATGAAAATAAATTTCCAGTTGGCAGTTGTGTCTTGATGAAAAGCATTCCATTACCTCCACCTTAACATCTAGCCGCCTGAGTGGTGAGAGCGTCTGCTTGATAACTGTATGGTTCCTTCGCTGCTTCCAGTCATCTGTTGTGTTGCATGTGTAATCGCAGTGTACTGTATGTTGTCGCAATGGGCGTAAAATAAAACATGTTGTTTTTAACAAAGCCTGAGCACTACTGTAAACTGGTCTGGACAGTTTAGCACCCTGTAGTCTTGTAGTGGCATTGCCAGGAGTTTAAACAGCAAGGAGTCAATCCATGCAGATGGACCCCCTCCAGTGTGTTGACTTAGGCAACCCCAGTAACAGGTGGAGGCCTCCCTCAGAGAATTTTGAAAAAATTACATTAAATTTAGTTCATTCTGAGTATTTCGAGCACAAAATGGTCAAAAACAAGATAAACCTCTTTCAAAATGCGACGGTTTCTATCAGGGCCATTGAGAGAACATTTCGGGCCCGCTACCAAGCAAAAATCCGGGCCCCCAAAGCTTTGAAAAGCAAAGCGACCTTGTACAACCGTGACACTTGAAATGCCCTTTCACAACTTCTTAAAAAGCATGAGAATGGTTTGTTGATATTAGACTGTCATAACACCTAAGATTCACTTTCAAATTTCTGATGAACAACCTTGTAGCCTAAATGCATCTGCTAAATTCAGCTGATTTCAGGCTGCTTCTGCAATGTAGTGAAAGTTACGGCACACCAACTTCAGTAGTTAAAACCAGGGAGCACTTTAAAAAGGTGTTTTATGGGCACCTGACAAAAGGGCTGCTTAGTAGGCTACCTGGCTCACATATTACACCACATATCATTTCGAGCAAATTTGTGAATACCGGTCCAGCTTACGTTTCTACCAAATAATTTATCAGCAAATATAACGCTTTTTGTCATTGCTATGAACAAACAATGTAGGCTAGGTACCTTTTTCTACCACTGAACCCCATTCTATAAAAACATAAGTACGGTACCATAATTTGATGATAGAGCCTAGTGATGGTTTATGTACGAACAGGTATGTTGTAGTTCAAATACTTAATTCGTCATGAGCCATTTCATGTTGAGGGAGGTTCAGGCATTACATTTAAACAGCAAAATAGTCATCATGAGTCCAACAAGTCCTCACAGAAAAATTTGTAACCAACAGGGTTTTTAATGAATGCAGTTTCAAGCTAGGTTATGTTCATTGAAACATGTGACTGAGAGACAAAATAGTAAAAAGGAATCTGCAATTACATTTTGTATGTATGCAAAGCACAAATCCCTTACTAAGATTATTGCAGTTATAAAGTCCATGGTGGTATTGTCCTATCCTATATCATGAGGCATCTTGGCCTAATAAGTGTTCTGTTCACATTCGACTCATTTAGCGATGGTAAAAGTATATCATCTAGGTAATTTTTGAAATGTCGAATTTAGCCTAAGTGTGAAGTCTAGTTGTTGGTATACCGATTTGCTTCATACTTTCAACTGACATTCAAAAACGGCTGACCACTGGGACTAACTGACTAATCTGCATTACTAAGCCTTGAGTTGTGAAAAATGCAATCTCACGCTCCACTGACTGTTGAGAACAACATATCACGCTTCACTGATCAGTACCGCTCCGATTGGTCAAACTATGTTGAATCTCGGTATAGGGGATTTTTTTATGGTACCTTTTCAAAAGTTGCGTACCGGAAGTAACTTTAGGTCAACTTTGGTTTAGAATTGCTAATCTCCATTCATCTCCATATTTTGAAATACAGTATACTGGAATGTACGGAACAATCAAATCTCTCAACACAACTATTGTTTAAATAAAGATATTGTTGTTTTATCAAATAATAATAATAAATCTACCCAGTAATTTAACTGCGCTGAGATAAGTGATTTCGGGTACAAAACTCTATGTATTTATTCTCTATTGAAAGAAGCGCCAATTCACCTTCAAACCTGTAACTCGATATTTGATGCTTTGTCTGCATTATTCTGAAGGTGATTGTCTTCTGAGGGTCACTTTCTTTTGCCCATGTTTGTCCTCGTAAACATTACAAGTTTCTTATGTGCTGGATTAGGTTTTATGAAACTTTCAGTAGTCAGGGATAAAGCAACGTTCTGTTCTGATCTTGTTACAACTTCAAGAAGACGTCATGTAGTCAGTGATTATATCAAATGAATGTGCAGCGTATAACTGTAGAAGTGAAACTGTTAGTTTATAACAATGGTACCACTCTGATGGTACAATCCATGAGTGATGACAGTTTTAGCGATAAAAACAATATTTGTAAATCATAATCAAGACTACTGAAAAAAGTGAGAAAAACTAACAGGAAAGGTGATCTGGTAATATGACACATCCTCAAATGGGCGATCTACCTAACACAGAAAGCAATCATTAAGAAAATAAATCAATAGTTTTTTTTCAAGTCTAAACATTAAATCATTTGACCAGGTTAACACTCACAATAGTATTTCAAACAAATTTTTTATATAATTTATGTTGTGGAACCGGTTTTCTTCCATGGGGAGTCGTCAGCACAACTGGATCGAAATAAAAAAATTACAGAAGATTAGGCTACTATCAGCACAACTAGACCGAAAAAACGCAAAATTTACATGTTAAATAAAGAAAAGTTACTGAATGTTCAAAACCGGTTCCACAACATAAATTATATTAATTTTTTTTTAAAAATACTATTGTAAGTGTTAACCTGGTCAAATGATTTAAGGTTTAGACTTGAAAAAAAAACTATTGATTTATTTTCTTCAAGACTACGGAAGTAAGGAAACGAGTATTATACGAATATCAACCCCAGACAGATAAAACTTGCGTACAACCACCAAGCCAGTTTCTAGAAGGCTAAGGCATCATTGAATGAAGCTACCAGGGCATGACATGTCAACATCTGTTCCCAGAAGAAAATCTATCTCAAATGAAAGAAGATCATTTTATTTTTATCATTTTTGTGCAGAAAATGCAGACTCTACGACCTTCTACACCTTCAGGGCTACGGTCTTTCCCACTCTCCCATTGCATGTACATTGTACGTTTTTGTTTTATGTAGACTAGGCTACGTTTCGCATCCAAACAAAAATAAAATGACAATTCTTTTCTTATAATTAAATCAATCAAAATGCACCAATCTCTGCCACTTAACCAGAATTAGTCATCTGTTGAATGAAGTTAGATAATCCTGAACTGTTCGCATTCTAATAAAACTTTTCTAAGCAACGATCATCCTTCTAAAAGCGAAACTCAGTCTATTGCCTGGACAATTTATTTATGCGTCAGTTTTGATTGCGTCACCCAAGCCAAGAATGTGGTGACCAAGGATGAATTTATAAAAGAGCAAATTACATGAAAACTGCCAACAGTCATATCTGTAAGTATTTAATATGGTTTGATTTATTTATTTTTGAACAGTAGGGAAATGGCAAGCGAAGCTAAAAGGGTTAGAACAATTTGTATTAATCTATTGATCATTGTCGTTGTAAGACGTTAAATCAATGTATAAATACAGATTTCCTTTCTGGAAAGTGGCAATATGTAACCCAGCGAGAATATCAAGATGCAACTATAGAGATAGACTTCCATTCTCAACTGCATACCTAACAAAACTAGGATGTCATAAGCAGAATAATTATCGCCTCAAGAGATCAATGCCATGAGGTTGACCATGGTTAGTGTCAAACTGCAATTGCAAGAAGTGACATTGACGTCAGAAGTTGTAGTCCTATCAAGAAGAAATGCGTCATTGAAAAAGTGAAAAATTCAAATCACAAATACGAAAGCAAAGTTTTTTGTATCACAAGTTGATGTAATAACTCAACAACACGGTCAACAGCACTGGCTAACACTCACAACGCTGTGAAAAGAATTGAATAGAATAATAATATGATATTTTGTGAAAATTAATTTCATTGTTTTTCAGAGATTTAAGCAAACGATAACTGAATATTTTGCAAGAATAACGTAAAATGTCTGAAAACCTCACAGACGAATTCCAATGTCCGATATGCATCGAGACTTTGCAGAGGCCCATTCGTATTTTGGCGTGTGGACATAATTTCTGCAACGGATGTCTAACTAGATTCTGTCAGAACAATCAAGATAAAAGGTAAATCGAAATTTGTTGATAAATTTATTTTTTTTAGTTACCATATCAATGCAAAAGATGTTTAATGGGTTTTCTCGCACCTTTCAAATCATCATCATCCATCTTTATGCAGCTTGAGGTTAATGCAAATAGATCTAATATGTCAAAACACAAAAGTTAAAGGATCATTTCCACCATTGCAGATGTCCAACGTGTAGAAGACCAATTGCGTTGCCAGGCAACGGAGTGGAGGGAATGTCCCGAAATATCACTTTGGAAAATGTCATTGAAAGGGTGGGAAAGGTTGGTGGCTGAATATTTCAAAGTAGAAATTTCAAAGCTGAATATTTCAAAGTAGAAATTTCAAAGCTGAATATTTCAAAGTAGAAATCTGCGGCCGTCTGTTATATCATATGGTATTTTACTTAAGTGAGTCCATAGCTATATATCATATGATGAAAGAAACTTAACATATTTCCAGGACTTTTTGAATTTTTTGTAGTTGAAGTGGCGTAAGTTCAAAATCTTGTAGCCTCAGTACTTTTTAACCTGCAAGACCAACACGTCAGAATAACGCAGACAAGCCTAAGTGCTTGACTTTGGTAGGTAATCATTCTGTTACGCAATAATCATATAACTTATCATTTATTAAGCAGTTGGAGTTGCACATACAGTTCAGTCAAACCCCTTTTAAACTGGACAAAGCTAAGTTGGTCCAGTGAGGCGGGAAGAACAAATTTTACTATTTTGTGTGTTATAACGTCTTCGTTTCGCGATCATTCCTCAGTATAGTGCACCTTGAACTCCAGTACCACGCTTCTCCGTGACGCTTATCTACACAAATTAAAGTAAAATACGGCTACGGTACACCAAATGAAACTTAAATCTTTTTTTAATTTGTTAGGCAGTTGCAAAGCTCATGGTCGAGAACAATCGCGCATTGTATCCAACCCTCCATACGAGGAAGGAACAAAATGATGAGGAAGTTGCACTTTTCTTTTGCTACTTTTGGGCTTGTTTCAACTTGTAAATGAATTAGGCTACTTTTGGGCCACAATGCAGTTGCAATTGGGCTGGAAATATAAAAACTATCTGGCAACCTTGCCACTAATAACTTTGCGAGAACATGGCAGAATGCCAACATCAACTCATGACTTGAAAAAAGCCTAAAAATGTCGACTATGAAACTTATTCCTGGTAGGAGTGTGGTCCGTTCAAACAAGCTAGCTTCCAAACAACCAATTTATCTGGTTCAGATCTATACCAGGTCGAGTATGGATCTGACCAGATGTAGGCTATACCAGATCTGAACCAGATGAAGTGGCTCTCCGTTTTAGTAGTAGGATTAAGTGGGAAAATTGATTTGCATTTGGGATCAATCAAAATCGGCCCGAATAAAGAAAAACGGTCTAAATAAGGGGATGATCCGATAAACGTGAGTCAATTGCGGGGTTAACTGTACAACCAAACACGTTTCGTGATTGGTTACCCAACAATATACAATCTCAAAGATTTCAAGGACAAGAATGAGTGAAAAATTTAATGCGGCTCGCCAAGACTTGCGAATAGCGAAATGCGGCTTGTGGCTACAAAATTTTGGGCACCCCTGATCTAAATCAAACTAAATTTGTGACTAAAACGAAACAGAGTGAAAAAGTAGTTTTAAAATAATAATAAACTTTGAAAGAATGATTTTAAACAAGTCCAAATAGTCGTTGAAGAAATAATAAATAGTCCAAATAGTCAATGAATAGCCTAGCCTATAAATGTTGTATTTCTATTTTCGAATTCAATTGCTACCCTTGCAGCCGCACTGGCATTTAATTTGGGAAACGCTGCAATAATTATTGAATCAATCTGGTCACAGCGGTAAACCATAATCTCTTCGTGGGAAAATTGTAACGTAAGATTTCCGGATTTGTTCGTCTGTATGTAATGACCGAAAAAGAAACACTCTTTTGAAACGTGTATTCAAAAAGTGTATTCAAAAAGTGTATTCCTGTAAAATTAGCCCGCGGGTTTCGAAAATGGAGTGCAACGCCGTATACCACTAAAAACTTGTCACTACAATACAACTACTTAGATAAAGACGGATATTTTGTCAAGCTGGCAAGCACCAATCAAACAGTTAAATATGCAACCAACCTTCGAATCAACAATTTTAAAATGACGAGAATAGATTTCAATATCTCAAACGCATAACTTTCATACTGTGACGAAATAATGATAATCATTATGAAGCCATCCTCAACAGGTGTTCAAAAGTGGTGATGCAATGTTTCACCAGGTCTTACGAATGATGGTGCAATCTTGGCTCATTTTTAGGAAAAATTCCAAGACGTAAGATTCAGTAGACCTGAACGGTTTTATATGACGTTTGATTTGTAGAGAGATTGGCCGTAACACAATCTTTCAACTCATATTTGAGGCTTCGTTTAATTTTGAGACATGAAGTTTTCAAATTGAATAAACATTTTATTTTTAGATGAAAGTTATTTCGAAGACTGTCACGAAAGAAGTTTTCACTCCTGCAACCACCAAACAATTACAAAGTAAGTAACACAAATACTTGTCATGGAATGCTACGTAATTGGAATGGAGTTGTCCTTACTTTCAGCAGAATGAATGCTGCACAAACCGGTACTGGTGAAACCGGAGTAAACGAACCGGCACTGATGAAAAAAATATTTGGATTACGCAAATGGTTGAGGATATCGTATATATCACAAACTTTATTAACTTGAAAAAAATGAAATCTCTCGACATGAAAACGGATATTCCAATGCTATAGCCAACGCATAATAGTCTAGCCTACTGTCCTTAACAAACCTACTATTTTTTTGACGATTTATTTTTCCGTAAACATCGTTAATCTGGCGTGATTCAAGGATTGGCCCTCGGCCCCAGAAACTTACATAACGAAGAAGATTTTTTTTCGTTTTGTCACTTCTATCTTTTTCTAAACCTCTTCTATGTTTGGCATATTTTGTTTTTCGTTGTGATGGTCAGAAATAAAAACAAACTGAACTGAGCTGAAGAAGCTTATCCATCAAACAGTCAATTACTTTTTTGGCTGGTTTTTCACCGCTCTGTCAATAACAACAAGAAAGTTTTCAGAGGATACTTTGGGCTTGGTCTTTCATTAAAACCAACAAAAAGACTGTCATCAAAACGCATCACTTTTGAATAACAAAAATTAAAAATAAGATGCTGGATTGAATGCAAAATATTTCAACATAACAAGATAGATAAAAAAAAAATTGGCGTTTTGAAACTTCCTTCCAAATGCAAGTCCCCGGAAAAGATTTTGAGACAATAAAGCAGTGGCGCGGGAACTATTTTTCTCTAGGGGTGGCTGAAGCTGCCATTAGTGTTATGAGCTTCTGGGGACTTCGCCCCCCAGACCCCCCTTGTGTAGGAGGACGTTAAAAACTGGTAGCAATTTTTATAGGTCCCTCCTGTGTGTAAAACGACGCCAAAACACACACATTGTAAGTTGTAAAAAACGAATAACGGCAGCAGGCAACAACAAAGCAGCTGTTCAGGAAATTAAAAAGAAAACGAACAAATTAGAAAGTGATGTGAAAACGACAGTTTCTGGAAATAAGTTCTCACACTCTTCCGAAGATTGCTTTTCGCTCAGGTTTTTCTCTATATGTAGCCTACTGTGTCATGAGCTTTTTGACATCGACAGTGTTCAAAAAGTTTTGATGAACATACATCAACGCGAGATGAGTATGTCTGTTATGTGTCTTTGAGCTTCTCAACCAGGTTTTCAGGCGTCTTAGAGCAGAAAAAGAACTTTCTGATGATGCAGCTGAAACCGGGAGGCAAAAGCAGAGCTCCAGGAATTTTCACGTTTCTTTGAAAAGATCTAGTGTTCAAGGGTTTAGTTGCGATAGTATCTCAGCAACCTTTTGAACGGAGTTTGCGGTTTTTCCACTTATACAGCATCGCTGAGCAAGGTAAGTTCCGTTTTTAGGCGATCTTTTCTGATGGCATCGGGTAAGCTGATCTCAGTATCAGATCCTTCCTCACTGTTTGCACAGCTCAGAAGGGCCTTTTCTCTGTTGGCTGCTGTAAGCAGATCTACCTGGTCGAATCTTCGATCAAGGTCAGCTTGAACCAAATCAAGGGCTTGGATGTATTGACGTTTCCACGCTCCTTCTCCCGCAGACGACAAAGCATCCGATTCCTCTGTGTTTCAAACTTTTGCTGGAGTTTTGCTCACTCGGAGATCCTTTGGCATCTTTAGGTTATTGGCAGACGCTGGGACGTTCGCTGCTTCCACAAGCTTGGAAACGGATTCATCTTTTCTGAGATTTTTGATCCGTTCGCGGAAAATGCTGATGGATTCAAAGCTGAATGAGCGGAGATCTTGTTTTGGAGTTGTCTTGCGACGGCTTCTGCAAACTGGAAAACTTCACCGCTGCAGGTAATCGCAAAATAAAGCCGCATCGTGTGTGCTTATTTTACCAAGCTGAATAGGCTATCTTTGCAGTTGCCTCTCCTTCCATTGCACTATCTTCTGTCATGTCGGTCAGACATTGCAACAGGGTATAGGGTAGCACTTACCAACACGAGAGAGGGCAGAAGCACGAACGCTCCAACGAGTAGGACACAAACCCAGGAAATTGCAGGAAACTTCATCGGAACCAAAAAGCGACATGAATAAAGATTTACGTTTAGACGATTCACGAATTGCAACTGCAACACCTTGAACAAAGTTTAAGGCCTCCGCAATAAACTTCACCTCCTTTACAACGTCTTGCAAAATCAAATCGAGAGCATGATTACTGCAGTGAATGTATTGTATAACGATCCAGCGCATAATGCTTTAAGTTTGGCCTGCAATCCGTTATAACAACCAGATCTCTTGCTGTTCTATGCTGTAAGTGTAAAGTGAATATTGCAGAATGATGTCCAATAAACGATGGAACGCCGTGTTAGTAGGGAGGGTGGCTGGTACCGCTACTGCGAGGTATAGCTCCCTGTGATGGACGACTCTTTATTGCGAATGATGAGCGCAATCACACGTAATAGGAACTCGATTCATCGTAGCAATTATTGCTCGAATAATTTTCTGAAAATATGTTATGTACCTTAAATTATCAGAATTTTCTAGGGGGGGCTGAAGCAATTATCCAAAATTCCAGGGGGGGCTAAGTTAGCTCTAGGGGGGCTGAAGCCCCGTGAGCACTCCTACTTCCCGCGCCCTTGCAATAAAGCCATCTCGGGTACAATAGCTTACCCCATACCAACCCTATCAACGCTACTGGCTGCCGACATCATCGCAATTTCAAGTACTAATCTAGGGTGGCCCAAGACTGCGAACATGAAGGGCCACATTAGGGTCTGAGAAAAACTTCACGGGCCGCATAGTGAGAAATGATAACGCGTTGCTGAAAGTAGAAACGTTGTTAAATAAAAACTTAACTACACTGTTAATCAAAAGGGTGGAAACCTTGGGGTGGAAATTTCCATGGGTGGAAATCTCTCGCGGCAAGGGTGGAAAGCGAAAAGAATGGTGGATATTTCCACCGTTTAGTATTTAATCCACCCTAAACTGTGGAAATACACACATTTTTAACAACGAGGGTGGAAAGGCTGAGTTGGAAATTATTGAGAGTGGTTATTTCTCGCAGCAAGGGTGGAATGAAGGAAAGGGTGGATTGTTTCACCATCTAAAATTTGTTCACATCACAAAATAGAGATAATTAATGTATAGTATCAGTAGCTTTGCGGTGATCATTCTTTTTTTAAATTTAAAATAAATTTTAATGCAACGTTATATGACTTCTTGCGAATATGAAAAATTTGGAATATTTTTTCTGCAAGTTAAACTTGATAGAGTTCCTATTTCTATTAGCGTTCAGCGTTCCTAGCAATTGAATGTGAACCACGAATCTATTGGAAATATTTTAACTTATTTTTCATGTGTAGGGTACGATCATATTTTGTCAGTGGTTCAGGTTTTTGACAATGCTGATTGCACGTTTGGCTCACCATCGGAAACAACAAACACAGTGATGCAAAGCAATAGACTTTGACAAACTACTTGAATTAAGACAGTCAAAAATAGTTTTACGGCAATATAAGGATTGTGAATTTATGTAAATATCGAATGACTAACTTTGAACTTACAGAATCAAGACCAAAACAAATATTGATTGCCAAAACCTATTGCTCACCATCCCTATGGAAAACCATGTTCTGCTGACACACATCAGCTCAAATCTCACAAATGTTGTCTGTAATCTGCTTTGGCCCATACAGAGCCCGTGATTTTTATGACAGAACAACATAATAGCTGTTCGACACTAAGCCTACTTTGACATTCAATCCAAGCCACAAAGATGAAAAGAATCAGACATTACATTAAAAATCTTGTTGCTGACAAAATACAGTTGCAATCAGGCCCGTAGCCAGCCGGGGGCCAGGAGGCCTCGCCTCCCCCCCCTGGCAAAATCCCAACATTCTCGAGCAACGGCTACAATTATAAAGATTTTGCCCATTTAAATTTTTTCGGCCCCCTCTAAAAAGTTGGCCCCCTAGAAAAAAGTTGGCCCCCCTTGCTCTGCGGTCTGGCTACAGCCCTGGTTGCAGTGAAAGGACTGAGTTTGCTGTTCTGATCGACCTAATATTTTGCTGCACGCCTAACTCACTTTCTTATCTCTGCTTGCCACTCAAAAAGTGATTTTCAGCAAGTAAAAAAGATACGATAACAATTTATTGTTTTTTGCTTTTGCATATAGTGTCGATCTCTGGTTTAAATTCAGTGGTCGACAGACGTAAGCAGGCATCCAGGGTTTCATCAGCCATTCTGTTCCGTGTGTTGCTTTTTAATCGCTTTATAACGGAGAAAGTGCTTTCACATAATGTAGGCCATGTGCTACCAAACATGGAGCATATCCTCAGTGCGAAGTCGTTTAATCGTGGAAACTCTAATTTACAACCAAATTCGAGAGTGTAGGCTACTCTGTGCCATAGAAATAGAATAGAATAGAAGCGCCATAGAGCGTTTTATATGGCACCGTCGCAAATTGCTAGCCGCCATCTTTGTTAGCACATGGTATTCACCTCTGGAGCTTTCTCAAGTTGATATACGTGCTACAAATTGTTTACAAAATGCCTTATTGTGCAGTTATGAACTGCACAAATCGCCTCAAAAAGGGCTCAGGGGAAACTTCTTCAGGGATGGTCGAGCATTTTCAGGGGTTGTCGAACATTTTCAGGGGTTGTCAGGCATTGTAGAGTAGCTACTTTCAGGCATTGTTGGGAATTTCCAGACATTGTCTAGGATTTCCAGGCATTGTCGATCATTATCAGTGGTTGACAGGTTTGGTACCGTAGTCATTATGGAACATTTTCAGGCATTGTCGAACATTTTCAGGGGATGTCGAGCATTTTCAGGGGTTGTCAGGCATTGTCTAGGATTTCCAGGCATTGTCGATCATTATCAGTGGTTGACAGGCTTATCAGGCATTGTCGAACATTTTCAGGGGTTGTAAGGCATTGTAGAGTAGCTACTTCCAGGCATTGTCGATCATTATCAGTGGTTGACAGGTTTGTTAGGCATTATAGAACATTTTCAGGCATTGTCGAACATTTTCAGGAGTTGTCGAGCATTTTTAGGGGTTGTCAGGCATTGTAGAGTAGCTACTTTCAGGCATTGTTGGGAATTTCCAGGTATTGTCCATCATTATGAATGGTTGACAGGCTTGTTGTTAGGCATTGTCAGAAATTTTCAAGCATTGTCGAACATGTTTAGGTGTCAGGGGTTCTCAGACATTGTAAAGTACCTTAGATTCTTTCTGGCAGGCATTGTCGTAGCTAGGGAATGTGCCGCCCGGGGCGGATTCAGGTTTTGCCGCCCCTTCAAGAAAAAGCATGCAAAACCAGCCCGGATTTAGGAGGGAAGAGGGTGCAGGTGCCCCGGACCCCCCGACTTTTAAAGGGCCTCCATACGTGAAAAAAATGTGATTTTGTGTTATTTTTTTTTTCTTTTAGATTTGTAGTTTCTGAAAAATGCTGTGCAGTGGTGGATTAATGCTACTGTAGACGTCGAGGAGTGTTTCGCGCCGTAGGCACAAAAATTTTTTTTGCACGGGGGCCCCCCGATCTAAAAGCGCCCCGGGCCCTCCATCAGCTAAATCCGGCCCTGTGTGAAAATGAAATGCGTTTTTTTATCAGATTATAATCAAAAATCGTAGTCTAAAAGTGCCGTCCCCAGACGTGCCGCCGAAGCGGTCCGCCCCTCCCCTGAAAATGCTCGACCATCCCTGAAAATGTTCGACAATGCCTGAAAATGTTCTATCCCAGCCAGCAAGCCCATATGAGCCCCACATGGGGACCCATATGAGCTGATGTACGGGCCCCATGTGAGCTGCCCATATGGGGCCCATACACATTGTGTCCGCGGGCATCACATTGCGCCTATATAGGCTGCCCATATTCATTTATGGGTTTCATGTGGGTTGCTCACACTCAACCCACAAATTAATATGGGCTGCCCATATGTAACCCATAAATCTAGTATGGGCTGCCCATATGGAACCCATAAACCAAATATGGGCTGCCCATATGCAACCCATAAATCTAATATGGGCTGCCCATCTGTAAACCATAAATCTAGTATGGGCTGCCCATATGTAACCCATAAATCTAATATGGGCTGCCCATACTTATTCTTGGGTAACGCTTATGGGCTGCTCATACGAAGCCCACAGACTTACGTACAAATGTGGGCGTACGAAACCCATGCACATTCCGAGGTTACTTGCAACCCACTTTCAATTCAGCCTGCCTGATGTCAAAGCAAAGTTACTGGCAAAGTAGTGCTTTTGTTTTGCATTTATTTTGTGTTCAGTAACCCAGAATAACAGGTAATGAAATAAAAGCTGATACTAAACTCAATGTTCAGCAAACAAACGTTTTGAAAACTATACTGTCATCATCTTCAGTGCTATAAAACATTTATAGGACTGAAGATGAAGACAGTATAGCTGTCAAAACGTTTGTTAGTTGAACATGAGTTTAATATCTACATCATGGGCTCTTTATTTTTTTAAATAAAAGTTCTCAATCGAGTTCTGCGGTTGCATGTTTCCTCTTGGTGCTGTTGGCTCTTTTCACCCTGTTGCCTCCTCGATCTCGAGAGCCGACCAACCACTTGCTCATGGCCTCTTCCAACTTCTTCTTGTTGATCGTTGCTGTAGTTACGTTCAATTTTATTGAACCTGAAGAAATATTGCATCAATCAATACAAAATAACTTATAACTGACAATAAAGTCGAAGCAAGTGACTCAAATTCTGCATAAGTAGGTTTCGGGAAGAGTAAAAGCAAATGTTTTTAAAAATAAGTAGAATTATAATTCAAGATATACCAATGTTAATAGGCAGAAATAAGTTTCATGGTTCAGGATATTTCAAATAAATACAAAATACGAAATTTTTTTTTTTTTGAATTACAAGTTAGAAAATACAGTAGAACTTGGATAACTCGTCTTCGGAAAACTCGTCAGTTTGCCCAAGTCGTCAATAATTGCCAGGTCCCGGCAGAAAGCCTATCTTTTGTACACAATCAAGTTCGGTTAAGTGGTCATCGCATAATTCGTCAATTCGATTAAGTCGTCACTGTTTTTCTTCCCCTGGGACCAGGGCCGGATTAAGGTTTTGATGGACCTGGGGCTATATGGTAATCTGAGGCCTATATTATATTTCATTCCCAGTGTTGTACGTTGACGGCGTCAACTGTTTGTTGACGCTGAGGCTAGCGCCGTCAATTTATTTTTTAGTTGACGGAAGTGATAGCGTCGTCAACTATTTGGCCGATTTTAAGCGTCAAGCGCTATGTGTCATTTTTTGTTTTCGTGGAAAATATCATTTCACAATCAGAGTTTCACGATGTATTTTGGCCATTGCGACTCATCCGAATTACCCGTTTTCGCGTTGGTTGGAATGGCTACCTGGAATATACAAGCGGAAGAAGTTCCCCAAATAGTGATCACTCATATCGTGAGCAGTATCGAGAACGAGGGATCAAAGAGAGAAAGAGGAAAATCAATGAATGTCATCGCGGAGGTTGAAGATACATTATTTTAAGAGCTCTATACCCTTGAAAACAGCGATGTTGGTGCAGTGGACCGCGTTAAAAGATTTATATATGCTAAACCAGGGGTGGGAAACCTTTTTAGTATTGCGGGCCACATAAAATGAGAAATAATACAGGCGGGCCACTAAAAAATTCGAAATTTTATTTACAGATAAAAAATGCAGCGAAGTAGACAATGATTTATTTCACTTTCACAGCCAGTGGGATGGCTGAAAGTTTTTATTTTTGGTGAGTCGTGTGATGTCTGCTGACACAGAAGATGTTGCAACTCTTATCTGCATCTCCACGTTTTTATCAGTCAGTCTGGAGCGAAGCCGATGGATTAACTAGTCACAGGCCATTCGCAATATACCGAGAATGTAGAGCCTACTCTTTTTTGAGCTGTTGTTTCAATATATTTTGGGTAAAGAAATTTTGACGCGGGCCACATGAAACAGTCACGCTGGCCGCATTCGGCCCGCGGGCCGCAGGTTCCCCACCCCTGTGCTAAACCATCACAGCACGCTTGGAACAGTGATCCCTTTCCGAGTAAACGCTTTCAAGACTTGTTCTTGAAATACAACACACGTACAATACCATTAAGCGCTACTGTGGAACGCATGTTTTCACTTGGAAAGGACATCATGCATCCCAAACGCAGCAGATTGTCAGACAAACGTTTTGAAATGCTTGTGTTTCTACAAGTAAATAACTAATAAGCTAAGCAGCTAATTACAATACAGTCTCAAAACATAAAACCTGCTCTTTATTTACAGCCATTGTTAGCTTAAACTTGGTTGCAATACTTCCGTTTTGTGAGACCCTGGCTAAAATAGCGCTAGAAATTAGCGCTGACGCCGTCAATTTCTTTAAGAGCTTACGCAATACTTTACGCGTAAAGTTTTTAGGCAATTCGCGCTGACGCCGTCAATTTATTTCATTGACGCGTACAACACTGTTCATTCTCCTTATTGTACCAATCACAATTAAAATGAAATAACAAAAACTATACCCGAACTACAGTATTTACTTATTGAACACATTCAAATGACATGTTTTCTGGATTTAAACAAAGCAAAGCTGGTAATAACATCATGGGTGTCTATTTTTTTCCAAAATTTTGTTTTCAATGCAGAGTAGAGCTAAGGAATGCAACCTTTTCTGGCCCAATGGATGAACGCAGTTAATTCTTTACTCTTTTAAGCACTGAAAATAAGCGCTCACCTGAACAATTAGAAATCATCAGACACAGATACATTCTTAGTAGGCTACAACAGATACGTTAGGAAATGCATACATAAACTCATTTTCATTGATAAATCTAAACATTGGAGTGTCTTTCCTGCATTCGCTGTTAAAATGGTGTTGTTTTAGCAGTGAAGAAAAATGAATCATCTCTCCAAGCAGTGATTATTCTAGAATTTAGATCATCTGGATAATTGTGAAGCAATGTTTTTGCACTCTCTTCAATGTTTCAGTTAGACATGGTGTTTAATTCCGCCAGAAACGACAATATTATTTTAAGACGATCGTATGCTGCAATTCGGGATTTCATACACAAAATAATTTGGGCAATGTTTGGCAAATGTGAGTTAACTATGAATCTGCTCGATGGATCAAGTGATGTGTCTTCAGAAAATTTGTTGCCTTATTCAAAGTAGTTTTGCCATCCTGCAGTGCCCGACTAGTTTTATGAAACCGTTCTATTATGCACGACCATAACTCAATTAAATTAACGGTTAGGTCTCGCACCTCCCTTGGAAATTAGCTGACGCGCCCTGGGGAGGCATGCCCCTGGCTAAGAACCACTGGTTTACACAGTTAGCATATTCGTTGTATGATTCTCGTCCTTTATTCTTTAGATCATGACAATAAGCATGTCAGTTACTCTTAGTAAGTTGTTATCGGTGGGCCTATTTTCTTGGTGGGCCTGGGGCTGCAGCCCCATCAGCCCCCGCCTTAATCCGGCCCTGCCTGGGACGTAAAATTCGTCTAAGTTGTCATCCACCCAAATGCTGGCGTGGCATTTACAGACTCTTTCGAGAAGAAATTACTGCGCTAAGACGTGTGCACGCACACACTCTATCGGGCCAGACGCACATGCGTGGAGTATGTAGGCCTGGTCGATTGCGGGTGTGCGAGCACCGCGCACGTGCTCTGTTGCCGATAAGAGAAGCGCTGTTCACCACGTGCATGATTCATTTGCGACAATACCGTTTCGTGTAAACAAAAGTTGCAGCAACGCAGGATGACGAAGAGAAAGGTAAAGTGCTTAAACTTACAAGCTAAGTATGAAATTGTAACGAAATTCAAAAAGTGGTGAAAAGAAGACAGTGGTGAATTCGCAAGCTCACTATCAAAAATGCGTGACTACTTGGTTGACAAGACACTTGCAAGCAAAATGCAGTCAAAAATATCTGTGTTCTTCAGTTAAGCTGTTAAGTGCGTTATTACTGTACTGTACTTTATTGTGTAGCGTAATTAAATTCTTTTCTCGCTTTCCACTTCGTCTCACTTTACCACTATCGCATTTAGTTAGGTCGCGGAGCACCATGAAATTAATACGACACGAAAAAATGGCAAAATTTGGCTGTTTGCATTGGTCGTCAGTTCGCGTAAGTCGTCACTTTTTCTGTTCCCCCTAGAGCAGGGGTTCTTAACCTGTGGGTAATTACCCACTAGTGGGGAATTTGAGGATTTCAAGTGGGTAATTTGAAGTTGGGTTTGTTGTTCTATGTGTACTCCAGTGGTTCTTAAACGGTGGGAAATTTTCCACCAGTGGGAAATTACTGAATATCCATGCAGTGGGAAATTCTTTCTGGTCTGGAAGTGGGAAATTGTTTTAAGTTTTACTCGAATATCCAAGGAAGTAAATCTGATTAGTTAGTCACAAAAGTAATATTTTTTAACAAACACCGAGTCCTAGTGCATTGTTTTACAATTCATCTGGAATCAGATTTGCGTTGTGCAATCTCAAAAATAGAGCCTGACATTGACTCGATCGTCGCTGACAACCAAGAACAAAAATCGCATTGACATTAATGGACAATCTTTAATGTTATTCTTCTCATTGAAATTGTTCTTTTTGTTAAATACCATTGTGCTTTGGGATATGTCACACAGGTTACTAGGATTCATTTTGATTTTTCAGTCAGTTTTAAAAGTATGTGGGGAATATAGGTTTATTAAGTAGCGGAAGTGGGTAATGAAAGAAAAAAGGTTAAGAACCCCTGCCCTAGAGTGACGAGTTATCCAAGTTCTACTGTAGTGGACTTCATGAAGTGAATGTGCAGTACTATATTACAACCCAAATTAATTCGAAAGACTTTGGCCAGTTGTTTTACAAGCAAAACAAATGGTTTGAATGAATGAACACAACAAATTTCCTCCCAAACTAGCACAAGGTTGAAACCATGAAAACCTTTACACACAGGCCATGCCAATATCATCAATATGCAACTTCAAATTTGACTGGAAGCTAATCTGTGAGCAGCCAAAATCGCTTGTGTAAGTGATAGTTTGAGTAAATATATATTTTCTGTATACAGTATTTTGTGTGATTTTGTGCTATAGTTACTGTACCACACAAATTATGTATTTCATTTTGGCACTTGTGCTGGAAACAAAAAAAGGGTCTGGCAACACTGGTAATAGGGAAAGATATGTTATCATAATGAGAATCAGTCATCACACTTTCAAGGATTTCAATTTTTACTTTCATTTCAATGAGATATAAAGTAAATTTTGTTTAGTTTAAAATATAAAACCGAAATTACATCAGCCTCAAGTTGGAAAGGCCTGTGTATATAGATCGCAAAGGTTGAAACCGAGTGCGATGTGGAAAACCAAGAATATTTATGAACCTATTAAGAAAAACTTACAAAAAACCACATTAAAGATATTAGTGCTTCCCAAGCCTCTCTTTCCATTTCTGCCTGACATGTTGCATTGTATTGCCAGACTATCTTGGAACAAAAACTTCATGACGCGCCTCACCATCTCCTCTATCGACCGCCCTCCAATATCACGAAGCACCTTTGCCTATAAACAAAATACTTGTAGCAGACAAATAAATCATCTCTCAAAAACTAACTTTATAATGTTTATAAGACTATGTCTCAGTTGTCTCACCATGAAGTGTTGGAAAGAGGGTTCGTTTAAACGCTCCTCCAATTCGTCTATGTCTTCCATTGAGCGCATGGGAACATTCAAACTTTCTGGCAGTGCTTCAACCACACCAGCAGTGCTGCCCAGAGCTGTTTGAACAAGGGTAGTTAAAACTTTTAACTGTTGCTGGTTTTCGAGTGCGATCTTTAGGACCTTCTGTAGTACTTCTCCAACACATTGCTCTCCTGGAATTAAACAATGTAGAATATGTCAAAAGCTATATGCACTATGAGATTTGTCAAGTTATATAAATGTTGTCAAATTAAAAAAAAAGTCGGTGTAAAAAATGGATAGGCCTTCTATGTACCTTTTTGAGATTGCGAATTCAACGATGGTAGTTCTATGCATTCCAGTGATGGAATTTGCAAATTATCAATAAGAGTAGAAACTGCAGAAGAAACATTGCTATTGAGTAGAGGAGGTGACGCAGGCCACTCTTCTGATATGTGTGTTTCGGCAGATGAAGAATCATCTGACGAAACTTCAATTCGCTTTGGCTTTACTTTCCTGCAATATTAAACATAACTTAACTCATTTCAAACACATATATCCCAACATCACAATGCTTAGCTTTTTGTACATAAAAGCTAAGAAAATTGTCCTACCAGTTGCTTCATCATGGAGCCAAATGAGACATTTTTCAAAAATATGTCTGATAACGCAGTAATGCACGTCAAGCCCAAAAAAAGAAACCTGTGGTATTTTTTTTAAAAAATTGTTGTTTTCATATCCTCATAAATCGCTGGTTAGAATGTCTTCATTTGCATGCACATTTTTTAAAGTAATCGTATGCATACAGTTTGCCTCATAATTAGTAGCTACTTCAACATGCATAAAAGAAATATATTGCCAAATAGTGACATACCTGCGCTTCGATGGTAAACCTGTTGTTTCACCTTCCGTGTTTATATCGGATGTCATTTCTGCTGATTTTTGTTTTTGGAGTGCTCTTTGATATGTAACTGAAAAAAAAAACAGGCATTTGCCTACACTTTTTCATAAATTAGGAGATATGTAATGTAACCAGTTCAAGAAAGTTCAGGATGAGGAATGCAGGCAAAACAATTGTTGCAGTGTTTGACAGTTTTTGTCCTCGCTTTTTAGAGGAATTGATCCTCACCTAACGGAGTGGAAGATCTGCGTGTCTTGGATTATGAAAACAAAGACTGACTGCTCTCCAGTAGCCTTCCAGTATAGTTATTATTTTTGTATGTGGAGTTCCGCAGCAAACACAAAAATAAACAGGGGTTCTGCGACCACAAAAAGCTGAAGAGCGCTGGTGTAAATGCTAATTGTAATATGTAGCTCAAAACTAACACTACCGTATCGTGTTCCAGGCAAACAGCCCAAAATTTGCTGAAAACTATACAATTTAATCGAAAGGGACTTTTCATCTATACTTTTACAAATAATTAAAGCTCCTATTTTTCTATAAACCTCAATATTACATTTCACTGTTAATGTGATCATCTGAACATGGAATTATACATGGGTGTATACTAGGGTGCATCATCTCCCCCTTATTTTGGAAATTGAATTTGTTCCATTGATAAATGGTGTCCATTTAAGGTAAAATGACACCAAAAAAATTTTGGTGGTCAGGGGACCCTCCCTACCACCACCTCCTGACCCCCCTAGATCGGCTTTTCAAAAATCGCCATAACTCAAAAACCCAACAAGATAGACATATGTTGTTTGGTACCAAATTTGTTGTAACTACTTGATTTAATGCAAATTTGCAGAAAAAAACTACATTTAAAGAGTCTCACCCATTAGTTTCTTAGGAGGCTACCAGCACAGATGTGTAAATAATTGTAGTGTACAAGAAAACTCACATGCAACAAGCAGTTGATAACTTGTGCTATTTACTTTGAGGTTTGTGCTAATTTACAGCAGACACAGTTACCATAATTACTGACATAATTTCTCCATAATGCAATTTCCATTGATGTGATTAGCTAAGTGATAGGGCAGTGATATCATTTCAGTCCTCCCACATTTTAGTTGGAATTATTTCTTCACTTTGTATTTTGTTCTCCCAGCAGTAAGCCATGTTGCTAACATAAAGTTAAATTCCAGTCAGTTAGATTTTCATGTTAATCAGTGATGTTTAGGTATATACCAGTGCTAGTTATTTAGAAAGTATTCAGCAACTATTGGAAGTTATGACCGATCAAATTTTCTAAAAAGTAAGCAAAAACAGTACAAAAAGACTAACTGAATCAAAGAAGGAATGCTGCAGTTAATGCACTGAGAAGTCAGTTTGAAAAGGTGCCTTCAGACATTTTTTCCTGGTCATCATAAACGTCTGACAGTGCAACATCAGGGCATGATAATGTGCAAAGCTATAGCACAAAATCAGATGCACACAGGAGAACATTGAAAACTGGTGTGCTTCTGGATGTGCCTTATAATATCCTGGCAAGAAATTCAGTTGTTAAAGTTATGACGAGATGCGGGATTTCACCAGCAGCTGGATCAGCTTTTCTACAAAGCTTCATGAATAGAATGCACATACTCAGGAACAGAAGAGCTCACTGATTCACAGTTGTTATCAAAATTTGCATTGTCATACACGGCATGTGATTGATACAAAAGACAAAAGAATTATAGCATGTCGAAAATCATCAAAGAAGACTGGACACCACCGTTGTTGTATAACATACATTGGGATTCCAAACTGCTTCTACAATTTCAAGACAAGTATAAGAAGGATGAAATAATGCCAGTTTTGATATTAACAGATCTTGAGATCAAACGGCTTGGTGTGCCAACGTTTAGCCCCGACGATGAGCGGTCAGTTGGGAGTATTGTTGGGGACTTCACTTCTGACTTACTAAGTGACCGGAACTGTTCTTTAGATGGGGCTGTAAGTATGGTTTTCGATACCACATCTACAAACACTGGTCTGTGGTCAGGAGGCTGTGTGGAGCTGCAAAATAGATTAGACAAGCCACTGCTGTGATGTGCCTGCAGAAAGCACATTGGAAAGCTGATTGTTGGCAGTGTGTTTGACGTATTGTGAATCAAAACCTCCAGGTCTCCAGAAATTACAATGCTTAAAAACTTTCGAACTTACTTTGGTCAATTAGTCATGTGTCTCAAGACAGTTTGTGACTTCCTCCTTGCTTAAATGAACCTGACTGCATTTCACCTGATGGAATAAATTTTGTAAATGTATTAAAAAAACATGCCACAGATCTTGCTACTCAGCTGGTTACAAAAAAAGATAACAATGACATACCTAGAGAAGACTATAAAGAGCTCCCAATCGTCCCACTGCGTGCATTCATATCAACAGCCGATGCTCTCGTAGAAGCCGTGATGCACAGCTTAACTACGCAAACACTCAAGTCTGTACTGAACTAATCACTAGAAATAGAATACTTTATAGCAATTAGATAATAAGATACTTTATAGCAACTAGTTCTGTTAATGAAAAAACGTTATATTATACTGTATTGTTATAACACTTTCTAAATAACTAGCACTGGTATATACCCAAACATCACTGATTAACATGAAAATCTAACTGACTGGAATTTAACTTTATGTTAGCAACATGGCTTACTGCTGGGAGAACAAAATACAAAGTGAAGAAATAATTCCAACTAAAATGTGGGAGGACTGAAATGATATCACTGCCCTATCACTTAGCTAATTAATCACATCAATGGAAATTGCACTATGGAGAAATTATGTCAGTAATTATGGTAACTGTGTCTGCTGTAAATTAGCACAAACCTCAAAGTAAATAGCACAAGTTATCAACTGCTTGTTGCATGTGAGTTTTCTTGTACACTACAATTATTTACACATCTGTGCTGGTAGCCTCCTAAGAAACTAATGGGTGAGACTCTTTAAATGTATATAGTTTTTTTTCTGCAGATTTGCATTAAATCAAGTAGTTACAACAAATTTGGTACCAAACAACATATGTCTATCTTGTTGGGTTTTTGAGTTATGGCGATTTTTGAAAAGCCGATCTAGGGGGGTCAGGAGGTGGTGGTAGGGAGGGTCCCCTGACCACCAAAATTTTTTTGGTGTCATTTTACCTTAAATGGACACCATTTATCAATGGAACAAATTCAATTTCCAAAATAAGGGGGAGATGATGCACCCTAGTGTATACTCATTTATTTTTACATAGAGGTGGGCATCCGCTATATTGAAAGTATCACTGCAATATATAGGCTACCAGTACATCTATTCAAAACTTATTCATTTTTGCCACTTTAAATTGGAAAAGAGCAGGTAGCGAAAGTACGACTGAAGCAAATGTAGCACCTCTTTGCTAAATTGAGAAAGAAATAACGTGCTACTGCCCAACTCTGTTGACATAGAGATATATAATAACCTTCTAAAGATCTCACCAAGGGTGAAACGAAACATTAAGGTATAAAAATAATAGCAGCCTAATATATTTGTGTTATACATACCATATATTATAATATTCACAAGTAATGTTATGAGCTCAAAAAAAAACTAACCCGCTTTTCCTAGAACTCGCACTTTAAATTTTTGCCATTGAGGTTGTGGACTTTCTAAAGTTTTCATTAATGATGTCAACTTTTTTGTCTTCAGCCAGTAGCACATATCTTCCTCCACATTTAGCCAGGATGCAGGTACAACAGCAACTTGACTTTCATCAATAAACTCAACACTAGCAAATGCCATTTTTCAAAAAGTATCCTTATTTTCAACTTAAAAATGGATATTCCCGTACCTTCCTGCAAAACCGATTAAAGATCACAGCAAGATGTTACGCTTATCACCAGCGTCAGGGGAATGCACACACAATACAAATCCTTGAAAATGCTCAATATTTGAAGTTTCCAAGCATACAGAGTGGGAGCAAGTCTTTTAGGCGCAGACAGTTAGGCGCCAGTCAAATAGGCGCGCACACTGTGGAGTCTGGATATTTAGGTGCAGAGCACTGTGGCGCCCGTTCATTTAGGTGCTATTCCTAGTAAAGTCTACAAATTGTATCAGCTTGGCAGCTAGGGCGATGCTTTTCACACAAAATGTTGAATTGAACAGAAAAATATGTCATAGCTTCCGTGAGTGAAGCTGCTTAAACCGGCAATGCTTTTCATACAAAATGTTATATTGAACAGAAAAATATATTGTATTTTAATGTGAGTGTTCGACATTTATTTGTTGTTAGTCCATGATTGAGTTCACTTTTAGTGAGTAAAATAATAACTACACTAAACATTAATAAAAAATATACCGTAGCCTATATTCAAGTAGGTGGTAGGCTAGTTTTCCATCAAAACCCGGACTAGGTTGAATAACAAGCAAAGTCACACCATTATGCTTGCAGCCAGGGTTCATATGCCCTATAGAAATGTATTCATGTAGTAGAGTGTTGTCTCATACGTACTCACCACCATAGGCGCCGGGTTTTGAAAATTGCTGGGGGGGGGGCAAACTTTCTAGCCGACCAATGGCTTACATTCAAAATGCTGATGGTTGTTTGTCAGCATTGATGTTTGTTTGCGTCTATCTGCCATTGTACATCGCCAAGCTTTATAATGTAGGCTCAGGCCTCGAAATTCACGGCGGACATGTCCGCTGTCACAGCATGTGATGTCCGCGGAAAGTACCATCTAGATCGGTCATACTTGTCCGCCGAGAAATAACACAGGAACTAGCGATACAAATCGTCATTGCATAGATATTTTCCAGCGCATTCTAGCGCGCATCTAGAAAATGTGAATACTGTATTCCTTAGCTTCCATTCAAGGAGGAAAACTTTCGATTTTTACGTTGCTTTAACGATTGATGACATTGAATCAGCGTAACAAAGGTGAATTCTTCGCTAAGAATCGGTAGGAGTGCAGGTACTTCTACACCAGGGGTTCCCAACCTGTAGTACGCGTACCACTAGTGGTACGCAAAGGTTTTTCCGGTGGTACGCGGGTAGCTTCCGTTTTTTCACAAAAACCTGGATTCACTACTTTATATTTTGTTTATCTGGTTAATTTGTTTACAAAATAAAAATTCCCAGAAGCCTATTCTTATTGTTACGTAACTATTCCTGTTGTTTCGTAACATTACGATCTTTAAAATACAGGTCATGTCAATTATCAACAAGAAGCACAGATGCTTTGAAAAGCCGTACAACGCTGTGGGGCAGTGGGCGTTAATTATGTCAAATCGTCGTCGTCGTCTGAGCTTCTGGGGCCGAGGGTCTATCCTTTTACCACCCCAGATTCACGATGTTCCCGGACTAAACTGGAAGGCTGCTAGCAAGCAGCCAGTCTTTGGTTTCGTCATCCATGACGCGCAGACCTTCCACTCCGTTAGGTGGCTTGAAGATGGTACAGTCATTGATGATGTGGTCTGCGGTCTGTTCCTCGGCACCACATTCACAGGAGGAGGAAGAAGCCATTGAGTCAAATGATTGCTGTTGATAGATATCATCTACTGTTTTATAGCTTAAGCTACAAATAGCGTTGAATAATGCTAGTTGTAAGCTAAAAATAAATCGGAATGAAATGTTCAACAACAGTTAGGCCTACAAGGAATGTTCTCCAATAAACTTCTGGCTCAGTATGGTCTCATAATATTCAACGTTAGCTTCCAATGCTGTTCCACAGCTACTGATTTTCCATTCCACATGGAAATGCCTGAATGCGAGCAGGGATTTTCTGTCATGATGAACATCAAGTCAAACAATCGAAACCGACTAGATGCGCCCGGAAATGACTTTCGCTGCGCTGTTAGCAAATTTACACCGCGCACCGACCAATTGGTTGACAGTAAACAAAAACTTAAATCTCATTAAATTTAGTTGTGGTGCTTTAGTGTTATTTTAGTACGCCAATATTATTCTTCTGAATAAAATATGATTCGATCAAATTAGTTGTTCTGCAAGAAGTGGTACGCTTGGCAGTTCAGAGTGTCCAAGTGGTACGAGACTTTAAAAAGGTTGGGAACCCCTGTTCTACACCAATCACACGCAATTTAGTTCAAGTTTTACGTCACAATGTCTGGCTTTGATCTCCGAGTAATGTTGATACGGCAAGGTTGGTAACTAAATTAGATTATACGAGTAGGCTATTACAGCAAGATGCAACAAAATTTGTTAAGTTTTGGTATTAGCCTACAGTGAGAAAGAAAAGACCCAAGGAAAATTCACTTTCGCTCACATGACACGCAAAAATAAACTTAAAGAAAAAAGCCTGTGAAACTTTGCACAGCAGAAAATAGTAGCGTTGGTGTAGAAATTTTCCGACTCCTGCCCAGAACATTGTGACGCAATAAACCACACGACATCGTTCGGTGGAAGTTGATCAGTTATGTGACGTATTGACCAGCTACACGGCGCTTTGACTCTTCAAGCACAAGTCGTTGGTCCGATGAAAGCCTTTCAGAGTGACTTTACTGATTTTTTAAAAAGCCTTCTAAAACCGTAGTTATAGTTCTGAAATGGCAAAGAATTATTATCAAGATAAAGTGATTAAGCATGACGATCGACGGCTAAAACTGGTGTGTTCGCCGTGAGACTTGATTTGTCCGCCGAGATAGCTGCTCAGACCGGACACGTTTGTCCGCCGTCAACAAAAACGAATTTCGAGGCCTCTAGGCTACTTCGAATTATATGCTGGTCACTTTAAACTTTAGCTCTTAATACGCGTCGATACTAAACTGAGCAAACAGCAAACCGCACCTCGTTATTGTCACTCCTAAGAAAAAACAAAGCGGAAGAAATCAAGAAAAACGTTTTTCAATCATTGTTACTATGCTTCAACGGCACCATGCTGGCGTTCATCAGCTACGGTACTTCTGTTTCTTTTGTTATCTTAGGAGCAGTGCTCTTGTTGCAACAAGTAGATCTTTTAATTGAGATCGATCCGCAATGAAGGTCAAACTAACGCAAATCTGAACTTAGAATCATTCGATTTAGGATTTTTTTAAATAATTTGCGGGGGGGCAGCCACCCCGAGCTAAATTCACGGGGGGGCGCCGCCCCTCCGCCCCCCCGGAGTCGGCGCCTATGCTCACCACATGTCAAATCCATCCCGAGTAGAAGTAATTGCAAAAGAAAACAGATTAAGTAAAGTTCCATTTGGCTGCAACCTGTGTTCAGGATGCATAGCAAATGTCCTGTGGAGATGTGCTAATATCAAGAGTAGTAGAGCGTTGTCTCGCACCTCATCTCCACACGCACATTAACAAAACAACATATTTTTCTGTTCAATATATATAACATTTTGTGTGAAAAGCATTGCCCTACCTGCCAAGCTGATACAATCTGCAGACTTTACTAGGAATAGCACCTAAATGAACAGGCGCCACAGTGCTCCGCACCTCAATATCCAGATGCCACAGTGTGCACGCCCATTTGACAGCCGCCTAACTGTCTGCACCTAAAAGACGTGGACCCTACAGAGTAAACGAGTACGTTATCATTCAAAAACAGAAAGCAATCTCGTTATTTTAACAGCCATAAATTGTACAAAAAGTAGCGCTTTCACGTGGTAATAACGTAGAGCGGAAAAAATGGCACAACTGCAAAAAAGACAAAATGGCACACTGACATTTCCTCAATGAATTTGGAGTTCATGGAGACACTTCATTGGTTTGTGACCATAATCGAAGAAAATGACTTAAGCAATAAGCAAACTATGCAACACAAAATTTTGCACCTTGATGACATAACACATTGCTTTGGGGAGCAAGTCTTTTAGGCGCTGACAGTTAGGCGCTGGTCTAATATGCGCGCACACTGTGGCGTCTGGATATTTAGGTGCGGAGCACTGTGGCGCCCGGTCATTTAGGTGCTATTCCTAGTAAAGTCTGTAGATTGTATCAGCTTGGCAGCTTGCCAGAAAATTATATCATGGCTTCAGTGAGTGAAGCTGCTAAAACCGGCAATACTTTTCACACAAAATGTTACATTGAACAGAAAAATATATTGTTGTTTTATTGATTTATTATCGTTTTATTTGTTGTTAGTCCAGGTTTGCGTTGGTGAAAGCTTTATCAATAAATTATTGAAGCTTCCGAACATCATTGAGTTCATTTTTAGTTAACTCTTTCGCGACCACGGACGTATACACACGTCTTGGGATTTTTGCCATGATGACCAAGGAAGTATCCCTACGTCCAAGGTTAAAAGGTAGCCTATTTCAAACAAAAAAATAATGTAAATGATGGCAGATCCATAGTCTTTGCTTGTCCTCTTTTGGCTAATTAAAAAAAAATATTTTGGCTGTGCAGTTATCAGATGAGGACTTCTTAAAGATGGGGACACAGTGGATTTTTTTTCTTTTACTCATTGGAATTGGCAGTCAAAACTGGCTAGGCAACCCCTTACTTTGGAATTTCTCGATCAAAAAGACTGTAGGCTAAATTACGTAAACTTTTTGCTTAAAATTTTCCAAATTTCTCCATAATCATTCTGCTGTACCTCCTAAAGCATTGCGCGCAGAAACGAAGTAAATTTTTTTTCATGTGCAGAATTGTTTTGACATTCGATTAAACTACATATATTTTCATATTATTGTATCATGCTTGGGTAATAAAAATTATAATGAAGTACACTTTTCTGCCAATTTTTAATTTTTTTAGAAATTAGAAAAAATACCTTTTGGAAAGTTGCTAGTTGTAGGCTACATAGAATGTTTTAAATTTTATTGCAAAGCTTTGCATCTTCGGATAGCTGAAGATATATGCTTTCATTCGATGTCAAGATTGTGCGTCTACGTCGATCACATGACATGTTTTTACCGCGTAAATACAACAGATTTGTGTAAAAATGTCTGGTAATTTAGATTAAATATAAATTACTTCTGTTCGGGATGGATTGGCCATGTGACGAGAACGTGTAAGACGCTCTACTACTGTTCACATGAATACATTTCTACAGGGCATATAGGCTACACCTTGGCTACAAGTTGCAAGCATAATGGTGAGACTTCGCTCGTTATTAAACCTAGTCCGGGTTTTGACGGAAAACTAAGTTACTCTTCATTCAAGCCTACCGCCCGCTTGAGTACAGCCTACGGTACATTTTTTACTGATGTTTAGTTATTATTTGACCTAACTAAAAGTGAACTCAATCTCATACATTTTCGGAAACTTGAACGATTTATTGATAAAGCTTTCGCCGGCGCAAACCTGGACTAACAACAAATAAATGCTGAACAAGCGCATTAAAAAAAAACAACATATTTTTCTGTTCAATATAACATTTTATGAGAAAATCATTGCCGGTTTAAGCAGCTTCACTTACGGAAGCCATAACATATTTTTCTGTTCAATATAACATTTTGTGTGAAAAGCATTTCCGGTTCAAGCAGCTTCACCCATATATTTTTCTGTGTAATATAACATTTTGTGTGAAAAAGCATTGCCAGTTTAAGCAACTTCACTCACTGAAGCCATGACCAACAACGCACACGCATTAACAAAACAATGTATTTTCCTGTTCAATATAATATTTTGTGTGAAAAGCATTGCCCTACGCCCCTACCTGCCAAGCTGATACAATCTACAGACTTTACTAGGAATAGCACCTAAATGAACGGGCGCCACAGTGCTCCGCACCTAAATATCCAAACGCCACAGTGTGCGCGCCTATCAGACCAGCGCCTAACTGTCAGCGCCTAAAAGACGTGGACCCTTGCTTTGAGACTTTTTTTTCAAAAACATTTTCATTGTACCATGTACAGAGTAGTACACGTTGGATGAACTGTGTGTGCCATTGTCACAAAGCAATGTGTTATCATTATCAAGTTGCGCAGTTGTTTATTGAAAAAATGTCATTGCAGGCCTCGAAATTCGTTTTTGTTGACGGCGGACAAACGTGTCCGGTCTGAGCAGCTATCTCGGCGGACAAATTAAGTCTCACGGCGTACATACCAGTTTTAGCATCGATCGTCATGCTTAATTGCTTAATCACTTTATCTTGATAATTCTTCGCCATTTGAGAACTATAGCTACGGATTAGAAGGCTGTTTAAAATTTCAGCGAAGTCACTGACTCTAAAAAGCTTTCATCAGAACAACGACATGCGCTTGAAGAGTCAAAGCGCCGCGTAGCTGTTCAATACGCCGCATAACTAATTAACTTCAACCGAACGAGGTCGTGTGGCTTCTTGCGTCACAATGCTCTGGGCACTAGTCGGAAAACTTCTACACTGAAACGCTACTATTTTCTGTTGTGCAAAGTTTCACTAGGCTATTTTTCTTTAGGTTTATTTTTGCGCGTCATGTGAGCGAAAGTGAATTTTCCCTGGGCCTTTTCTTTCTTACTGTAATACCAAAACTACCGTAAACAAATTTTGCTGCATCTTGCTGTAATAGCCGACTCGTATAATCTAATTTTGTAACCAAGCTTGCCTTATCAATATTACTCGGAGATCAAAGCCAGACATTGTGACGTATGACTTGAACTAAGTTGCGCGTGATTAGTGTAAAAGTACCGGTACTCCCATCGGCGAAGAATTCACCTTTGTTACGCTGATTCAACGTCACCAATCGTAAATATCGAAAGTTTTCCTGCTTGAATGGAAGCCAAGGGATACAGTATTCACATTTTCTAGATGCGCGCTAGAATGCACGGGAAATTATATATTCGCATCAATTGTTCGTGCTATGCAATGACGATTTTTATCAATATTTCTCGGCGGACAAATATGACCGATCTAGATCGTACTTCCCGCGGACATCACATGCTGTGACGGCGGACATGACCGCCGTGTCCGCCGTGAATTTCGAGGCCTGCATTGTGCCAGTACCTAACCCTGAAGCTGGAGCAGGTAAAATGTTTGTAGCTCTGGCTCCACAGACATTTAAAAAAAGGCTCCAGCTCCAGAGAAAATGCTGGCTCCACAGCCCTGAATGTTGCTGCAATAAATTTCAATTTTGTTGTTCGTTTTTGATGTGATTATGTGCTTTTTGTGTTATGGTAGTGTTTAAAATGTTTGTCTTTTGCCTGATATTTCAAAATTTCGGTGTAGACAAGCATCAAAGGAGTACATTGGACATTGTAGTAGTGTTGATGGTTTCATACAGTGTGTACCAAAAATGTATCTACTTTTTTTGTGTGCTCAGTACTCAACTTACATGTTCTCGTAATAATAAAAATGGACAGAAGTTATTGTTGCACTTGCTAACATATTGGGCTTGGTGCCTTTGAAGCAGAAGCAAAAAATATATCAGTTAACGAAAATCAAGAGATGCGTTTATTTTTTTGTTACACACTGTAGATAAGGTTTGTTCAAATGTAGAAAAGTGGCAGTTGGGACCTCGAAACCATGAAGTTGAGAAAAAATATTTCACATGTGGCCATAACTACTTATTTCCCGACAAAAAACAATGGTTTCACTATAGGTTGTAAAAAACCATACACCCTATTGCCTATTGTGCCATTCTTTCCTAAAATCGCTAACAACATCTCAGTTTAAATACAAGCTTTTAAGGTGGCCTGCTAAATCGTTAAATGGCCTTTGAAACTACAGTGCCGGTAGACCATGTTTGGTTGCCAGCTTTAGTCTTTGAGTTTGGCGTTAGCAATTGTCAAGGTAAATGAGGAAAAATTTGAACATGTGAATTGTGTCGGCAAAAAGTGATGACGCAAAGTTTTAACAAGTGTGACATCGGCAAGAAGCTCTGGTAAGCTATGCTTGGTCGCCGAAAAAATATAGAAGCCTGAGGCCTGTTAATCAGCATGTACTTACAAGTTTTAAACCTAAAAATACAGCAGACTTGGAAAATCAGTCAGAATGATGCAAAAGTGGCATCGCTATAAAACAGTCATTTTCATGAGGTAAAAAACATACTTTCTAATTACTTCATGCAAAGGTTTAATAGTAAAAGTGCTACAAAGTTTTGACACAGAGTATACTTGTATTTGACACCAATCAAATGGGTAAAGTGAAAAAGTCTTTTTGCTTTCAAATTCTGAAAAAACTAAATAAGTTTCTTCAGAACTTGAAAGAAGAATATTGAGAATGAGACCAATTGCATCGCCATTAACTGATACACAGTTATCTCCTGAAGAAATGAAAAGAAACATGTCATTACCATGATATTGTTTAAATTCACGACAACTTTTGTAACTCTGTACAATGGGTCCACAAAAATGCTGTTGGCTGTGCTTTATTTTAGTTTGCATGATTTTGCTGCACCGATATTCATTAATTCGTCGACAGATTTGCGCTACAGGATTTTGAGGTTTTCTAACCATCTTTTTAAAGGTACCAAGTAAATTCTCAAACGGAAAACAAGAAACATTGTCTAATGGACCATACTTGCGTACATCATCAACTAAATGTAGCAAACTATGTACATTGTAAGTGAGCATTTGTTTTCCATAAATCGAACTAAAGTTTTTCACAAAACATTTCAATAAACTTTCTATATATTCATGGGTCATGGAACCCATTTTCGGACTGAGCAATATTCGAGAGCAAACAGATAAAAGCAAAAAATTGCGATACACAACATTCTTTATTCTCCCTTTTAACACAACAGGTCCTGTGTAGAGCAAAAACTGCCTAAATTCTGTGGCTTTCCACATTTTTACTTCAGAAATGGAACGAGGTCGCCTAGCAAATTCTCTTGGTATATGTTGCTTTATTGCAAGCAAGCAGTTTGAGATTGAGGCAATAGTATTACTTGGGAGCCTTGTTTTTAGTGGGCCGCTTAGCCAAGCAAAAATTATTTAACGAACTACACCTAAGCAAATTAGGTGCATATAATCCAATACAAAATGGCTCACAAGTCCAATGTTCAACTCTGTAAGTGGTGAAACTCGAACATGATGATCATCATCAAGCATAGCGTTAAAGCTAGCATCTGTTCTGAGTCTTGCATCTGTTTCAGCAAAAATAATCCGTCCATCCCACCCACCTCGCTGAACACAGCGCTCACATGAGTTGTAGCCTGAATGCCCTTTAGTACCTTTGAGAAAAGAACGTGCTGGAGCATCACAAATGAAAGCATCAAGTTTAAAAATGAACTGCTTTCCGTCAAGTTCAATACCTTTTTCAGTAATGTTCTTGACATCTTTCACAAAATCCTTCAAATAATCATTTAATGATGAAGGCTTATGAGCACCTGAGTAGAGAGCTATAGCAAAAGAGCCACTTTCAGAAATTTCTTGGATCATTCCTAAGATTGGCCAAAGCTGTATATTAGAGCATTTAAACAATGGAAGGCCATCTACATTAACGCTAAGCGTTAATGTGTCGGTTTTAGGAATTACAATTTGATTGGAATTTATGTGCCATTTCATGGCATTCTCGATGCCTGTGTAATGCAAAAAGCCCCCTGCTACCTCTTGAATATCAAGCTCGGTAGGTGTCTTTAGCAAAGTTCTTGCATCTTTTGGAACGTTTAACTTAAAAACTCTAAGAATAGAAAGTAGTGCTGACAATGCACTCTGAGAAATATGAAATTTCGTGGCCCAACAAGCAAGACTATATTGAATAGATTCAGGTTCTTTATCATTTGAATCGGAAACAAAGTCAGGATTTGAGAAGGTAAGATTTTGTTCGTATTGAGCAAAGGGCAAAGGCAGTGTATCCCCAGCTGATCCACACTGCAACTCAGTACTGGCATCTGAAATGCCTGTACTGTTTGCAACTGGTATATTCTCAAAAAAAATTTCGTCGTTAGATAATTCCAAACTACCATGATCATCATTGGAAAGGTTTTTAAATGATGCATAATTTGCAGCAGGTGAAGATGAGTTCAGTTCTTTCTTTTCAGAATTTGTAGGTTTGCATGAATTAAGAATTTCATCTACACTTTGTTGCACACGGCGGCGCTTTGTTCTTTCACATACATCCATCCAATTAATGGTGTGTAACTATAAACTAAATCACAACGTAAATACTTCAAATTGAAAGATGTCATTGCCAATAACAATATAATAAAAAAAAATGATTGTTCAAAAAAGATATCATGAGCACAACGTAAACATTTAATCTTCCACACAAGATATAATTTAATACAAGCTACCGGTGCATAATATAATTTAAACAGGGGTCAACCTTAACTTTTTTTCGCACTGGCCAACCGGACCAGTGGCTCACCATTTGCACTGGTCCGCACGAGATCGCACTGGTCCGTCCCGTTTACTGATAAAATCAAGATTGTCGTGGGAAGCACGAGGCCAACCCAGGGAAAACCATCACAACTTTTGTGGGTCTTGCTCCAAGTCTACCCCTTTCTCTTCGCGTCTGGCTTCGGAACTGTACTACCCGTGGTCGACATCAACCATTTTCTTCGTTCAGTAGCCTAAAGCAAAATTTTGTAATAAAGAGAACTTTATTGAACAGAACGCCAATTCTTGCTTGCATAAACCTTAAGTACGGTATTCTTATTCAATAGTATGATACCGTACCTAATTCAATAATAACAGTCAACAATCATTATTAATTTAACCTATTAATTAAGTTAATTTGATGCCTCATCACTCACATGCTCTCTAAACTCTAGCACAATCTTAACATTTTTATGCATCAAATCTCTTGAGAGTACTCACTGTCACTGTACTAGGCTACCAGAGCTCACGTGTTGTTGTGATTCTCCTTTTTCTTTCGATTTAACATCGTCACGTGATGTTGCGAATTGCGATTGCTTTTTTCTTATGATTTAACACGTGATGTTGCTGCCATTTTTTTACGGTTCAACACGCACGGATCACGTGTTTTCTTGTTTGAAAAGAAACGCAAACGAGAACCACGCACTCTAAACGACATAATGCGATGATATTTTCGCACTGGACAGTCGGACCGGTGCGAAACGATTCGTACTGGTCCGCGGGGAACTTGCACTAGACATTGGCCAGAGGACCAGTGCTAAGATCGAACCATGTTAAACCAGGGTAACACAGTAGCCTATTATTAATTAAAGCTAGAATCAATGTCCCAAATAATACAGTAGTCCAGGTTTAACCTTTCAGCCATGTTCCAAATGTCATTTCTTCCTTTGATGACTTCCTTTACGTGCGCCGCCCAGTCGTTGTCAAAAGTGTACTGCTTACTGCTTAAGTTCATTGATCATTCCCAACCAAGCCACGTTCCAGCCTTGGCGACCTCTAGCGGACGTACACACTTCAGACGCAGGCAGTATTTTGAAGGGGAACGCCACAATATATACCCAATCAAAACTATACTTAATTGCCTTCAATCAATTTTTTGCTTGTTCAATTTCATTTTGTGTTTGTTTAAAACATCAATAAAAGTTGTTTGAGGCAACAAACAATCTCAAACTCTAGACAAATGCTGATCGAGGTGTATATCATATTAGTATGGGTTGCCCACAAACCTTTGAATCACTGTGTGGGTAGCCCATGGTCTGCCCATAAAAAATGTGGGCAGCCCATGGTCTGCCCATAAAAATGTAGGCAGCCCTGGTCTGCCCATAAAAAATGTGGGCAGCCCATGGTCTGCCCATAAAAAATGTGGGCAGCCCATGGTCTGCTCATAAACAAAGTGGGAAGCCCATCAACATTTCATGCTTAGCCCATGGTCAATAATTTTATGCGGCTAGATTTATTAAAATGCATTTAGGTTATATGATCACACATTTGAAGATTGGAAGTTTTATATTCCACATTGTCATTTAGCAACACATTCTGCAAGAAAGCCCATATGGGGCACATATGGCAAAAACACAAAAACCCACATAGAACCCACATGCCCACAAGCCCATTAAAATAGTATATGGGGCCCATATGGGCTTGCTGGCTGGGATAATGACTAAAAAATCTGTCAACCACTGATAATGATCGACAATGCATGGAATTTCCCAACAATGCCTGAAAGTAGCTACTCCACAATGACTGACAACCCCTGAAAATGATTGACAATGCCTGAAAATGTTCTATAATGCCTAATAAGCCTGTCAACCACTGATAATGATCGACAGTGCCTGGAAATCCTAGACAATGCCTGGAAATTCCCAGCAATGTCTGAAAGTAGCTACTCTCCAATGCCTGACAACCCCTGAAAATGCTCGACGATCCCTGAAAATGTTCGACAATGCCTGAAAATGTTCCATAATGACTACCAAACCTGCCAACCACTGATATTGAGCAACAATGCCTGGAAATCCTAGACAATGCCTGGAAACTCCCAACAATGCCTTAAAGTAGCTACGGTACTCTACAATGCCTGACAACCCCTCAAAATGCTCGACAACCCCTGAATATGTTTGATAATGCCTGAAAATGTTCGACAATGCCTCACAAGCTTGTCAACCACTGATAATGATCGACAATGCCTGGAAATTCCCAACAATGCCTGAAAGTAGCTACTCTCCAATGCCTGACAACCCCTGAAAATGCTCGACGATCCCTGAAAATGTTCGACAATGCCTGAAAATGTTCCATAATGACTACCAAACCTGCCAACCACTGATATTGAGCAACAATGCCTGGAAATCCTAGACAATGCCTGGAAACTCCCAACAATGCCTTAAAGTAGCTACGGTACTCTACAATGCCTGACAACCCCTCAAAATGCTCGACAACCCCTGTATATGTTTGATAATGCCTGAAAATGTTCGACAATGCCTCACAAGCCTGTCAACCACTGATAATGATCGACAATGCCTGGAAATCCTAGACAATGCCTGGAAATTCCCAACAATGTCTGAAAGTAGCTACTCTACAAGGTAGCCACTTTAACAAGTCGAAATTCTGCCACTGAAATTGACTAGAATGAAACCGCCAACCAATCATAAGTTGCGGTTTAAGTGACGTAAAAAATGGCGAAAAGAAGATCATAGAAAGCAAATTAAGTGATGGATTTTTTGTCAGCTGGTTGGCTTAGGGGTTAAGGTTAGGGCTAGAAAGTAGTCATTTCATTGACGCGTGTTCGATTCTCACCTCTGCTATTGCTCTTTTTCTTCTGTAATTTCCAAATAAAGTTCAAAACTAGCATTAACTCTCTGGATGAGTGCTATAAGGGTCACAATTGGACGGTAGCCTCTTATAACACGTTCTGATTGGTTGGCGGTTGCATTGTAGTCAATTTCAGTGGCAGAATTTCGACTTGTTAAAGTGGCTACCACTCTACAATGCCTGACAACCCCTGAAAATGCTCGACAACCCCTGAAAATGCTCCACAACCCCCCAAAAAGCTGACAATGCCTGACAATGGGTATTTAGAGGTACCGGTTGAATAGGCTTTCACAATTGGTTGTGCTAACAAAAATGGCGGCGGGCGCACTCGAGTGGTGCCATCGCGGTGTGTGGAGCGTGAATGGGAATGACGCTTCTATTCTATTTCTGTGCTCTGTGCTAGCAACAAAAGCAAAATATCAACGCTCGTTTGTGTCGTCACAAACCGACATTGTTCTCTCATAGTTACCTATTGACCCGATTATGCACGACTTATTTAGGGTTGTGGCGAATGTAATATTAATAAAATGTAGGTGTATTTTAAACCTTGGATTTAGCACTGATAACTCCGCATGCAAAAAATGTTCGCGGGCTGCACAAAAGCTTCACGCGGGCCGCATGCGGCCCGGGTGCCAGGGTTTGGACCACCCTTTACTAATCTATCAACTGCTAAATGACATTGTCAAAGAAAACGAAAGGGCATAATATTCTTTTTTTTTATAAATTCTTTAAAAAACAACCAAGCTTAAAACACTAAAGACACCTGAGCAAAAGGGGGGGAGGAGAGAAACACCAAACACGGTCTTAAGCATCGACCACAATGAGACGCAGAAAAGTCGACCGACTTCATTATAATGTTTGCCGCTATCTAGCGGAAAATCCAGCAAGATCCAAATACACTTCGGTTGAATCCGTAACATCCATGCAGTGGTTAATCAATTAAAACCACATTTAAGATTTATTAATCCAAATAACTAAAAGTTCAAAAATTATTATTACAAAGTTTATTTCAATTTCAGTGCACAAATCTCATCTCTGATCGTTTTTAAAATTTCATGATTTGACAGGTTCAGCAGCAACTTATCAGCAACAAAACAACTTTCAAAAAGCTGTGAAAACCCTGGAAATAATCATCGACCATGTCGAAGGATGGGACAAGTTACAACCAAGCATCGACTTAGCGGAATGTTTGTTGAGTTTGAAAAAGATTCCAGAAGCAGAAGTTGTTTGTGTTTCGATTGCATCCATTGTTGATGCAAATCAATCGTCACGCTTGACCGATCAATCACGTGACGTTTATGATGAGAATATCAAGAAATTAGTTTTGAAATTTGTGAATGTAAAAGAATGCGATTGCGCAATCTCATTGGCTCTTTGTAGATTTCAATTTGTTAAGAATTACTACGATGGTGAAAGCAAGTTAGATAAGCTTCGAGATGTTGGTTGGTTGATGCAAGAAATATCCCAAGAATTGTCAAAACAAAACAAACAAGAACACATTAAACAACAATATTCATTTATGGAAGAAATTTTAAACTTGATGCAAAATATGAATAAGGTTGATCTAAAAATTAAAAGCAAAAAAATTAGTTGGTTTATGTTTAACTTTGGTTTGTGCTGCCACTATGCAGCTGATTGGTCGAAATCGATTGCAAAGTACGAATTGGCGATTGCATTGATGAAAACAGCATTCAATGTTGAAGCAAATCGGTATTGCGTATTAGGAAAGTGCCACCATAATATGGGAGTTGCGCTTGAAAACACCAAGCAACATTTTGAAGCTAAAGCCGCCTACACAAAAGCAGTTGAAATCTACAACACAGCCAGTGATTGGCCGAGTGACGAACTTAAATCGTCAAATATTTCTACATCTAAGAACAGTTTGGAAATACTTGAAGAAAAAATTTCACAAAATTAATTTTTTTTGGGATTGCAATTGGGAAAAAAAATGTTTAAAATGATTCTCAATAAAAGTTTTCGTCTTAAAATAAATTCATTGACTTGATCGGCTGCTGATGAATCGATTATCGTGACTTGTGACGTAATAAACTATTTTTAATGTTTATGGTTCACAAATAACATTGATTGCGCCATAGTTGACTATAAGAACACACGTTTATAAAATTATTTCAGAAATAATTTAACTTAATTTTATTAATAGCTAGGCATGAAAACAATAGTCCAGTATTGATTTTTCCGGAATATTCAAAACGAAAAAATGAAGCAAGAAGTACAAAAGAAAATTAAAACAAAAGCTTGTTGCACTGTGAGCTGGGGACTCTCCAATACTCTACAGAGTAATCATGGGACAAAACATGCTGGGAGTCGCTAAATCAAATGCGCACACTAACTCGAGTTGTAAAAAATTACTTACCCACTGAGTTAACTCGAGATCTTCTTCTTCTTGCGTTTGAGCCCGCCACAGATCACGTTGTTACATCCAGGCGCAGCAGCCAATGGATTGTGTAATCATCGAGCGCTGTTAGGTCCAAGTGTCTATCTTGTGGTCGGTATAGAGGACATTGATAGATAATGTGGTGTGCAGTTTGAAAATCTGAGCCACACGTACAAGATGGTGAATCGGCGAGGCCCCACTGGAACATGTTGCTGCTGAAACGGCCCACTCCACTCCGCAGGCGATTGAGCTTCACCCATTCCTTCCGGGGTAGTTCTACTCCAGGTGGGGTGTTGGTATTGGGAAGGACTGTGAATTGGGTTGGTCTCGCAACTTCTCTCCATTCACGGTTCCAAACTTCGGAAATGTGGAAGTTCGATTTGCAGATAGCTGCAGCATGTCGGGAGAACGGGCGTCGAGATTTCAAGCGCTGGGGCTTTTGGGAGTGCGAGTTTAGGACAATCTGGTTGAGGAGGTGGTTATCCCTTGACATAGCTTGTAGGACCAGACTACGTATACGTGGTTTTCCCTACGAAGTCTACTTGGGGCGATGCTTGATAGTACCGGCAGAAAGTTAGTGAGAGTTGGAAGCAGGCAACCGGTGATTATTCTCATGGTGGTGTTGAGGGCAGTGTCAATTTTGGAAATGTATACGCTGCGGCACCAAGTGGGGGAAGCATATTCGGAGGTGCTGTAAACAAGTGCAAGAGCACTTGTACGGAGTGTGGATGTACTAGCACCCCAGGATGTTTCAGCTAGGCATCTCAGCAAGTTGTTGCGTGCTGATAGCTCAGCATGGAGGGCTTCAGCATGGTGTTTGTAGGTTAATTGTCGGTCGAGCTTCACTCCTAGGTAGGTGGGACACGGGTTGTGTGGGAGTGGGTTTCCGTTGAGAGAGACTGACAATTGGCGCGTAGATTCCATGTTGCAATGGTGAAAAGGTGTGACGGTGGTCTTTGCCAGGCTCAGTTTCAGCATCCACAGCTTCAGGTAGTCTGCGATTTGGGCCATGTCATCTGTCAGTGCTTCCTCTACCACATGCCAGGACTTGTCAGAATTGGGTAGTGCCAGATCATCAGCATAGCCGTACTAGCGTGACGTAGTCTCCGGCATGTCACTAATGTAGATGTTAAATAGTAGGGGTGATAAGCATGATCCTTGCGGAACACCATTTTTTAAGCGGCGGGGCCGGCTGCACTGCCCGTCACTCGTCTTAAGCAAAAAGGTCCGATTTGCAAAAATATTTGTGGTTACGAGAGTAGGGGCTCAATGCGTTCCTACAATCCCTCCTCTTCCTGCCTTAACCATGTTTGCAATCGTTTCTGGTCTTTTTATTTATTGCGTAGGCCTATGACTTGATTCAGTGAGTTGGGATAAAAGCTGAAATTTTGTACACACTTAATTCTAAACGATTTAACTTAAATCCAAAATCACACATTCCTCTAGCTTGCTTTACTACATACTGAACCCAACACAAAGGCAAAATTGTGTCCAGAAACAACGGCTCCCGGCACGCAGCAAAAAGCGACAATCAGGTGTGAAATCTCTTGGCAGCCAGGCAAGCCACGTCAAGCGGAACACAAAAACAACGCAAATTGAATGTCAACAATAATTCATCACCATTTCAATTGTAATCAAGAGGGCAATTGACCCGCCGGAACATTGCGGCCCCTAGTTATGGCACATAATTAAAAATAAAGTTGAAGTAGAAGGGTCGATGCCCGACATGCAATACACAGAAAGTAGGCACTGTGTAGGCTACATCAAGCTACACAAAAAATGGTGACTATTTTTTTATAGCAGTGCAAGGCACTGGGATACCCTGGCCACAATGACCTGGCGAATACTTACACGATTAACGATTAATATCTACGTTAGTTTCATGAGACACACACAGTAGCAAACAAATCAAAGGCACTAAACAGTAACTAACTAGCTACTTATGATGACGCAAATCACTGAGATCGCTGGCTAATACTTACACGATTAGTATTTACATCATTTTCATGAAACACACAATAGAAAACAAATCAAATGCATTACACAGTAACTAACTAGCTACTTATAATGAGGCCGATCACCGAGATCGCTGTAGAGCATACGTTACTAGGACATGTTGTTGAGTTACGCATATTGGGGCCCTGCGGATGACACACAGAAATACGCAGGTTAAAAACAGATTTGCGCGGTACATATCTACAATACACTACAAATTTAAATGAAAGGCAAAGGTGGTACAGATGCCTCCACGACACTCGCTAACAACAGACCAGGGCGGGGCCGGGTCCAGAACGCAGTCAAGCACCCCCCACAGGAGCAACGCACGATATATCCCTTAGGATCAGGTCCACTTTGACCTCACCCGATGTCTCATCCACCACTGAGACTGCCACCCTGACGCGCCTGACAATCGGTTTTCCATTCCTAATTTGGGGGATGATCTCATGGACTCTTCCCAGACGGTACCTCCCTCTCTTAGTTATATCTTCTGGAGAACCAACCACCACTAGTTGGCCAGGCTGTAGGTTTTTCCCTAAACTGGCCCACTTTTTTCTACCCTGCAGGGAAAGTAAATAGAAAGAGATCCATTTCTCCCAGAAACTGTGAGATAGAGCCAGGTTGTACCTATAGTCTCTCCGCAACTCATCTCGGTCATGAGGATTTCCTACTGATGAAAATGGGCTCAAGAATGGGTTAAGGAGTGCGGCTGGGGTGATAACAGTAGAATCCTTAGGGTCATCACAGACAGGGACTAAAGGTCTTTCGTTGACTATTCTTGTGGCACTACCCGTAAATGTAAGAAGTTCAACAAAGTTGGGTTTCCGTGATGAGTTCCCAATAACGTGGGAAAAGGCAATTTTGAATTGCTTGACCATTGCTTCCCAGGCCCCTCCCTGGGCCGGGGCATACGGAGGAATGAACTCCCAGTTAATTCCCTTTTTTCGCAAAGAAGTTTGAATTTCAGGAGACTCCAAAATTTCTGGTAGTCTTTTAGCTGCCGCTTGAAATGTGGTCCCGTTATCTGAGTACATGTTACGTATAGATCCACGCAAGTCTACAAATCTGGTAAATGCTAAAACAAATTCACTGTAAGATAGTGACGTCACAAGTTTCACATGGATTGCTCTACTCGCAAGGCAGGTAAATAACAATCCCCATGCTTTCTTTTGGCTTCTTCCTTCCACGAACGACATTGGACCAAAGTAATCTACGCCACTGTTGAAGAAGGGTTTGTTATAGGCCGTGGTTCGTGGTAATGGTAGATCCGACATAAGCTGCCTGATAGGCTTTGCTTTTTCTAAGGCACATGGAGCGCAGTCATGCAAATAATGTTTCACCGAGGAATTACCATTTGCAATCCAAAAACGTTGGCGAGTAGATAACAGTGTCTGTTGCACACCACAGTGATAGCTATCACAATGAGCGTCAAGGACAACTTAGCCGTGTTAATGCGTGCCTCGAAGGCAAAATAAGAGGATGCTTCGCATCGACAGTTATTTCGGGAGACTTACTCAAACGCCCTTCAATACGAAGTCTCCCCCGTGTGTCAACACAAGGACGATACTTTTTTAGAGAGTGCAACTCCTTCAGGCACTGTTTATCAGCGCCAGCTTCGCTCGAAGCAAGACGTTTTGTTACCACATCGATCGACTCTGGCAGACCGTCACAACTTAACAAATCTCTATACACCACTTTCTGTACGTAGGAAACAACCCTATTTGAAGCGTCCTCAAGATAAGATGCATTTAACTTTGGTTTTACATACCTATGTTTCTTGCATTTGGATACAATGAACTCCGTGAAAGCTACAAGATAGGTGGCTCTCTTATTCAACACGTACAAAGTAGGTGCGGTTTCGATCATCTTGCTAATGGAGCCAGTTGCATTTTTTCTTACCGTCATCTCCAGCGACAGTTCCATTTTACGAATAGCAGCATCTGCTCCATTCACCGTTGGGACCTCGCCTTCCTGCATGAGAAAAGATGGACCGCACAACCACATCTCTCTGGAACCTGTTTTGGTGATGGCGTTAGGTCTGGTTCCAACGTCTGTCGAGTTGAGATGTGTCGGACAGTAATGCCATTCGCTCACCTCTGACAAGAGTGAAATACGATTTAACCTACGAGTAATAAACTTGCATAATCGTAAATCAGGGTTTCTGATCCACTGAAGGACAGTATTCGAGTCACACCAGAAATGTTTTCTAAGATCAGGCAGGTGTAGTGCATTAGCTGCCTGGTTTAACAGCTCCGTAGTATTAAGCGCGGCTACAAGCTCCTTTCTGGCAATCGGCCATGCACTTTGATGTTTGAGGACAACCCTACTTTTGCCAAAAACGAAGGATACACAAGGGACTCCGTTACACAGCCTACGTATATACACCACGGAAGCAAAGGAGTGATTGGAAGCAACACTGAATCCATGTAACTGATATATACGATATCATCTGCGCAACACGGCTCGGTGTTTACAAAATACCATCTAGGTATAGAAAATTCTTTCAGCAAATCTAAAGAATGAAGCCACGACTTCCATTCTTTTATGTAGTCGGGTGGCACTTCGATGTCCCAATCAAGACCTTCATTAGGTAGAACGCTGCAGAATTAACCTAGCTTTTAGGAAGAATGGCGCGCCGAACCCTAGTGGATCGAAATTTTGACCAAGTTGGCTTAACATTGAGCGACGTGTGTACTTCTCCAAAGGTCGAAGAGAACACTTAATGAAGAATGAATCTGACTCGGTTTGCCACACACAACCTAGAGTTTTTGCTACTGGTAAATTTGTATCGTCTTTTTCCAGGTCGACATCGCGAAAGGAAAAAGCTAACATCTCCTTTTTGAAGTTGGACAAAACATCCAACGCCCCTTTGTTGGAACTCCATTTCACCAAACTAAAGCCTCGGCTATCGAACAAGTCAATGGCTTCTTTTGCAATCTCACTGACCTCATCAAGGCTATTTCCAGAGAATATCAGATCGTCCATATACATATTTTTTCGAATGGTACTCAGGGTCAGGTCACTGGCTCCAGTGCGGTTTTGTTCAATCATTTTTTGAATGGCTAAGCAGGCGATGTATGGACTGCTTTTAATTCCCCAAGGGTGTACACAAAATCTAAACGGAATTACTTTGCCCTTTTCGATATCATTATTTTCAAACCATAGCAAGCGGAACAAGTCGCGTTGTTCCATTGGTAATTGAATCTGGAAGAAGCACTTGGTTAGGTCTGCCATTAGGCCAAACTTTCCCAATCTAAAGCGAGCCAGAACTTGTGTTAAAGGGTTTAATATGTCTGGGCCCGACAAAATCACATCATTAACACACCTACCCTTAAACTCAGATTTGCCGTCATATACCACTCGCTTTTTGCTTGGGATGTCACAAAATATGGTAAGTACCACACACATGCCGATGAGTCGTCGTCTTTTACCGGCTCAACGTACTCACTGGACTGCATTTCAGTCATCGTGTCTACTAAGAATATTCGAACATCAGCTTGCTTTAAAGCCTTTCGTCGTAAGCTCAGAACACGGTCAAGAGCCAAAGAGTGATTATCCGGTAATTCAAAGTCGGTTTTTAACGGTACGGGCATTTCAAATCTCCCTTCTTCAACTTTCAGTTGTGTCTCAACAAATTTTTGTGCTATGACATCATTGCGGGACAGTTCTATCGTTTCATCTGTTTGAGTTAAATCCTTTATTACATGTTTTAAACGACTGATTTCAATCTCCTGCGCATCAAAACTGTCAAGACTAAGTGACTTCTCAGCGACGCTACCATTAGGGTGGGCCGTTTTTGACTTTTTTTCGAAATTCAAAAACGGCTAGTCATAAAAAGTGGCACATGCATGAAAAAATCACGTGTGCAAAATTTCATCAGTTTGGGGGTGCATCTTCTGCCCCCGCAGGGGGGTGTCAAACTTTCATTTTTTGGAAAAAAAAGGGAAATGTCACTTTCCGTTTTAACATAATTTTTTTAATAATTTTTCTACTGGCTAGTTATAAATTGTAAGTGGGATGTACCCAGAACTTTCCTATGTAAAGGCGTGTTCGAAGCTTAAGGTTTACTGCCCCGCATCGACGACCAAAATGCTGAATTTTCACCAATTTGAAATGCTATTTTGTCATGGCTCAATAAACAAACTTGTCGCAAAAGGGCGAGATGGTGTTAACGCTATACGCTCATTCATGTTCTGTTCATTAACTTTGCAGGATGATACGAATGAGGTACAAACATCAGTACATATTTATGATAAAGAGTTACAAAAAAAAATGAATAGGCTACGGTAAGCTTTTGAAGTCAAATTCTAGAGGTGGGCCTAAATTTCAGCAATATTTGGACCAAATGAAAGAATCTTCAAAGTAAAAATATTTGAAATCGGTTGTTGTAGCCTAAGTCTTCCAATTTTCTGCAATGTACTTGCCCGCAGGAAAATCGTGTCCCTGTTACAGAACAACAGTTCCTTTTTGATCAAAGAACAACTCGCATAATGGTGATTGATAAACATGATAAATCGGCCACAAAATCTCATTTTAAACGTTTTCCGAGGAGAGTCGCAAGATCAAAACAATTCCGTTCTTTACATGAAGACCCAGGAGCAGGCACAAGTAGCGCTTTGGTTAAAACACCATGAAGTTCTTATTCAAGCTCAGAAACTTTGTCATCCAATGAAGAACGCTGCGAAGATTTTGATTATCAACCCAGTTTAGCCTCGGAAAACCCCAGAAAAAGCAAGGTTACTTCCAGTTTAGTAATATTTGCTGAATCATGCGACCGTACTGGTATTTCAGAAAGGTCCGCAGCACTTATTGCTTCATCATTTCTACAAGATGCGGGAGTTGTCAATCAGTCATAGATAAAAGCAAAGTGAGAAAAGCGAGAAAAGAAATGAGGTTTACAACTCAAATGGAAAGTAGGCCTATCATGTGCATAAATTTGCAAAGCATATATTTTGATGGCCGAAAAGATTAAACCATCAAACAAGATGAAACTGGTGGGCAACTTCGAAAACGTATCGCAGTTGAAGAGCACATTACTTTACTTGAGGAGCCAAGTTCTCATTTCATTGGTCATTTTACTACAGCCAACTGATCTAGTGTGCCAATAGCTACCGGGATTCTTGAATATATCTTGGATCCAATAAAATTAGCTACGATAATGTAATAGCAATTGGATGCGATGGAAGCGCAATAAACACAGGTCAAAAAGGCGTCGTGATAAAGCTCCTGGAAGATCATTTCCAAAAGCCACTTCAATGGTTAATATGCCTACTCCATAGTAATGAATTGCCTCTTAGGCATCTTATAAAAGATATGGCAATACTAGCAGACCTGATAGCTTCACTGGGCCCATTATAAAGCATCTAGCCACTGTCACACAACTAGATGTTGTAAAATATAAAGCAGTTCCGGCACCAGAGATTGAAATTGATGAAAATGACCTCAGCACTGACCAAAAATATCTTCTACACATGCACAGAGCAGTGAAAAGTGGAGATATATCAATTCATTTCGCATATAGGAGTCCAGGTATGATGAACCACTTAAGATGGTTGAACACAGCCAATAAAATTCTACTTTTATATGTTGCATCTAACGCGTCAGCTGTATTGGTGGAACGTGTGGACTATATTATGAATGTTTATATTCCAGTATGGTTTGCCATTATAAAGGAAAGCAATTTCACTAATGGCCAAAAGCATTTCTTTACAATTCTACACTCTGCTCAGAAGCTATCCAATAAAGCTCGCAATATCCTCAACAAAGTAATATAGAGGAATGCCTTTTATGCCCATGCTGAAAACATTTTGATTGCAATCACATGTTACACCAAAGAGTAAGCTATGTAAGGGAACTAGGATGGAGAAAAATTTTCAATTCAAGAATATTATCACCTCACAGCACTCGTCAGCAAAAATTCACCCTGTCAATATTGCAGTTTAGTTCCGAACGTTACTTTGAGATGATAGACTGACAAAATATTCCAGTTATGGAACCTCCCAGCGATGCGTGGTGTTGACAGCAAGGTGATAAAAGAACACATCAAAACAAAGATGCCTTCACAACAGTTGTTTTCTACGTTTTCTCTGCCACACACAACAGATGCTTATCACATGTGGTGGACAGCGTTGAAAGAGATAGGTAGCCTACATTAAAGCAATATTACAATCAAGGAAAAAAAATCCTAGGTTCCAGTCGAAACAAGATTTTATGATTCATTAGACTTCAGCCAGAACTAAATTTGAGCAAAATCTGGGGAACTGGCTAAAAGACTTTGTTGTTTGTTGTATTTTTGACACAAGTTCTTTTTTATCGTTACATTGCTGTCAAAGTTTACTCTTGTATGTTGTTCTGTAGTAGCCTGTCAAGTGAACGTTTACTGGTTTGTAAATGACAAATTTGTGTAAACAAAATCATGATAACAATTCACGTGGAACTGTACAGTACATTCCATTTACGGAACCTGCAGATCATATTGCTTTTATTCTGAAGTAAATTATAGGATTGCTTTTTATAGCTGCAACTGATCAAACGTAGCTTACTATTGCTTTTAATTTAAGCAAGACTACGTCTTATAGTTTGTCAGTTCGTATCATCCTGCAAAGGTAGTGGACAGAACATAAATGAGCGTATAGCGTTAACACCATCTCGCCCTTTGGCAACAAGTTTGTTTATTGAGCAATGACAAAATAGCATTTCAAATTGGTGAAAATTCAGCATTTTGGTCGTCGATGCGGGGCAATAAACCTTAAGCTTCGTACATGCCTTTACATAGGAAAGTTCTGGGTACATCCCACTTACAATTTATAACTAGCCAGTACAAAAATTATAAAAAATATGTTAAAACGGAAAGTGAAATTTCCGTTTTTTTTTTCAAAAAATTGAAAGTTTGACCCACCTGCGGGGCAGAAGAAGTACCCCCAAACTGATGAAATTTTGCACACGTAATTTTTTCATGCATGTGCCACTTTTTATGACTAGCCGTTTTTGAATTTCGAAAAAAGTCAAAAACGACCCACCCTACTATGCAGCCCACTATGTATCAAAATAATCTTGTGAAACACCAAATAAAATTTTATAATGGTGACGCAATAACATAAACAGCACAATAACAATTCATTCACTTCCAGTTTTTGTCATTACGATGTCTGGGCCGGTTTAAATGAGCACAAAGTTGATATTCCGGCATGAACTGCAGAAAGACAAATTCAAAGCTCATTTTAGTTTGACTTTTGACCGGTTTACCATGCAACACTTATCAAACAAATAAATTTCTTCCGGAATACCTGATGATCTTTCACGAACACCGGTTGAGAATCAGTGTTGTCAAGTATAGACCTGCAAATCGTACGACAATACTCGAAAAACAATGAAATCTTTATTCAAAGAAATATAAGTTTAAAAAAGTACAAAAACTGCAGGAAAAATAAAGGCTACGCCCAAGACGACTGCCTAGCTCGCCAAATGAACGCGCTGGCCTTGCATGTATGGGTTTATTATTCGACAACACATGTAGCATTTATTAATTTAATCAAATCAAAGTTTAAAAATTTATACAAAGTTTATTGCCATGGAATTGTACAAATCGCATCTTTGATCGTTTTTATATTTCTTTCATGATAGATTCAGCAGCGACTGATCAGCAACAAAACAACTTCCAAAAAGCTGTGGAAACCCTGCAAATTATTATCAACTATGTCGAGGGATGGGACAAGTTACAACCAAGCATCGACCAAGTGGAATGTTTGTTAAGTTTGGAAAAGATTTCAGAAGCAGAAGTTGTTTGTGTTTCGATTGCATCCATTGTTGATGCAAATCAATCGTCACGCTTGACCGAGCAATCACGTGACGTTTATGATGAGAATATCAAGAAATTGGCTTTGAAATTTGTGAATGTGAAAGAATGCGATTGCGCAATCTCATTGGTTCATTGTAGATTTCAATTGGTTAAGCATCACTACGACGCGAGAAGCAGGTTAGATAAGCTTCAAAACGTTGGTTGGTTGATGACGGAAATATCCAAAGAATTGTCAAAACAAAACAAACAAGAACAAATTAAACAACAATATACATTTATGGATGAAATGTTGATCTAAAAGTTAAATGTAAACAAATTAGTTCGTTTTTGCTTTACTTTGGTTTGTGCTGCAACAAAGCAGCTGATTGGTACAAATCGATAGCAATGAACACATCCGCAATCACATTAATTGAAAACAGCATTCAATGTTGAAGCAAACCGTTATCAGGTATTTGGACACTGCCATAATAATATGGGAGTTGCCCTTGACAACACCAACAAAGTGTCTGAAGCAAAAACCGCCTTCACAAAAGCCATTGAAATCTACAACACAGCCAGTGATTGGGCGAATGAGGAAAATAAATCGTCGACTATTTCTTTATATAAGAACAATTTGAAAGAAGTTGAAAGAAAAATTTCACAAATTTAATCTTTTTAGGATTGCAATTGGGAAATCATTTATTTAAAATGATTCTCAATAAAAGTTTTCGTCTTAAAATAAATTCATGGACTTGATCGGCTGCTGATGAATAGATTATCATGACTTGTGACGTAATAAAATATTTTTAATGCCTATGGTTCACAAATAACATTGATTGCGTCATAGTTGACTGGAAACACACGTTTATAAAATAACAGCAGCCCCAAGCAATAATTTAATTTTATTTATAATCTCAGTTTTATAATAATTTCAGGTTGTTCAGAATTTGCTTGTTTTAACAAGACAGCTGAATACGTCAATTGTTAATGCTGGGATTTAATTAGGATTTAGAAAGTGATAGTTTTATCATAAGCTTTTATCTATGTGTGTCTTGCCGTCATTCCTGTAAAAGAATTGCATGAAAAGCATAAAACAAATTATCCTGGAATTTTCACTCATTAAAGGCCTAGTATCGTGGAACATGGCGACCACGTAATTGGTTGCTATTTTTGCCTGGGAAACGGAGATGTGTCCCATTATAGAATAAGAAAAGAAAAAGCAATTGCATGTCCCACCATCCACTCTACAATTGCTGCAGTTCTACATTATAAGATTTACCCGTGTTTATGTCTGATGTCTGCTGTCTGTGCTGTCTATGTTATGATGTCTGCGCTATCTATGTTAGAGTCATCGTCTAGTGCATCTACATCTAACTTAACAGAGATGTAGATATCAATGAAGCTTGTAAAAGTGAAAAATCAGATAAAATTACGTCATTATGCTTTATCTGCTTTACATAAAAAAATTTCAACATCACATAAAAAATTGAGTGGTTTCTACAAAACAAAGTAACACCTGGTACAAACAAGTTTTGGTTGAGAGAGAAATATTTAGGCTAATTGTCAATGACGTAGGTTACACAAAGCAAGAGCTTGTAAAGCAGTTCTGAAAGGTGTTAAAATTAGACAAGAGAAGTTTTCAATTCAAGCATTGTCCTGGCACTCCCTAAAAAATTGCGGAAGAAAAAGTGTAAAGTGATATACGCGCAGATTAGCTGAATAGAAAAATACTTGAGTCCAGTAAATTAGAACATAATGTGTGTTTGAAAAAAAATTCTTGGCAGTCATTTAGAACTGTTGTATGCAGTAAGCTTTATAGTTTTCTATACAGAAATAAAGAGGAATACAATATTACGAAAATCTTTCTACAAACATATTGCAAGCTTGGATGCAGTTTGTCACTGCAAATACACTACGTTCACACTTTGATGTGTTTTTGCCAAAACTAGAAAATATGATCTAGGTGCGCAGTAAGCCATTTTACCAAGATGCTTTTAGGTAAATGAGAAAAGATACCAATGAAGATGGGATTGGATGTGAACCTCAACCTGTTAAGCGCGTCTGACAACAATTGTCGTCTGAGACAGTCGCTCTTGCTGTGCCTAAGACAACTATACGCAGCTATAAAAGGCACTTTCAATTTCGCTTTCCTCTATGTGCCTTTGTTTCAATGGCGCTATGATGAAACAAACATTGTTTCCAATGACAATTGCCGTCTGACAGAAGTAATGGATTGATAATGCGATTACACCAGGAAACAATAGTCCAGTATTGACTTCTCCGGAATGGTCAAAACGACAAAATGAAGCAAAAATTACAAAAGAAAATTAAAACAAATGCTTGTTGCTCTGTGGGCTGGGGACCTCCCAATATTCTCCAAAGTAATAATGCTACTAAAAGTACTGGGAGTCGTTAAATTAAATGCGTACAAGTAACTCGAGCTGCAAAAAATTAATTACTTACTCAGGTTTACTCGAGATAAGAGCTAAAAACATAAAAGAAATGTAGGGTTTTGGAGCCGCATCCGGAGCAAGGATCCGGAGCCCGGAGCCGTGCAGTTTCAACGGAGCTAGAGCCGAAGCTCTACGTGAAATTCAAGCGTAGATGGAGCAGGAGCTGGAGCCAGTTGTTTGAAAAATAGCTCCAGTTCCATGGCATTTCATAAGATGCTTCTACTATTAGCTGAATTCACATAATTCAACAGCAACCCTTCACAAAATTAAGAATTGTTGCCTTTTTGGCGCCACCTTTTCTAACTTACCAAGTTGTTAGGGATTTTGACAGCAGAGCAGTCACATGTTCATAACTACAACTGATAGTACTGACCGACCCATTTGATAGTTTTCACTCAGGCATTTAAATTGACATTAAATGGTGTAAGTTATGCTTTATAAGTACTGCAGTTCCTGCAGACAGTAATGCAGCAGGAAAGTATTGGACATTACCTTAGTTAAATTTATACTGTAGGAGCCGGAGCCGGAGCAGTGGTATCAAAGAGCTCCGGAACAGGAGCTGGAGCTAATTTATGATAAAAAAGACCTCTGGAGCTGGAGCAATTTAACATTTACGCCTTCTCCAAAGCCTTCATCTGTACAACCTGAGAAAGAACATGTGGTTACTGAAGTGTAAAAACATCGATTTTTACAGACATTTCTTTCATTGCCAAATTTTTGCCCTGTCTGTTCACATTTTAAGAGATCGTATAGTCTATGTAAATTAAAAAAGATCAAAGTTGACGATATGGCTTCTGAGTTAGTTTAGTATCGTTGAGGTAGTTTTAATACAATTTGGGTAGAGAGGTAACTCTTTGAAAACATAAACAGACATGACTAAGCAACAACACTACATTTAACATTATAAAAAGAAAAACTAAAAGCGAACCTTTTCGGCTAGTCATGGCCTACAGCTCTTTTCAAGCCTATAAGAAAAATACATTACAGTTACATTACAGAAACATACAGTATCCCAGCAAAAATATGGTCAAATCTAAACTTTCGAGAAACTGCCTAGCTCATACAAAATGATAACTGAAAATCACGCAGCACAAGGGGTCAAGTATTTGAGAGGTAAAATTAATTAATTGTTCAGAAAAGGACTCAGGCAGATTACGCAAGAGTTACTTGACGCCATCCGGTGGCTGATTTTCTTTTCGTTATATTTACCAAACAAAGAGGTTTGTCAATTAAACACCAAAGTATCACCAAAACAAATTTCATTTTTCATTTCAGTTCCCCTTTAAGTAGTCCGCTTATCTCAAGCGTCATAGTAGCCATGCTTAACTATATTTATCGAGGTTCACATTTTAAGAGATCTGTTAACGCAATATTAGATCCTTTCATGCACGTCTTAAACCATTAGGGTTTTGCCACCTTTTCCTTTTGTTGGTTTTGTTGCTGTAATTCTTTTTCACAATATCATTTCTTTTGCATTCTGACAAAGAAAAATAAATTGAATTGAATTGATATCCGCAACAGCAAATACAACATGGTAGTGGACCAGGTTGATGTGGTACACACTACACCAAACCATACCGTAGTCCGTTTGCCAAGTGGACGGGAAGCAACTGTTTCTTTGAGTGACATTGCTTCGAGAAAGGAAGAGCCTGCTTTGAATGAAAGCGTTTCCACCAGCGGTTTTAAACGAACCAGCAGATCAACCCCAAACAATCCTCAGCCTGCATGCTCAGAAGAATTAATTCAAGAATCGCGTCGATCTACTCGGGTTCGAAAAGAAGTAGATCGATATGGAGTTGTACCTTATATGTAAATGCCTAGTTATAATTCTGTAATTCTGTATTTGCTCTTAAGTCTTATTCGTTTGTAGTGAAGAATATTGTGAAATTACGTTATTATTGCGTCACTATTGTGTTTCCCATACTGTGCTTGTGGCTGGTTGATTGCTGCTGCTTTACTGGATGAGTCTGCTACTCACATTGTAGTGCAGGGCTAGGAAGCGTTGCATGCTGTGTAGTATGAGCGCAACTTTTGTTATTGTACTGTTTTATGTTCCACAGTGTTACGTTTGCAACCAGGTTAGCCTAACAAAAGTTAACTGAAACCAGATGTGTTTTATTACACACTGTATTAGTGCATCTGCCATCGATGCGTTGTTGCAACTCGACGCTCAAATCTTCTTTAAGAATCTGAACCGGGTTTTAACACAACACAGTCGGTGAATGTTATACCAGTTCGAGGTTGTAATGATGTTTCTGTTGATAATGCTTACGTCACTCTGTCAAGTTGTCTGCAACCTAGCCTAGTATTACGCCATAAACAACTATTTTCTGCAGATGTGGATGCAGTTGTATGAAAATCATATACACATAGGCCTACATAAGCATACGTGGTGTAAGAGAACATCGTTGGACGAAAACACTTTACTATTATTACTATGAGTACATCTTAATTTACATGCAACATGATCCATATTTTATTAACCGCAAAGTGGTGTTAGTGTTCATTAACTTGTATCATCCGACGGAAGACAAGTTTGATCGTGGATTAAAAATCAAAAACGTAAAGTAGCTTTAAATCAACTGTGATTTAAAATTTCTCACTTCCATTCATCAAAACAGTTAGAAATACTGGCACTTGCGTACATAGGTGTGCATTAACCCATTTACGGCCGGTGTCCTTTTAAAAGGAGATCGTGTTGAATGCATCAGTATTGCATCATCTTATTTTGATTGAATCATTTTGGGCTTGCTAGTAGTTGTTTAGGGTCTGTTTTGGAAGATGTTGATAAATATTTGCGAACAACGTACTTTTTCTGAATTTTGTGAACCTTTGAAAATTGTTGAAAAATGAGAAAAGCCAGATGAAGTGAAGTGAGGAGGAACATACAAGTTTTATTGCCTATTAGTAATAGATATGACTTATGTCTCTTCATAGTTTGACACTCTATAATATTGTGCTTCCTACTACACTCTAATTTGTGTAAGGTTTTGCTTCTTTTATTTGTTTATTTTGCTTTATATTTATTGTTGCCTTTTAAAAGGACACCGGCCACATGGCTACATTTTTTTGGCTGTTTGTAACACTGTCAAAGAATATTGAACATCGTGTAAAAGCAGCGCATTGTGCCTATGGAAGACTTAACCATCGTGATTTCAGCAACCATGCTATATCTGTCCGCACAAAAATTATGGTCCTCCGGGCAGTCGTGCTATCCACCCTTCTCTATGCTTGTGAAACCTGGACATTATACCGCTGTGACATCAAACGTCTTGAAAATTTTCAGCAGAGAAAACAGGGTCAAATGCTAGGCACTCGTTTGGAAGATTGTCTTACCAAAGATGCAATCCTTAATCACGCTAGGTTGCCCAGTTAAGAAGCCATCATATTGCAACACTGCCTTCGCTGGACAGGACATGTCATGAGAAGGGACAACAAAGAGGGACAACTAGAGACAGGAAAAAGCCCCCCCCCCCCAGAAGACCAAAAATGAGATACAAAGATCAGCTGAAACAAAGTTTCCCTCAACCATGCAAACATTGATCTGGATTCATGGGAAAACATTGCTAGTGACAGATTACTCTGGAGAAAAAGATCTAAGGAAGGCATGGAAATGTTCGAAAAAAAAATGATACAAAAGCCCAAGAAAAACGAACACTAGAAAAGCTAAAACTACCACGTCCCTCCCTCCATACAATCCATACCCTCCATACAATGTGACTTTTGCCCACGTCTTTTCCATCATAGACTGGGCCTCCAAAGCCATATATGACATGACCATCCAAAGCCAAATTCGATTTGATGACGAAACCAATGCTCGGTCACGAGCTGGAGCCGACGACTATCAGTGGCGTAAAGCTATGGTTTGTGCCGCCTGCGGCGGACCATGATTTTGCATCCCTGAACGCGTGAAGTAGGAACAAGAAAATAGAATTCGAGCCAAATCCATTTCAAAAAAGATTTTTACTATGGCTGTTCGTTTACGTTTAAAAATATTCTGCCGCCACAAGCTTCCGACCAAGGGGGAGACTGCCTACTGGGGGGGGGGGCACCCTCCCACTAGCTGCGCCGATGGTTACCGTGAATATAATATGTTCATATAATAACTTTGAAACGCCCTTCAAGAAAGATCTGACAAATTTCTACCGAAACAAACACCTGCTTATGTTAAGGTATCGCGAGATTTATATTTGACCATGTGGCCGGTGTCCTTTTAAAAGGCAAACAAAAAAATGTATCAAAAAAGCAAAAATCATCAAATTTTTTTAAATTAATTAAAAAGTTATGACAATACAACTTTGTGGCTGAAATATTTCCTAAAAAGAGCAATGGGTACTTGTAGCGGCTTTTAATGGGTTAAGGCGCTACTTTCTTCGTAGAAGTAGCGGTAGCGCCGCTATATTTTTGTTGGAGCAGCGGCTTCAGTAGCAGCGCTGCTTTTTTCAATTTAGCTGTAGCGGAACGGCGCTACATTTCTTTCATTCGTACTCCGGCTACCCGCTACTTTTCAATTTAAAGTGAAAAAAATGACTCGTGTTTTGAAGATTTGTTTTGAAACAATGCATAACAAAATCAAGCCAGAAATCATTCGACTATTGCGGAAAAAATCAAGCCACGTTGATATCGACAAGAGTGACGCCAAACAAGTCATGACCATGAAGGTAAATGTTTTGGTGTGTTGGTGCCATCGCATGAACTTGATTTTCTCTAAACAGCATTTCTCTGTGGATTGAACCCAGGATTGAACCTGCTACAACATTGAATAGGTTTTGTGTTAAATGTATAAACTGAGGACAATTTCTTTAGCAGCGTCTAATGTGTTTTATTAATCAAAATCAAATGAAGAATCTCCCCTACCATCAAAAGCTGTAGATTTTCCGTCCTTCCTAGCAAAGCCCCAAATGGGGTGAGAGAGGGAAAATGGTCTGCGGAAATATTTCTCCCACTTGTGCTCAGCCAAACTATTTTCCTCCCTTACCCTTATTTTGAGCTATGCTAGGAGGGGCAAAAAAAAGTACGGATTTCGCTGGGGGGGGGGGTGATTGTTCAGTTGGCCCATTAATAGTACCTTTGTAGCCTACTGTAGGCTACTTTTTGCATGCTTGTGTTTTTTTGCGTCTAAAGTACATTTCCACAGAAATCAAACAAAATTGGTTGATTTGATTGCAGTGGCTTATGGGTCATTTAGAGTGGTTCATGGGTCATTACCAGCATGACCCTTGAGCCACTTTGGCAACTTTCAGGAAAATGTTTATAACTATTACGCTATTAAAGGTATTGATCTGAAACTTGCTTATGATCTGCTCCAATAGTTATGTTAAATCCTTTAAAAATTGGAGCGTTCTATCTTCAGCAAAAAAAAAGTTAAGGCAAAAAATCTAAAAAGTGGTTCAAAGGTCAAGACCTTCCCCTACTGAAGAAAAGTCAATTGTTCCTTGATGTTTCAGAGTGCTAATTTAAAACATGTGTTCAATAAAATAACATCATGCACCATTCCTTTCAGTGCTGCGGTGGAAAGACTTTTCTCCATTAAAAGAACGTGCTGAAGCCAAATCGAGAAGGACTCAATGACTCGCATTATGAAATGCTTCGTGTTTTTGTTTTGTTTTTAAATGACTCGCATTATTTTGAAGTGGTCGTGTTTTTGAAAGATGCGTAACAGCATGGCCATCTGGAGATGCGGCCTGATTTGTCACATTTTGCAGATTTTGATTACAGCTACTGCTAGTGTTTGACTGACATTTTTTGAGATGTTTTTACTTTTTGCGGTTTTCTAATGACATAAAACTTTTTTGTTGCCTTGGGGAAGCAGCAGCAAATGAGAAAAAGTAAGTTAAAAAACGCAAAATCAGACTGTTATTGAAAATTAACAGTCTGACTAAAATCTTCGAAATCAAATTTTCTTTGTTTTTCAACATGTGAGGATGTTAAAACCTATTGTGTGATCTGGGGAAAAAAATAAAGAAAGCGTAAAAATCTAATTTTTAGAAAAATTTATTTAAACGTTCGCCCAAAGTTAGAAAAACCTGGAAATTTCTGCAAAATGTGACAAATCAGGCCGTATCTTTAGGTGGCCATGGTAACAGTAAGTTTCATCAAGCGAGAAAGTGTTTTCTAGACATAGAAATGGCTGTGTAAAATGTAAACAAATAATATCATTTGTTTTCAAGGTCATTTTGACGTCACAAAAATGCTTCCTGTGTCAGTTTAAGACAAAAGCAGCAAGAAAAGTAGCCGCAGGTCGGGCTATTTTAGCTCGAGTAGCTGTAACGGGTAAGGGCGTTACTTTTATCGATTGGTAGCGGGTATCGCACTACATTTGAAGTACCGGATACCCACCTTTGCTTGCGTAACAATCCAATTTCTCACCATATACTTGTTGCCTAAGTATCGTGGAACTTGGCATGGCTTCACCAGTGGCTCTAATCAAAGAAGAATTTTCAATGCTTTACTTTACTAAGAATGATATGTAGGCTACTTATGACGTTACATACGGTACATTAATAAACTTTAATTTATCAATTTGTGTTGTAGGCTACTCTTGGTTTATTTAATACAGTGGTTCCCAACCTTTTTGACCTTGCGGCACCCTATCAAAGAGATAAATAGTTTGCGGCACCATGGCAAAACTGGATCAATTTTATGAAGTTTCTGTATTTCAAATAACTATATGAAATAACACAGAATGAGTTGTACAGTATAGCGCGCGTAAATAAATGTATTTATTCAAAAGTCATTGTGAAATTTGAGCTTGACTTCTTGCACAAAGTCCCTTAGCCCTTAGAAGGTTGGGCTCCTGGAGTCTTGCTCAGTTTGGGGGGGGGGGCTGTCGATTCTTCTTATGCTTTAGGAGTAATATCTCTGTTATTTTTTAAGGCACGGTTTCAAAATTTGGGATTCACTTTGTAAAATTATTCACGCGGAGCATATCTGAAAATTAAAGCTATGTGAATTTTAGAACTGCTGATATACGTTGAAATGTTGAGGTGACTTATTTATGACGTTTGGATTATTTAGTATTTTTTGGTAGAGTAATGAAGAACATGCATTGCAATGTTGTGATTAATTTTTTTTTACATAATTTCAAATTGAATCATTTGATTAACGAGACATGGGCCAAATTAATTACTTTCATCCAGCTGGTGGAAAAATTTTGAACAATAGACTGAAATATTTCAGAGGATGTGCTGAGAAATGCCTTATATCTCTCAATTTATAACCTTTATTCGCTCAAAATTTCAGCTCAATAAAGGTGAATAAAAGTTAGGAAAAGTCAAAAATCTCGTAGTCGCAGCCTCAGTGGTTTTAGAGATACAACTGTTGATGCAAAAAAGTTGAATTGGCAGCCCCCCTTCCAACCTTCAAAGGGTTAACATCTGGGGGCACATTCGATAAAGCCACCCGCATTTCTTCCTCGACTATAAGCAGTCGTTCTCGTTTTTTAGTTTTAATGTTCGTTAATACGGAAAATCCACTCTCACATAGGTATGATGTGGAAACTGCAGCAAAAGCACAATAGCTTTCTTTCTAACGCAAGGATATTCATTTTGAATTTTTATCCAGACCTCGTCAAATTTTTATCCAACATAAGTTTCCAATTTTATAATGTTTCGCAAACAATCGTGCAATTTTATAATCGCGCTGGTTCACACAATTCGATAAAATCCATCACTGCAATTTGACTTTGTGCGCCGTGAAATGCAAAATAAAATCATGAAACCTGGCAATAATGATGCGTTGGTGTTGCATCTTTATCTTCGGACTGACAAAGCCTTGATAGGTTATTCCTGGTAGTTTCGCATACTTGTGGAGGCTCTCGCAGGGCCGGTTACCGAGATTGGCAGAGTGAAGTTTTCCGATTGTTGAAGTGTTGTTGCCGGGGAATTATTTCATCCATTATGTGCCGCTGAATCTAGAGCAGTCCTAAAAATGCGTTGCTCAAGCGCACACCCCGAGAGTCGAACCAGCGCCGCGTGATCTTGAGCCAGGCGCGTAACCACTGAGCCATCGGGGTGGACGTTTTTTTGGAAAGAACAGCAACGAGTCAAAATCTTTTTTACGCTGTTTTTCCTGGGCGAGAAAACAAAGGCTTACTGCGGATTAGAGTTAAAATAAATAAATGAATTCCGCACTTAAAGGGTTAAAGTTAAAATAAAGATTGGGCCACAGTATTGCAATATCTCAATATCTCGCGGCACCCTTGAGCATTGCAATTGGCACCCCAGGGTGCCGCGGCACCCCGGTTGGGAACCACTGATTTAATATAAACTATCTGCACGCTTTTAACGGGTTTTATGATAAAGTGAGACGAGAAAAACTGTTTGCGGCTATTTTGCAACATGAAGTTGTGGTGGAAAGTTGGGGCTAAAATTCAAAGTGAAATTATCATTCCCTTGCATGAAAGCTAAACAAAATCATTTTTTTTTCTTTGTTCACAGAGCAATACGCTTTGTTATAGCATGGTTGGTTGGTTGGTTTTAAATGTTTATCCTCAGATTGACAAAGCCTTGATTGGTTATTCCTGCGGTAGTTTTCGCATACTTGTAGAGGCTCAGCAACATAAGAGAGGAATCCAACATGTTGCTATATCAAATAAGCCACGCTGGTAATTAATAATTAACAAAGCAACCATGGTACTTGCACTGGGATAAGTGGTTATTTCATTCAACTTTGAAAGAAAACTATTTAACGTTTAAACTTTAAAGAGCATTTCTGCAAACATTGATTCAATAAATCGTTGGACATTGTTCGGACAAGTTTGTTTGATGAACAAAATTGAACATCAGATGAAATTATTTCACAAAACTTACATCAGTTGACCATAAATTCCTCCATATTTCCATGATGGGACACTTTCACAAAAGCAATAAAGATTATTTACAACAACAAACCAAATGATAAAGTTCTTTCTTCGTCGTTCGCTTGGGAGTATAAGTTCAACTGTGTTTGAGTGGAAAATGTCGTATAGGTAAAGGGTAGACTACGGATCGGAGTGATGTGGTAGACAATACAGTATGTTTGCTATGTCAGTTTTGTAGGCTTCTTTTCCTGGATTCCATTGAAGTTTTCACTATTTATCATCGCAAGCTAAGCAGCATCATAAGCTATATGTGATGACGTAATGAGAATGTATCTCTACCAATCAGAACACCATGGGATAAGGGTAGATCACCGAATGGACCGACTAGACTACTGATTGGAGTGATATACTAAGCCAGGCATGTGCAAACCCTGGCCTTCGGACCAACTGTGACCCTGGACTGATGCACTAGCTAGACAATTTATGTATACATCAGTTTTGGTTTCGTCACGTAAGCCAAAAACGTGGCAACTAAATAAACTCATAAAAGAAAGAGCAAATTACATAATAAACGCCAACAGTCCTATCTGAAAGTATCTAATATGGTTTAATTTATCCTTGAACAGTCGGGAAAGCAAACGAAAGCAAAAGGGTTAGAAAAATCTGTATTAGGCTATACTGTTTTCAGCATTTTCCGTTGGAGGACGTTAAATCAATGTATAAATACAGACTTGCTTCCTGGAAAGTGGCATTGTACAACGCAGCGAGAACGTCAAGAAACGAGAAATAAACATTCCTTCTTAACTGCATACCTGACATAACTATGATGTCATAAGTAGAGTAATTATTGCCTCAAGAGATCAATGCAATAAAGATGACCATGGTTAGAGTCAAACTGCAATTACAAAAAGTAACATTGACGTCAGCAGTTGTAGTTCTATCAAGAACAAATGCGTCATTGAAAAAGTGAAAAATCCAAATCACAAAAAGGAAAGAAACGTTTTTTGTATCACTAGTGGATGCAATAACTCAACAACACTCGCTAACACTCATAACGTTGTGAAAAGAAGTGAATAGAATGATAATATGATATTTTGTGAAAATTAGTTTCATTGTTTTTCAGAGATTTAAGCAAACGATAACATAATATTTTGCAAGAATAACGTAAAATGGCTGAAAACCTCACAGATGAAATCCAATGTCCGATATGCATCGAAACTTTGCAGAGGCCCATTCGTATTTTGGCGTGTGGACATAATTTCTGCAACGGATGTCTAACTAGATTCTGTCAGAGCAATCAAGATAAAAGGTAAATAGAAAATTGCTGATAAATTTTTGTATTTTAGTTCCCATAGCAATGCAAAAGAGGTTTAATGGGTTTTCGTATAGCTTTCAAATCATCATCATGTGTCATTATGCAGCTTGTGGTAAATGCAAATAGATCTAACATTTCAAAACACAAAACTCAAATTTCCTTTTTATCATTGCAGATGTCCAACTTGTAGAAGACCCATTGCGTTGCCTGGCAACGGAGTGGAGGGAATGTCCCGAAACATTGTTTTAGAAAACGTCATTGAGAGATTGGGAAAAGTAAGTGTCAAAACATTTCAAAGTAGCAATGATAATGACAATGTTTTAGTCTAAACCAGGGGTGCCCAAAGTACGCCCCGCGAGAACAATATCTGCCCCCCGACTGGTATAGCATAAGATAATCTACTTAAGTGAGCCGATATCATATGATGAAAGAAACTTGCTAATCGTGAACATATTTCCAGGACGTTTTGAATTTTTTTGTATTGAAGCGGCATAAGTTCAAAACTTGTAGCCTAAGTAGTTTTTAACCTGCAAGACTAACAAGTCAGAATAACTCAAACAAGCCTACGTGCTTGACTTTTGGTGGGTAATCATTTTATTGCGCAATAATCATAAATATCATTTGTTAGGCGGTTGGACTTGCACAATGCACATTGCACATACAGTCCAGTCAAACTGCTTAAACCAGACAAATCTAACCTGGTCCGATTAAACCGGGAGAAAGATTTCACTATTTTTGCGTGTTATTTATAACGTCTTCATTTTGCGGTCATTCCTCCGTATAGTAAGCCTTGAACTTCATTACGTGTTTCTCTGTGATGCCTATCCGCACAAAAAAAGTAAAACACAGGTAGACCAAAGTAAATTTAAAAACTTTTGCCAGTCGGAAAATTTTAGCAGTCACGTAATGTGTGGTGGCTGATTTGGTTTTCATTTTGATTTCTATTTCATTTCAAACTGAGTTTCACAAAATAAGCCATTCTGGCGAAAACGTCTTTTTTGCCTTTAGTTTGCGCAAACTTTCATGTTGTAAGCTAGCTTTGGGATTGTTTCAACTTGTAAATGGAATAGGCTACTTTTGGACTGCCTTTCAGTTGCAATTGGGCTGGAAATATAAAAACTATCTGGTAATCTTGTCACTAATCACTTTGCGAGAACATAACAGAATGCCAACAGCAACTCTTGACTTACAAAAGCCTAAAAATGTCGACCATAAAACTTCTTTCTGGTCGGATGATGGTCCGTTTAAACGGGATAGCTTCCTAAACAACCAATTTGTCTGGTCCAGATCTTTACCAGATCTGGACCAGATAAAGTGGCTATCTGGGTTAGTAGTCCGATTAAGTGGGGAAAATTTGTTTGTATTCGAGATCAATGAAAAATAGTTCGAAATTAAACGTGAGTCAGTTAAGCGGGTTAGTTTTGTCTGTATAAGCAAACACGTTTCGTGATTGGTTACCCAACACATACAATCTTAAATCTTAGACCGAATTTCAAGGACAAGAATGAGTGAAAAATTTAATGCGGTTCGCCAAGAGTTGCAAATAGCGCAATGCGGCCCGTGGTTACAAAACTTTGGGCACCCCTGGTCTAAACCAAACAAAATTTGTGACCAAAACGAAACAGAAAGTAAAAAGAATTTTAAAATAATAACAAAACGTTAAAAAAATAATTTTAAACAAATCAGAATAGCCTATAAAGGTTGTTCGTCTATCTTCATATGGAGTTGCTACCCTTGCAATGGCACTGGCATTCATAGTATGGGAGACGCTGCAATATGTGAATTAAATCGAATCGAATCAATCTTTCAACTCATGTTTGGGACTTCGTTTAATTTTGAGACATAAAGTTTCCAAATTGAATTAAAATTTTATTTTTAGATGAAAGTTATTTCGAAGACTGTAAAGAAAGAAGTTTTCACTCTTGCAACCACCAAACAATTACGAGGTAAGCAACATGAACACTTGTTATGGAATGCTACGTGGCAGGGCCTACGAGAGGGCGGTACGGAGGGTACGAAGTACCCTTGAGGGCCCAGGCCTGTGATTGTTGGGGGGCCCAAAATTGTGATTTTGTACTTTACGCGCAAAAATGTTGGTTTAAAACCATCCTAAACAAGTAAATTCAAGCATAAAACTTGTTATTCTTTAGTTCTGGGGGGCCCGTAATGTAGTAAAAGGGCCCGGAAAAATAATTGAGTGCATTGCCCGCAAATTAGGGGCCCAAAGTGGTTATCTAATGCTTTACGTGCAAAAATGTACTGTTGATAGCACCATAAATTAAATGATAGCTTAAAAGTTGATTATTCTCCTGTTTAGTTGGGGGAAGGGCATAGGGTAGTAAAAGCAGGATTCAGAAAAACCAGGGCTTTTTTAAAAAGGCCCGGGTGGGCTTTTTGTGTTTTTAAAAAATTACTTGAAAAAAGTAGTTTCACGTTTATTTCACTTCAAAATGAATTCGGAGTTAGAGCCGTAGAAAATACTTTCGGAGCAGGAGTGGAGCCGGAGTAAAAAAAAGGGACTTCGTTCACCTCTGCTAGGCATGTGGTGAATGCAAAAGTTAATGAAGAAAGGTTATTGTTCAGATCATGACCTACTAGAACATGGCCAAATATGTTGCTATTTGAATTAATTTCTAAGAGTCTGAATTGTTACAATCATAGCTGTGACAAACCTGTCATCTTCCCATTTCCAGAAGTAAGTAAAATAAGCACCATTTGCACCTAGACATATGTTTGGCTTGTTTAACCGGAGATTAGGTGTGTAGGTTGAGCACAGTTTACACAATAATAATGTAATATGTAAGACTTTTCAACTGCACCCTGCGAAGGTATAGTATCGTTTGGTGCAATTGCATGTTCCATTTAAAATATCAAGAATTTTTTGTCGATTGTATGTTGTAAGCTGTTCATTTGATGTGCCAATTTAAATTTTCGTTTGTTTTGTTTTTCGCCAAATTTAATTTTGCAAGTAACATATGTCTTTTGACGAAAGATCCTGCTATATAAAAATCCTAACGACTGTATGATGAGACTACCTCCAGAATGCAGTTGGAAAGTCTTACACATTTTACATTTTTATTGCATAAATTGTGCTAAACATACATATCTAATCTCCAGAAAAACAAGCCAAAAATATGTCTAAATTCAAATATTGCTTATTTTACATACTTCTGTATGTGTGAAAATGGCAGGTTTGTCATGGCTGTGATTGTAACAATTAAGACTCTTAGAAATTCTCCCAAATAACAACATATTTGGCCGTATTTTAGTAGGCTGTGGTCAGATGATTAATTTGATTATGTTTTAACAAGATGTTATGTTTGAGCCTTGGTATAGAGAGATTGACTGTCTTGTTGTACCAGATACATAGGCTATACCACTCAGTAACGTTAGCGGATTTAATATTTTTATTAACCGTATTAAGACTGGGGTTGGGCATAATGTGCCCACCCCAATTTCAAACGATTGTATTTTAATGGGCATATGTGCTAATAAGCTGAAATTTCTTGACTTTTCCTAAATATTACTTGGCTAAATGTATTCAAAGTTTCTTGGCTATACCTTATTCGGTTTGAGAGATATTCTACTGTTTTCAGCATGTACCATGGCCACCTAAAGATATGGCCTGATTTGTCACATTTTGCAGAAATTTCCAGGTTTTTCTAACTTTGGGCGAACGTTTAAACAATTTTTTTTTTAATTAGATTTTTACGCTTTCTTTATTCTTTTCCCCAGATGACACAATAGGTTTGAACATCCTCACATGTTGAAAAACAAAGAAAATTTGATTTTGTAAATTTTAGTCAGACTGTTAATTTTCAATAACAGTCTGATTTTGCGTTTTTCAACTTACTTTTTCTCATTTGCTATTGCTTCCCCAAGGCAACAAAAAAGTTTTTTGTCATTAGGAAACCGCAAAAAGTAAAAACATCTCAAAAAATGTCAGTCAAGCACTAGCAGTAGCTGTAATTAAAATCTGCAAAATGTGACAAATCAGGCCACATCTCCAGGTGGCCATGCATGTACCTTGAAATATTTCATTGATTTGCTCCTGGAGTGAGAGCAGATTGCGCTTGGTTGGTTTCTTTTATAAACAGAGTGACAGATCATCGATCGTTTATTGTGAAATCTTTTATTTGGCATCACAACACTCGACTAAATTAATTTTGCTGGTTGTTCTTGCGCGCTAGTGTAAACCAGCTTATCCTTATGCATGGCTTCCAAGCGAGCAAAACTGGTCCTTTTTACATTGAATCATCGTTTGCAGACGTTGAATCAATGTAAAAAGGACTAGCGTTGCTGAATGGGTTGTGTACCGTAGCTGTTACGGCTGAGGGTGAACGTCTTTGAGGCTTCAAAAAAAAATGCGCCACTATTACATTATTACAATGTTGCTTCAAATAAGAAGGCTCCATTACCAATATACTGTATATGCGTTTCAGAGTGAAAAACGAAACAAATCACGCTGTTACTCAGTTTACACGCTGATACACAGCTCGTACAATCTGTCCTATAATGGTCATATTTATGTTGATTCAACGTCTAGCAACGTAGAACTAATGTCAAACTTACCGAGTTTTCGAGCTGGGTATAAATTGCAACGGTTTGCCGATGTTTAGAACAATCCAATTAGCGAAATCAGGAATTGTTTATTTACCACGTTTCTGCAGAAACAGATGCAAAACAAAAACGTAGTGCAAAAATATAGAATTACAGACTTTTCGCATTCTATATATATCCAGGAGTTACGTCATTTTACATCGGTTCAACCATGATCATAATAAATCAAAGCTGAAACAGCAATGTGCTGCTGTAACCAAAGGCGCCAAGCCGCCAAACCTAGTCGCCTAATGAGCTTATCGCGCGTGTAATTTGATTAGTTGTGAAGAAGACACTGCGTGATGATTTGCGTCTGGCATAAATTGCATACAGTTACTTCTGTCTGTGACTGAAACAAAACCATTTATTTTACGCAACGGATATATTCTTCTTGGAATAACCTACTTCAAAGTTTGGTTGCTTTGCCTTCATCAGTTTTTAGTCTTTAGATGTCCCTCTAATGTGAAATTGACGAAATGAAGCAGAATCGACAGAAAAAAACAACAATGTGTTGATGGAATGTATTTTGAAAATGAATTCGCATATGTATATGAAGGAATATCGAACTACATAAGTTGTATAATACAAGTCAAATGCATCACTTTACTAATTGGGGAATGGTATATAATGCTATGAATGATACATCTCTAAGCTCATGCAAGCCTGATGGCAGAAAGTGCCATGTTTTCAACGATTCAATATCATCAGCTGTTGAATCGATTTAATAATCGACAAGTTTGCGATGAGAGAATGCTTGCACAAGATCGCCTATACTATTGTATAGGATTCTTACATCGAAGCAACGTTAGACGAGTTTGATTTATCGTAAAATTGGCTGCCTGCCTCCAATGACTGCACAAGTGGACAGCGCTTATTGTTGTGTTTCAAAAGATAAATGTTACAGCCACGGGCGGCGCTACGCATCATCGTAAACCGACTCTATTAGCTTGTATCATGCCACTTGCAAACATACAAGACAAACCGTGGTTTTGTTCAATGATTTTGATGTAACGCAGATGTTCAATGGATATAACTCGCTCGCTGTAATACGGTATTGAATAGAATCAACGTCTTCTCATTTCACTTGCATTTGATCGTGTTTTCCTGTTTTCAAATCCCACCATTGTTACGCAGATCCAACGTCAAACGACGTAAAAACGTTGCTGCGATTGAAACAAACAGAAATAAAACCATTTCCATGTGCTTGTTCTTCACTGACAAATCGGCCATTTTTACGTGGATTCAACAACTAAAGACGTTGAGTCGACGTACAAATGGTTAATTTTTCTCTGTAGGTTGGTTGACATATTTCGACAGCTCTTCTACTTAATTGTTCTTACATCCTGTTGTTTACATTAATCAGGCAATAAGTTAACGATAATGGCATAATTTATTAACCCATCATTCAGTTCTACGAATGATATTTGTAGTTGTAAAACACCAAAGATAGAAATGTTTGCTTTGAAATTACTTCGATTTTCGAAACTGTGCCCATTCAACGTTGCAAATCAACAAAATAGTAAATAAAGCACAGCACGCCATAACTCTAGCCTTGCATACAAGATGTAGGCTACACGCATAGCCTACTATTTCAGCCGTCATCATGCATAATCAAATGTGCTAATACTTATTTACAACAAGGTAGTCCAGTAAATACAAACAAAATAACTTTTACATGCGAGTCCTCACTAAAATATTATTGAAGCAGAAACGCTATTTACTGCACAATACGCGTATTGTAATGAGAAACACTTAATCACATGACGATATTTTATAATGTAATTATAATTCATCATCATCATCATCATCATCCGTTCAGTCGTTTACGACTCTCGGTCACTCTATACGTCATCTTTCTCCACATCTCTCGATCCCACGCAGCCTCCTTCAATTCATGCACTCCCATACCACTGTCATTTACAATTGTGTCATTTACAATCTTGTTTTTGGGCGCCCCCTTCCTCTTCCTCCGCTGGGAAAGACCTGGCAACCTACCCCAGAACTTTTGCCAAAATACTCTATGATGACAAAACGAAAAAGTGGAGACAAAATGGTACCAGAAAGTGGAACCTCCAGGCTGGAGGGTACCAATCAAGCTACTGGAAAAGAGCAAAGAGAAGGTCAAATGAACTCAAGTACTAATGACGCGAACAGGGCAAAGCCTTTTGGACCCCTAATTGCTGAAACGGCTTGCAGTGAAACTACCACTCTACGCTTCACTAAACCATACAAAATTGGAACATGGAATGTCAATGGACTAAATTATAATTAACTGCATTGAATCCGCGTTTATTGACGGTTATTTACATTCACCGTTGCTTTTCAGCTAGAAAATCGCCCATTTTACGCTCAATCGATGTGAATTATTTCCAGCTTGGCAATAAGAGTGGAATTGTTAGCTGTGTAAGAATATATATTTTTGCGGCTTGTAGCCAAATCTGCCTATATCTCTAGCAACGCTTGTTTCCGATCTTCGCATCTTTCCAAACAAACTGAAGTCATATAAACAATTTTCACGTCTAAGCACTGTGGTCAAACGTTGAGTCGATATAATAATGTCGCACTTTTGCCGGCTGGATAATTACAAAACAAATAGATTCTCAGAAGTTGATGAGCCGTTACGGTTGTTAGCGTGAGAGACAGAACGCAAAGTGTGACGCGGGATCACAGTGACGTTATTATCTCAAGCAGAGCAAGCCTTGTTTCTTTATTATAATTTATATCTAACTTTTGCGAATTGATGACTGTCTAATAAATCTATTATAGCTATAGATATACAAATGATTCGAAGACACGTTTGAATTTTTTGGAAAGTCAGATAAATTTTCTTTCACTTGGTAAAATATCTAACTGACAGTATGCATATCAAAAGCGTAATAAACGCTCAAAACCGTGGGCACATTATGCCTCCCCCCAACTCAGGGAATCCCTTGAGAGCCCAGTCTTAATACGGTTAAACACATAGCCTACAAAAAAACAAGAAAAAACTACTAAATCCAACGTTTTCGACACAACATAGTGTCCTCGTTAGGAATAATTATAGGCTACATCTAAGAGAAATAAATAAATGAATTCGGAAATTTTACATTAAAGCTGTACAAGCGACACCTCTTAATAGCACCATCAACAACTAACACAAATTTAATGCAGATGCACAAATTGGCGATGGACAGTTCACATGATAGCCTATGCACAGAGCAAAACACTAAATAATAGTTTTATTGCAGCCTGATGCTATTATTGCGCACAGATGACCAATTCTACAGTAAAATGTTGTATGGTGTGTAATGCGCCTAAGTAGTTATCAGGCGTTTTGCCAAAGACAAAGGGGGCCCGGAGTGAGAGGGGGGCCCGGAATGTCTCTTCGTACCCTTAGTAAAAATTTCTCTCAGAGGCCCTGCTACGTGGTTGGAATGTAGTTGTCCTTACTTTCTAAATGGTGCACGAACCGGTGCTGGTGAAAAACATATTCGGATTACGCAACGGTTGAGGATATTGTATATCTCATAATGTTTATGAACTTGAAAACAAATGAAATCTCTTGACATGAAAACGGACATTCCAATCGTATAGCCAATGTAGGGGAGAGTGGGGCTAGTCGGAAAGTTTTTTTTTTTAAAGTGAAATTTAAAACAATTGGTGCATAACCTGACAACTTGAAGCGGCTTAAATTATCATCTATGATGTCCTCTATCATACAACCAAAAATAAGTATTGAATCAATTCAGCTTTTAATGAAAATTTAAAATAAACAAACATACAATTGATTTTTCAACTAACCCCATGCCTGGGGTTAGTTGAAAAACGTCAATTTAATGCCTACTAATGAACTGGATACTCTTTTTTCAACAAACAAACATTTACATGGGGTTGTAAGCAAATATGTTTACTTGTCTTAAAATTAAAATGCAATGAATTCTACATCTAATCATCGGAAAAACATTTTTTTAATAAACGCATTGTTAAAACTTGTGATGCCGCATATATAGCACTTTCCAAGTTATTTAAATTAAAATTTTACAATGTATATATGCCTGCTTAAAACAAGTACATTGGAACTTATACTACTTATTATCATACCACGACGATATACTCGTATCATACTACATAGTTATGCTGTTATTAAAACATTTTCCAACTAACCCCACCCACTATTTTCCAACTAGCCCCCTTAGCATATGACAAACTATTTTCCTAAAATATTCAAGCATGGTGCATTAAACTAAAATTTGTTTATTTCTTAGTGTTGTAGAACACCTACAGCTGACACACACCAAAAAAATTCTTCCTATCTTTAACGATATCGACGCATGAGATGTTTTTAAATACGCTAAAAAATTTACTTCGAAAGTAAGAAAACACAAAATTGTCAGCCAAACAAACGGTACCCGGTCATTTGGTCGACAGGACGTTTGGTCGACAGACGTTTGGTCGACAGGACGTTTGGTCGACAGGACGTTAGGTCGACAGAACGATTTATTTTAGGGTTAGGGTTGGTTAACTAACCATAACCCTAATCTAACCCTGACTCTAACCCTAACCCTAACCCAAAAATGAATCGTTCTGTCGACCTAACGTCCTGTCGACCAAACGTCCTGTCGACCAAACGTCCTGTCGACCAAATGTCTGTCGACCAAACGACCGTGCACCAAACAAACATACCTTGACTCAACAAATCGAAACTAACATGGATTGTGTGTTTTTATAAACTACTTCACATGTTTGCAGTAAATATTTAAAAAAGTTATGGAGAGTTAAAAAAATGATCATTTTTCAACTAACCCCGCCTTCCAACTAACCCCACTCTCCCCTATAATAGCCCACTTTTCTTAACAAGCTCTTTTTGACGTTATACCGGGATTGAGATAAACTTTTGACATTTTTCCACGAACTCTTTCAAAACTGGGAATTTGGAAACTGTATGCTCACTGCCATAACATCGGCACTGCCATAAACAGCACCCTGCGCACAGTGACGGAATGCCTGCGTCCCACACCGTTGGACAATCTTCCCACTTTTGCTGGCATCCAACCTGTTGACTTTCATCATGAAGTGGCCACTCTGTCTCTCGGTCGACAAGCATTGGAGCCCAACAATCTTTTTCACTCTAACGTCTCTGCTCCTTCCAACGAGCAACCTGTTCGACTGAAATCAAGACATCAACGAAGCAGATGAAAAATACATCTCTGCAGCTGATTGGGCGGATCCGATCATACATGGAATTTTAAATGGAAGTCAAGTGTCACCAGACTCCATGCGGTCATCCCGACGACGACACCTGCTCCACCTGCCTGACACTAATGTATACAAAGACAGGCATGGGTGGGTGCGCCTTAACCCTGTTCGCACGAGCGTCCGGCTTTTCCGCTCAACCGTGCACCAATGGAGAATGGCCTCTTCCTCCTCCTGTGAATGTGGTACCAAGGAACAGACCGAAGGCCACATCATCAATGACTGTACCATCTTCAAGCCACCTAAAGGAGTGGAAAGTCTGTGCGTCTTAAATGATGAAACCAAAGACAGGTTGCTCTCTAATAGCCTTCCAGTGTAGTCAGGGAAGCAGCTTTCCAAAAGGTACTATAAAAAAATCCCCTATGTTAAAACTTTGAAAGAACAAAGAAAAAACGTAAATCCTAACTAAATTAAGTCATTGGTTTGCCATCGGCTGACTTAGCGCAGAAGGTGAGGGCGATGGTATTCATTTCATTGACGTGGGTTTGATTCCCACCACTGCTATAGCTCTTTTTTCTTCTTTAATTACCAAACAAAGTTCAAAGTAATAAATGTTAAAGTGTTAATGTGTCTACCCTGCTGATCAGCGCGACTCTGATTGGTCAAATTTCGAAGTAGAGAATTTTTTATGATACCTTTTTGGAAAGTTGCGTCGGGAACATTGTTAATCTGGCGTGATTCAAGCAATAGCCTTCGGCCTCAGAGGTTCACGCGATAGAGAAGCTCCTTCAACAAACAGTCAATTACTTTTTTGGCAGGTTTTAACACGACTCTGTCAACAACAACAAAGAAGTTTTCAGGGGACTTTGGGCTTGGTCTTTTCTTAACCAACTAACTTTCTAAAACCAACAAAAAGGTCTGTCATCAAAGCGCAACATTTTTGGAATACAAGAATTAAAAACAGGAAAAAGAAAAATGGCACAGTGTTTGTCGTAGAAAAATAAGATGCTGGAAAGAATGGTAAAAGTTTAACAAAACAAGATAGATCTAAAAAGGTTGGCGTTATGAACCTTTTTTTATAATGCAAGTCTCCTAATAAGATTTTCATAAAATAATGACATTTTCAAATAAAACGAGAGGGTATAAAATTATTTATTTATTTTATAAATTTTAATAAATCGCATTGATTGATTGGTTTTAATTTGGAATGATCATGCCAAATGATGGCTGACAATACAAAACTCCATTGATATCATATAAACTACAATATTAACCATCAAGCATTTGTAGCAGTATTTTTACATTTTTCTATGTCAAATAGCTGGAAAATGCTCAACCAATTGAATGTGAGTGCCATTTATTCAAGAGTGTGGGGAGTGGTAAATACGGCCTTGGGGAATTTAAGCTATTGATTGAATATTGAGCTTTGGCAACATTTATCTGTTTTCTCAACTTGCTATTCAATATCAGACAGACTAAAATAAATGGCTCCCGAAACAGCTTTGGGAAACTTCAACAAAAGAGTGGAAGGGTAACACGGTTTTAAATATCGACCACAATGATGCGCAGAAGAGTTGACTGAATACATTTACACCACCATTTTACATTTACGCCACATTTACGCCACGCCACCTGGCAGAAAATCCAAGCGTTACTTAAGATCCAAATACACTTCCGTTGAATCTGTAACATCCATGCAGTGGTTAATCAATTAAAACCACATTTAAGATTTATTAATCCAAGTAACTAAAAGTTCAAAAATTATCACAAAGTTTATTTCCATTCCAGTGCACAAATCTCATCTTTGATCGTTTTTAAAATTTCATTCTTTGACAGATTCAGCAGCAACTTATCAGCAACAAAGCAATTTTCAAAAAGCTGTGGAAACCCTGCAAATAATCATCGACCATGTCGAAGGATGGGACAAGTTACAACCAAGCATCGACCAAGCGGAATGCTTCTTGAGTTTGAAAAAGATTCCAGAAGCAGAAGTTGTTTGTGTTTCGATTGCGTCCATTGTTGATGCAAATCAATCGTCACGCTTGACCGATCAATCACGTGACGTTTATGATGAGAATATTAAGAAATTAGTTTTGAAATTTGTGAATGTAAAAGAATGCGATTGCGCAATCTCATTGGTTCGTTGTAGATTTCAATTTGTTAAGAATCATAACGACGGTGAAAGCAGGTTAAATAAACTCCAAAATGTTGGTTGGTTGATGACGCAAATATCCGAAGAATTATCGAAACAAAACAAAGAAGAACAAATTAAACAACAATATTCATTTATGGAAGAAATTTTAAACTTGATGCAAAATATAAATAACATTGATCTAAAAGTTAAAAGTAAACAAATTAGTTGGTTTTTGTTTAGCTTTGGTTTCTGCTGCCTCAAAGCAGCTGATTGGTACAAAGCAATTACAAAGAACGAATCCGCGATCACATTAATGAGAACAGCATTCGACGTTGAAGCAAATCGGTATCAGGTATTTGGACGTTGCCACAATTGTATGGGAGTTGCGCTTGACAATACCAACCAACATTTTGACGCTAAAGCAGCCTACACAAAAGCAATTGAAATCTACAACACAGCAAGTGATTGGGCGAGTGACGAAGATAAATCGTTAAATATTACTACATCTAAAAACAATTTAAAAATAGTTGAAAGAAAAATTTAGTTAAATTAATTTTTTTGGGGATTGTAATTGAGAAACCATCTGTTTAAAATCATTATCAATAAAAGTTTTTCACTTAAACTTGGTTCATGGACTTGATCGGTTGCTGATGAATTGATTATCGTGACTTGTGACGTAATAAAATATTTGTAATGTTTATGGTTCACAAATAACATTGATTGCCACATATTTGACTAAGAACACATGTTTATGAAATAACAGAAGCCGCTACTGGTAATTACAACATGGCGCAAGTTTATGACAGGAACATAGAGTCGTAGAGTATTGCTTACTTGCATCTGTACAGGAGTGTTGGCTGATGATGTCGGCATGGGCAATTTCACACTGAAAGAATCCCCCTGCGATTAACAACGTGACATCCACCCACAAGATTTTTTTTTTGCTCTCATTGACAGTCATGCAAACGAAGTGATACCAACCAACAGACAACCGTTTTCTTATTGATTTACGGTCTGCAAACGTTGAAACAATGTAATTTTTGTTTTGCTATCTAGGTAGTGTGTCTCGCAACTCCTAAATAAGATTATCAAATAAGATTAGTTCTGCGGGAAAACCTCGAAACTGGCAACTGCGATGCCAATCAGCGTGTGTACTGCAGCCCTCGAAATTAGCTTCCATCTACGGCGGCAAAAACATTGCCGTCGCCAAATCAGCAAACCTTGGATTGCGGAGGCAATTGCCGTATGCTAGTTTAAACAAACGAAATTTTATGCGCTTATTCTTCATGTTTCATATGGCGGTAGCCCAGAGCATCAGGCAAGCTATTTTATGCGCTGACAATGCTCTTGTGAACTGTAAAAAGTTTGCAACCTTGTGATGTAAATACTGGCTTAATTGTTACGAAAAAGTTATTCTTTCATCGAATGCTTATTGTTTACCGGTGTCGTTGGGAATATAAATCATGGTGGTTAAAAAGTTAAAAACAGGTAAAAAGTGGAATTTACCTGCTATAGGTTATCAAGCAGAGGGAACATAAGAAAAGTTAGTGCGGTATTTTGCAAAATTTATAAAGAATTTTATGACGGAAACAAATCGGAATTAAAAAAGCTACGTGGTCAAGTTTAGAAAGTAGAACAAAATTGGATAAATGGTTCTTCGGCAGTAAAATAATACTTCCGATCATATGGCATCGCGCGTTCACGAGCGGGCAGTTTTCCGTCTTCAAGTATTCCAGTGACGACGCGACAACCTCATCCTCCGATACAGCATCTGGTGATTCCGATTCTGACTAGTTCTTTATCCAACAGACTTTGTGTTGCTCGCAGTATCCCAATTGTGCCGAAATTATGTTAGTATAAACGTAAGTCGAGACAATCTTCTCGCAGGGAGCTAATATAATTTGTTACCGGTACCTGTTTGAGCAATTAACGTTATTTTATGATGGTTCAACGTCGCTAGATGTCGAAAAACAAACGTAAATTTCTTCTTGGGCAGTGTTGTTACCCAGGCAGCAAAATTTGTTATTTTTGCATTGATTTTGCGTCTGTAGACGTTAAATCGATGTAGAAATGATGGTTTTGCTGTCTGGGTGCGCAATATAACCCGCTGGGAAAATTAAATCGATTTGTGCTGACTCGAACGTTGAATCAACCCAAAATTAACTTACTTTCCCCTAAGTTATTTGACGTGAATTAACGTAACAGCGTGCGTATTGCGTTGCTTGCTTTATTGCTACTTTTAGCGTCACAACAAATCAAACGATGCGGTCGTGATAGACTACTCTAGCATATTTTTCCCTTCTGTTCTCGTTTTACATGTTTTGGTACAATTTTGTCGTAATAAACGTTCACAGCAATTGCCGACGCAATTTCAACTTTTGCCCTTTGGCCTGGGCAAAGTTTTTGCCAAGTAAAAATATGCTATAAGTATAAAATAAAATATTTTCGAAGACTGCGTGAGTGTTCACAGCAAGTAAAGTGGTCTGAGGTGAGGTCTTGGTGCGATGTTTCTGCTGATTAAACTCACACTGCGAGTAAATCAAACAGGAAGGAATTTTGAACAATTTTTGTCCTAATTAAGGGCTCATTTTGCGGCGTCATTTTTATTGCCGTAGCAGAATGGCCAGAATGACGTTTACGGCGGCATTTACCACGGCAATTGCCGAGTGCCGCCGCTAATTTCGAGGACTGGTACTCTGTAACCTATTTGTTGCACTACTTGTGCGCAAAAGTCCATCATTATTGATAATGTTATTACCAGACAACACATCAACCACTTTTTTTGTTGATGTAAAGTGCTTCTGACAGGTAAATAAATTCGCTAAATTTACCTAAGATACCAAAAAGATGACCCTAACAAACTTCCCTGACCAGCCAATCGTACAAAATATCAACAGGCTACTAAGTTACACGCTTGCAAACTTTCGTTGACATCGGCGAATCTGGCACTCATTCAATTGCAAAAATAAAAACGGCAACACCGCTGTGACGTCACAGTAAGCGGGAAAGATAAATCCTTTCTTTGAGATGACTTGATAAAGTATGGTACGGCTACTGCAAAACGTGAATGTGTGGGGCTCTGTTGGTCTAAAGCATGTGCAAATTAAGAATTACCGAAATGAAAAAGTGAACTTATTATTACTATCAGGTTTCGATCAAATAGGTTGATTTTACTTTTATCAAACAGCATCTCAATTCAATTGAAATTGCAGTTTCATAGGGCTACAATTTTCATACTTTTTTATTTGTCCTAATCTGGCTATAGCCATTTGCAGTGTAACAACAGTATCTCACAAACAGTATATACCTTTAATTTATGGTTGAGGCAATGCCTACAAATTGCTGTTTATGTGACATTGTCAGTGACAAAGATCGTGTGCTTTCTTTTCCCACTTTCCCACAAAACAAGGTACTGAGAAGAAAATGGTCAAAGTTTTCTTCAAATGTTCGAAAGTGGGATGGGCCATACAAAACTAGTCGTATATGTTCACTTCACTGAAGATGATTTTGTTAATACTACTCAAGTAAAAATGCCTACAGGCATGTGTTGGAGTGTATACTACAGTACAAGGTGATGCTCTCGGAAGCAACACTCGGATTGTGATGCCGTCATGCATTGTTTGGCAAATCCGAAACAATTTTCCAGATCCAGATGGCCGTTACACAGGATTTCAATGGTCAACTGAAGGCACATTATGAGAGAGAGAGAACTTTTATTTATTTTTGAATAGTGATGATGAATTAAATATGAATGATGATTCGTACAATTTCTTCATTTTTCACTTCAAAAATAATTTTGACCAAACTGTGATCCACCAATTACATCTAGGAAGCGTTTGTTTCATTCGTTGCTAACGACGTCCACTTAGGATGACGTAATACCACCAAAGTCGTCCCAGAGCAGTGAAATATGGAGTTTCGCCTGTGGTGGCGCTGCGGAGCAGTCGTTTGATTAAGTTACGCCCTAACCAGTCGAGCTACGAGGTTAAGATTAAAAAGTTCGCTAAGTGTAATTCTGCGCTAGGAAATGCTTTGAAAAGTTACTATACTTGGATCCAACCTGTCAGGGGCACTTTAACGTCTGCAGACGAAAAACTGTTGATTTGCTGTCCAGGTGGTTTTATTTATTGTCGCTCTACAACTGCTAAGATCTTTTAGCAGCAGGGCTCATTTTTAATGATATATCAGGTGTAGACTATATTGACAGATATGTAGCCAGATATAATGTAGACTCTTTATGGACAGACATAAAACGAAAAACATTGTTGTCAGTGCTAAAATCTTGCAATTTCAAGCAATTGCAATATGTCTGTCAATAAAGAGTCTACATGAAGCAATACTTCGAAAATGTGTCTTTGGTATTTGTCACCTCAACTCCAGTTATAATCAACAACAGCAATGGCTTTTTTGGTAACCTGCTCTGATGATGTCGCCAAACTTCCAAGCTTTTCTTTCACACCTTCACATCTTTAAAATGAATCCTTGAAGGACCTATTAAACAGTAACGTCTAAGACCTATTATACAATGAGTTAACCGTACTTGTTGCTGGCGTAGACCCTATGGTCTCGCCCTCTGCTAATTCAGCAATTTCACATAGAAGCAGTGACGCTAGAAACCTGAGATTTCATGACTTTTACTTTTTTTCTTGCCCCAACTTTTAATTCCGATTATGTTGGTATCGGATAATTGTGAAGTTCACAAAAAACCTTTTGTCACAGCCAGTTATAAAATCCAAGAAATTTGGTGATATTCAATAGCTTGATTGACAGTTTACTATTAGCGTGCGGTTTCATTTTGTGTCTGTCAGTCATAACACGACGGCGCTAAAATTCCATTCTGTACCCAGGCGTTAAAATCCGTCATTTTTACATTGATTCAACGTCGATTTTTCTGTCTGGGTAGGGAGTCGGTCTCTGACGCTATACGAGTCATTCTTTGTTGGCAGACATCAATTAGGAAGGTAATCTGTTATTGGCGCAAATTGCTTTGTAGTGCAAAAAGTGCATGGAATACTGTTTGCACAGAAACGGAAAAACAAAATTGATGAAATTCTGTGTTCAATGCAAAAAGATTTTCAAAATAAAATGTGAACTGAGAAATTTGACCAAGAAATGGCGAAAATAGGTCAAAAACCCAGTCTTTATCACCTTTTCTACCTAAAATACACAATCACGAATATATTTTGCGAAATAAATTGATTGAAGTGATAGATAAGGCTTTTGACTAATGGCATACTTTTTCCCGTTGTTATTTGATATCAGCCGACGGAGTAATTAGCAGTAAGAGAGACGTAGACCTGATGGTCTCGGCCAGTAACTCTTGCCGCCAAAAGGAAGCAGTAACAGATACGGTTAAGGCACTTGAAGAACCAACTTTTGTAAGTTTTAAAAATAAAGCTTACTTTTCTAGCAAAATTATATTACATGTACGCTTCAAAAGTCATTTCAACAAAAACAGTGAATTTTGGCCGTGGCGGAAAAGAGTTTAACACCCCCCTTACGAAGACGCCTCTTACACAGTAGAGCTATTGATGTAACGCTAATTAATCTTACTTTGGCAATTAAAATGGTTATAGACATTAAGTATTATTATTTCACATTTTTATGTAATTGTGTTTGCAATGAAAGTGAAAAAACATGTTTTGTTTTTCAATATTTGCTTGTGTATAATAGATCCTTCAGGGGCAGGACCATTATACACTCTTCAAAAAAGTTTGTATAAGCTTCAACCTCACAAAAATAAATTCGATTGTCAAGATATTTGCATAGTCAATAAACATTAACCTTGGCTATATTCTCGAAAAATTTTGTCTTATTTTGATATAAGCTGAAGAAATGAGAACAAAAAAGAAAGAAATGTCTGATAGGTCCTGTATCTCCCCTACTACAAAAAAATAGTAAAATTGAGTTTTTTGTTTATAACTATTTTTCAAGTAGTTCTAGAATAAAAAGTGTTCTTAGAGCAGATATAAACATGCCACTTTTGCAGCTTTTGATGTAACGTTCATCTTTTTATCTCCAATGGTTTTCGAAATATGACAATTTTTATGAAAATGGGCCATAGAAACGCCCAGCGCGACCGTGTGACGTCATTATTTTCAATTTTTTTCACGTTTGTGTTTGTAAAAGTCCACTACTAATTTTCAGAAAGTTAAGGAAAAATCCATGAACCTCGCCATTTTTGGCACAGTCTATTCTGCATTGCTAGTTTCCACTGCAGAGTTAACCACCATCAAATTCAGACAACGTTTAACAGGAATGGGTTTGGAAAGCTATGAGCACAGCACAGCATTTATTTCACGTTTTAAATTTTTAGTTTAGTTAATAATTTGTGCTCCAAACAATACTTTGACTTTATTTGGCGTTTGAATGATTTTCTTTGAGAAAAATATTCCAAACTATTATAAAATAGAAACCATTCGAATTCTCAACCATTCAAAAATGACCTTTCCTAAGTGCAGGTGTCACTCGTGTCGGTATCAACGTGGTTTGATGTTTCTCGCAAATAGTCGAATAATTTCTGCTTTGATTGTTTCACGCATTGTCTCAATTAAAATTCTTCAAAAAACGAGTAATTTTTTTCATTTTAAGTTGGAAAGTAGCGGGTAGCCGGAGTGCCACTGAGAGAAATGTAGCGCCGTTCAGCTACCACTACATTAGAACAAAAGTAGTGCCGCTACCGGAGCTGTTACTCCAACAAAAATGTAGCAGCGCTACCGCCAATTCTGTCAAAACAATAGCGACGCTACAAAAGTAGCGCGCTACTGCCCACATCTGTGTAAGGGTAATATGTTGCACAGTGTGTGTCGTAAATATAATTTCAACAACGTTTTCAAATTTACAGTATATTTGATCTGTTTTTGATATTTGATCTGCAAAAAATGTTTCATTCTTTATTTGCGTTTATCTTTACATAAATAAATGTTACAACAAAACTTGATCGTTTCACTTAAATTTTGGCCAGCTCTAAGTCCAAGCATATCCCCATCCATCGCATTATGTTTATTCAGTACAGAAAAAGGTCGACATTCCTTTTTGGGTTTTATATAAAAGATAATATAAATCAAATATAGTTATTACTATCTGAAGCCTTTACAAATTGTTTCACCTAACGGATCATAAGAAGGTCTGAAAAAACATGCAAACAGCAAAAAATCGATAATTCTGAAAAGATATTAAATATTACAACTGTAATTTAATCTGCCAAAAAAAGTCTCTAAACCTGTACTTCCTGAGGAGATATTAAATATCACAACTGTAATTTAATCTGCAAAAAAAACCCTCTAAACCTGAATTCCTGAAAAGATATTAAATATTATAACCGTAATCCAATCTGCAGAAAAAAACACCTCAGAATCACTAAGGACAACCTCCATCCGCCACGACAAAGCTTCAATCAATTTGTCCCAATGGAAACCAAGCAACATGATGGCAACATCTATGACATCACAAAGAAGCAAAATGCTTATGTGATGATCAGCGCAACCTGTAGTAACCTGAACAAAATTAATAAAAATTGTTTTTAAGCCTGTAAAATTAAATGAGATTTATAACCTGTAAAAATCAAATGAAATTTAATTTTTTCAAAATTATAACCTGTGAAAATCCCAAGGAATTGTGATGATGTAACCTGTAGTGACCTGAACAAATTAAATAAAATCTGTTTATAAACCTGTAAAAATTAAATGAGATTTATAGCCTGTAAAAAACAAATGAAATTTTTTAAAAAACCTGTGAAAATCAAAAGGAATTTATTTTATTTAGAAGTACTTGAGTTTAAATTTGTTTTTATGACGACATTTGCCGACCAGTTCCGAACGCCTGTTTCAAAGGTGGCCACTATCAGCTTTCAGAATGGCCAGCTTTTCAGCCAAACATAGGCCACAATTGTTACGACCACCTCCACTATAAGGCCGAGCACAGCTGTGGATGGACCAAGTTATTTTAGGATCAACACCCTTGTCTTTAAGGTCCCAAACTGCCTTAGATAGTTCGGTGCTGTTTCGTTTAGACCTGTCCATGAAGGTACATTTATGGTTGGAAAACGTTTTTTAAAAGTAGTTTCACAACAACCAATGTAATTAAGAACCTTTGGGCCGTTATCAATGGTGGCTTTGTAAACAACAGCCTTCTGCAAGCATTGCCCATTCAAAGGACAATCTTGCCTCACCCTACAATTGCAACCAGGCTGCGATGGTACATTATTAGCCTGCAATATTGCTTTATTGTGGGAGGATATGACGCTTGCAACATTCGGAGTACAACTGTAGCTCAGCTTAATAGTATTACGGTTGAATATTTTGTGCAATCTATGATGGGTGGAAAGTGTATGGAAACAAGTTTGAAAAATTCCTTACCAATATTGCTATCAACCTGCAAGCTGAAAGGAGGGTTAAACCATAAAATTTTCCGGCTCCTTTTCCTAGATGTTAGTAAGTTATTAGCAGGGTTGTAGCAAACTCTCTCCGCAAAACCACTTTTCGAAAGGGCATCATTATAAACAGATGCGGTCTTATCAAATTCATTTTGGCCAAATGATGTGGCGGACAATCGCTTTGAAATCATAGTCGGGATTTGTCTCTTAATGTTTGGTGGGTGATTGGACTGGGCATGGATGTAAATTGGATCATTATTGGGTTTTCTATAAGGCCAGAATTTACCAGATAGAAAATTCAAAGTGATGTCAAGAAAATCGGTTTCAATTAGTCCAGTATCCACAGTAATATTTAAGCCATGTTGTTTAAATAATTGAATGACATTTTTCCTCAAACGATCAATTTTAGGGCCGGATAAATTACGCAAAATAGCCAGACCATCATCACGATATAAGCCAAACATGTCTCTGTCAACAATAGCAGAAAGTTCGTTCAAAAGAAACAAGCCGACCAACTCACAAATCTCAGCACCATCAAATGAGCCCATTGTAACATCAAACAAACCATCTTTCTTAGCCCAAGTTTCACCATGATAATGTATCGGCAAAATACAAAAAGGTGAATCCTGCTATCAGTGACACGATCAATACTGAGGCTAAAAAGATTGCCAAGGCGTTAAAGGTTGATGATCGGGTTAAAAAAGTATCAAGCAACCCAGCGTTTATTACGCTAAAAGATCATAAACCTAACTTTACATCGAACCCTAAATGCAGGTTGATTAACCCTTCCAAGACCCAGATTGGTCGTATAAGTAAACAATACTTGGACTCTATTAACGTAACCATCCGTGATGCATCACGACTGAATCAATGGAAAAACACAGACTCTGTGTTATCCTGGTTTAAGGCTATTCCATCTGAACGTCAATGCACCTAAGTTATGAAATTTGACATTGTTGATTTTTATCCATCCATTACGGAGGAACTTTTGTGTAAAGCAATTGAGTTTGCCAAACCATTTATGGATTTGGATGATTGTATCATACAAACAATTTTCCATGCTAGGAAATCGTTGCTTTTTGATGGTGGTGAAACTTGGGCTAACTTGGGCTAAGAAAGATGGTTTGTTTGATGTTACAATGGGCTCATTTGATGGTGCTGAGATTTGTGAGTTGGTCGGCTTGTTTCTTTTAAACGAACTTTCTGCTATTGTTGACAGAGACATGCTTGGCTTATATCGTGATGATGGTCTGGCTATTTTGCGTAATTTATCCGGCCCTAAAATTGATCGTTTGAGAAAAGATGTCATTCAATTGTTTAAACAACATGGCTTAAATATTACTGTGGATACTGCACTAATTGAAACTGATTTTCTTGACGTCTCTTTGAATTTGCTATCTGGTAAATTCTGGCCTTATAGAAAACCCAATAATGATCCAATTTACATCCATGCCCAGTCCAATCACCCACCAAACATTAAGAGACAAATCCCGACTATGATTTCAAAGCGATTGTCCGCCACATCATTTGGCCAAAATGAATTTGATAAGACCGCATCTGTTTATAATGATGCCCTTTCGAAAAGTGGTTTTGCGGAGAGAGTTTGCTACAACCCTGCTAATAACTTACTAACATCTAGGAAAAGGAGCCGGAAAATTTTATGGTTTAACCCTCCTTTCAGCTTGCAGGTTGATAGCAATATTGGTAAGGAATTTTTCAAACTTGTTTCCATACACTTTCCACCCCATCATAGATTGCACAAAATATTCAACCGTAATACTATTAAGCTGAGCTACAGTTGTACTCCGAATGTTGCAAGCGTCATATCCTCCCAGAATAAAGCAATATTGCAGGCTGATAATGTACCATCGCAGCCTGGTTGCAATTGTAGGGTGAGGCAAGATTGTCCTTTGAATGGGCAATGCTTGCAGAAGGCTGTTGTTTACAAAGCCACCATTGATAACGGCCCAAAGGTTCTTAATTACATTGGTTGTTGTGAAACTACTTTTAAAAAACGTTTTCCAACCATAAATGTACCTCCATGGATAGGTCTAAACGAAACAGCACCGAACTATCTAAGGCAGTTTGGGACCATAAGGACAAGGGTGTTGATCCATCCACAGCTGTGCTCGGCCTTATAGTGGAGGTGGTCGTAACAATTGTGGCCTATGTTTGGCTGAAAAGCTGGCCATTCTGAAAGCTGATAGTGGCCACCTTTGGAACAGGCGTTCGGAACTGGTCGGCAAATGTCGTCATAAAAACAAATTTAAACTCAAGTACTTCTAAATAAAATAAATTCCTTTTGATTTTCACAGGTTTTTTAAAAAATTTCATTTGTTGTTTACAGGCTATAAATATCATTTAATTTTTACAGGTTTATAAACAGATTTTATTTAATTTGTTCAGGTCACTACAGGTTACATCATCACAATTCCTTGGGATTTTCACAGGTTATAATTTTGAAAAAATTAAATTTCATCTGATTTTTACAGGTTATAAATCTCATTTAATTTTTACACGTTTAAAAACAATTTTTATTAATTTTGTTCAGTTTACTACAGGTTGCACTGATCATTACAACAGCATTTTGCTTCTTTGTGATGTCATAGATGTTGCCATCATGTTGCTTGGTTTCCATTGGGACAAATTGATTGAAACTTTGTCGTAATGGATGGAGGTTGTCCTTAGTAATTCTGAAGTTTTTTTCTTCTGCAGATTGGATTACGGTTATAATATTTAATATCTTTTCAGGAATTCAGGTTTAGAGGGTTTTTTTGCAGATTAAATTACAGTTGTGATATTTAATATCTTCTCAGGAAGTACAGGTTTAGAGATTTTTTTATTGGCAGATTAAATTACGGTTGTAATATTTAATATCTTTTCAGAATTATCAATTTTTTACTGTTTGGATGTTTTTTCAGACCTTGTGATGATCCGTTAGGTGAAACAATTTGTAAAGGCTTCAGATAGTAATAACTATATGTTATAGTCGTCATTTTATTTACGTTGAATATATGTAACTCGTGACCAGCGTCACTACATAATCACAGTTCAGCGTTTTCTGGTACAGACGTTGGAATTGATTACCACCGCATTGCGAGTGTAATCAATTGAGCGTTCTGTACCACGTTCCTTAGTTGATTGTTTTGCGTTTCTTTCTTGATATATATTGAGTTGTTTTTGTGCACATGAGTCAGTAAGTAACAAGAGGTAAATGGTTTTCTCACTTGGTTGGCTATCGCTACAATTATTATTGTTTATTTTATATTAAACGTCTGGAAATACAACACTATATTTGATTTAATTCGCTCTGCTTTGCCGTTTTGCTTGGCATTGAGCACTTTTTGTAGTATTAATAGTTTTCATTGTTTTAAGATATGGATATAAAGATATGGATATAAAGCTATATATTATAACATTGAGGCCATAAAAACTGTGACTTCACCTAGAAAAAGTTCATCCAAATTACAAGGATCAAGATGTGCGATAATGATGAAGACGAAAAGAAGATACTGTGAAGCGTCAGCGCTTGGATTCAACAGCGAGATTCCAGCAACATTCCAAAGGCATTGCTGAAGCGTCTGTTGAGGCTAGTTTTATGATCGCCAAGCAACGTAAACCGTACACAATTGGCGAGACTCAAATCCTTGTGCTTTCGAACTGGCTAAAATTGTAATTGCTGCAAGTTCCTCTTTCAAACGATACTGCACGGCAAAGAATTGCTGATTTGTCTAACAATATAAAAGAGCAGGTAATTACAGAAATAAAAAATTAACAATTGGGATTCTTCTCAATTCAACTTGATGGAACTACTGACATTGCATCTTGCTCCGAGCTCTTGGTGTTTTGCAGATACGTCAGAAAAAGACCTAAAAGACAATATCCTGTTTTTTGCTACATTAGAGACCAATACAAGATTGATAGAAAGGTTGGCAGCGTTGTTTGACCAAGAATAACCCGGTTTGGAAAACGTTTGTGTGATGCACTGACGGTACTCCTGCCATGTTAAGAGCTACAAGTGGCCTACAAACATCAGTTGGTAGTCGTTCACCTCATGCCGTCTCAATGCATTGCATGATACACAGACAAGCCCTTGCATCAAAAACTCTTTCAGAATCTCTTCAAAATGTTCTGAACATAGTTATCAAGGAGATAAACTTTGTTACCGCTATTCAGAAAATTATGCTCGGAGATGAATGCTGAACACTTATATTTACTTTACTGCACTCGAGTCCGTTGGCTATCAAAGGGCAATGTTTTAGCAAGAGTTTTTGAACTATAGAAAAAATTAAAAGAATCTCTGAACATGCAGGAAAACTACGAATTGGAATCTTGCTTTAGGGATAGTGCCTTCATGTTAAACTTGCTTATCTATTTGATATTTTTGACCAATTAAACCGCTTAAATCTCAAGCTACAAACAAGGAATCCAACTGTACTTAGCTTTATCGACGCTCTAAACGCGTTTGTGCAAAAGCTTGAAAACTGGAAACGAAAAGCTGAGAAGGGAAATTTTGCAATGTTTGAGACTCTTTCATCTGTGATACTGATAGAAGATAACTTGGTCACGAATTTATCGTCTGATATATTGCAACATCTTGTCAGTCTCCGGAAAAAAACGAACATGAATTTACAACTCTGCTTGTAAAGACATGTTTGAGACCTTATCTTTGCGAGTTTTGGGCAAGGGCGTGTGCTTATCAGCGTATCGGTGAAGAATGTATAAAAATGCTGCTACCTTTCAGCAGTCTATGTATTTATGTGAATCAGGGTTTTCCGCTTTGGTGCAGATGAAGTGCTAAATTGAGAGGCTCGGGACCATCTTAATGTGGAAGATGGTGCGCGTTGTGCGCTATCTTTAACCCCTCCAAAAATTCATATGTGGGTTAACAATGTTCAGGAGCAAGCCTCCTACTAATGATCGTTTAAATAAATAATCCGCATTGAAATGTTCTGCTGTTTTTTGTTTATAAACCTATTTTATAGTTTTTTTCTCATATAAAAACTTAATGGGCCACAGAATTTTTATGCAATAAAAATGGGCCACGAAAGAAAAAAGGTTGAGAACCACTGCTTTAGCCTATATCTCTTAGGCGGAGTTTTCATTTTTCAAAATTTTTTCAGTTTTAAAGGTTTAGGAGAATATTTTCAAATCTATAGATTGACAATTTCGAAAATCAAACTGAAGTGCTCCCATCTTTTGCAAAAGCACATTTCACTTCATCCTGAAATATGTCAAATTAATTATTAGTGAGTAAGGTGTTTAGTTTGGAATACTTTAGTAGTATCTTGGTTTTGAAGGGGCCCTTAAAACTTTACCGGTACTATCATTCAAGTTCACTGTTTTTGCTTTCGAGATATTCTATGCATTTCCAATGCCACCTGTTAGACATAGAATGGAGGGAGCAAAACTAGTTAGGAAATGTTGCATACTCTTTACAAAATTTACTTGTTTTTTTTCTTCAATTTTTGGGAGAGGTAGGCTACGTGAGCATAGTTATAGGTAATATTTATTTGTATGCAAGGCTGCAATTGTTTTTAGTGTTATCAATTTATTCTATGACCAAGGACATACTTTCAACCAACTCACATTCTTGATGGCCATTTTGGACGTGTGTTCTCGTGATCCCTTAGCAACCAAAAAATACTGCGACTCAATGGTTGGGGACCCCTGGTGTACAATATATCTTCCCCTGTTACCAGGTAGATTTGTTGTGATGCTTAAAGATAAGATTGTTATCAAACAAAGGAACTCGGACTGACTGTGTCCCATAAGTCCTATTTACTCACATCCCCAAAAACAATTGATTTTCAAATACAAAGCTAGATGTAGCCTAACAAGGAAATGACTTCGATGAGAAATCCAACACTGATGTTACCCCATTCTTTCATGTGAATCATAAAGTAGGTGATTGCCTACAAATAAATAATTAAATATGATGCTGCCTTTTTTGTTCAATGTCATTATGATGTATTTATAATACTTAAACTTATTCCATAATGAATATGTTTTAATATACAACTCCACTTAATGATATAATCACTTGCCTTGACAATTTGTTGACAAAAGATGAAAAACGTCAGTGAAAATCTAAAATGCGCACCCTCCCCACTTGTTTTGCTTTCAAGTATTTTACGTAAATAAAATATTGTAAATATGTCATTCAGTTGCAAAAGCATGTCTTCATGGATGGATATCATGTTTCTGCAAAAGCTTTTCTTCCAACAACTCATGACGGGAGAAATGTAAGGTCGTGTCGTTTTAGGCAATGTTAAGTTAACGTTCAATATTCGTTAATGCGATAACTTAAAAGTTTCCCAATAAAACAGATTTTTCAAATACCTGCAGGAAACTTTCCTCGTCAATTGCTTCGTCAATTGCTTTGCTTCGTCAATTGCTTTGCTTCGTCAATATTACTTTGCTTATGGAAAAGTTTTGTTATTTTATTGGCTTGTAATGAAGTTTAGCATTTGTATGGCAAGAGAGAGGGTTTCAAAACACACTCTATTTTCCTATTTTTTTATTAAAAAACTTTACATCGAACTTTCAAAATTTTACATTTAGCCTACTTGACTTTTTTAATTCTTCTTGGGTCATGACTCATGACTTGTAGTTTTAACGCATTAAAAGCCGCCACAAGTACCCATTGCTCTTTTTAGGAAATATTTCAGCCTCAAAGTTGTATTTCCATAACTTTTTATTTAGTTTAAAAAAATTTGATCATTTTTGCTTTTTTAATGCATTTTTTTGTTTGCCTTTTAAAAGGACACCGGCCACATAGTCAAATGTAAATCTCGCGATACCTTAACATAAGAAGGTGTTTGTTTCGATAGAAATTTGTCAGATCTTTCTTGAAGGACGCTTAAAAGTTATTGTATGAACGTATTATATTCACGGTAACCATTGGCGTAGCTAGTGGGAGGGTGACCCCTTCAGTAGGCAGTCTTCCCCCCCCCGTCGGAAGCTTGTGGCGGCAGAATATTTTTAAACGTAAACGAAAAAGCATAGTAAAAATCTTTTTTGAAACGGATTTGGCTCGAATTCTATTTTGCTGATTCCCACTTCACGCGTTCAGGGGTGCAAAATCATGGTCAGCTGCGGGCAGCACAAACCATAGCTATACACCACTGACAGTCGTCGGCTCCAGCTCGTGACCGAGCATTGGTTTCGTCATCAAATCGAATTTGGCTTTGGATGGTGATGTCATATATGGCTTTGGAGGCCAGTCAATGATGGAAAAGAACCATGAAGAGACATAATTCATATCTATTACCAATAGGCAATAAAACATGCATGCACCTTATCACTTCGGGTCATCCGGCTCTTCTCATTTTTCAACAATTTTCAAACTTTCACAAAATTCAGAAAAAGTACGTTGTTCGCAAATATTTATCAACACCTTTCAAAACAGACCCTAAACAACTACTAGCAAGTCCAAAATGATTCAATTAAAATAAGATGATGCAATACTGATGTATCCAAAACGATGTCCTTTTAAAAGGACACCGGCCGTAAATGGGTTAAAAAGACAAAGCCAGTTCTCTTTCAAGCCTGCAACTCGTTAATTGTGTGCGTTGTTCTTAAGGTGATTATGCTCTGAGTGTCAATTTCCTTTCTTTGCCAATGTTTGTCCTCGTCAATAATAATAGAAGTTCCTTCTGTACTAGATCAGATTTCATAACTCTTTCGTCAGTCAGGGATGGGCAAACTTGTTTCTCTAATCTTATTATAACTTTTGAATCAAAGATCATACATTCTGCGATTGTGAAATAGATGTACAGAATATAGCTATAGAAGTGTCAATGTTAGTTTATCACAACATAGTGCATGAGAGGTGACAGTTGCAGTGCTAAGAACAATATTTGTAAGTCACAATCAAGATTAACAAAGTTATAAAAATTAGCGTTTTTAGTATCAATCCAAACATGAAACTAACCACTTACGATACATCGATTCAACGTCTGCGATCGTTGAATTTTTTTTTTTTTTTTTTTTATAAAATTTGTTAACCACCAAACAAGTTGCTAGGAGGCTTCAGCAGCATTGAATGAAGATGCCAGGACATGACTTGTCAACATGTGTGGCTTGATTCATTTCTTTTCTATCCCTTATTATAATGAAATTAATGAAAATACAAAACTCTCTGCCTCTAGTCCATTGTTGATTGTCTGATTAATGAAATTAGAAATAGTTGATTGTAAAATTTCTATAAAAATTAATCAATCTGTTTTACAGGAAATAATAAAAGCTTTTTTCAATATTTTCTATACTTTTCTTTGTAAGGAATTATTCTAGTTTTTGGCTGCGCTAGAATAAGATACAATGGCGTCCAGCGTTACCGAAGAATTCCAATGTGCAATATGCATTGAACCTCTGAAGAGGCCCATTCGTGTGCTAACGTGTGGACATAGCTTTTGCCACAACTGTCTAGCCAGACTTTGTCAGAACAATCAGGATAAAAGGTAAGAAGGAAATATTCTATAAATTGGCACATTTCGCTTTCATTGTAATAGACAAGCACTTTATTTTATATTTTTTACTTTCGAAATCATCATCAATCTCCTATAGTAGGATAACTTGTGACAAGTTGTTCCCACATCAGTGGTTCCCACATTAGTGGTTCCCAAACTTTTAGTTAAAAAACGTAACCAGCGCACATTTAAAAATAGAACCCGTTGAAGTGTCAGGTTGTGAAAAGACACAACTATTTTACATTAAGTTCGATGCAGAGTTGACTTCTTTCTACGATTTTAAAGCTGCAAATAAAATACAATACGACAATATAAATTTAAAAGTTCCCAAACTGTGCAATGGAAAGTGGTGCAATTGATTAACAAAGCCAACTCTACTTGAAAATAAAAACGCCTTTTTTCATATCCAATATTTTAAAACACAAAGCTTGCAATCTTATGTCCACCATTGCAGATGTCCAACGTGCAGAAGACCCATTGCCTTGTCTGGCAACGGAGTGGGGGGAGTGTCCCGAAACATCGTTTTAAAAAACGTCATTGAGAGATTGGGAAAGGTAAGTGGTTGAACATTTCAAAGTAGAAATGTTCGAGACAATGTTTTAGTCAAAACCAGGGGTGCCTACTGCATAAAGTGCGCCTCGCGAGAAAAATATCTGCGCCCCATCACCCCCCCCCCCCCCCCGTATATGATATCATATGATGAAAGAAACTTGCTAATTGTGAACATAATCCAGGACTTTTTGCATTTTTTATTGTTGAAGCGGTTTAAGTTCAAAAAGTTGTAGTCTAAGTAGTTTTTTAACCTGCAATATCAACAAGTCAGAATAACTCAGACAAGCCTACGTGCTTGACTTTTGGTAAGTAATCATTCTATTGCGCAATAATCATATACTGTATCAGTTATTAGTCAGTTGGATTTGCACATACAGTCCAGTCAAACCGCTTAAACTGGACAAAGCTAAGCTGGTTCGGTTAAGCGAGAAGATCATATTTCACAATTTTTGCATGTTATAACGTCTTCGTTTTGCGATCATTCCTCCGTATAGTCCACCTTGAACTCCATAACTTGTTTCTCTGTAGTTAGGTAATGTAAATGTAATGTAACTTCATCCCTAAATGTAATGCTTATCAACACAAATTAAAGGAAAACACCACTACACCAAATTAAATTTAAAAACTTTTGCAGTCACGTGTTGTGTGGTGGTTGAGTTTGTGTCACTTCGTTTCAAACTGAGTTTCACAAAATAAGCCATTCTGGAAAAAATGTCGTTTTTGCCTTTACGTTGTGCAAACTTTCACGTTATAGGCTAGTTTTTGGCTTGTTTCAACTTGTCAATAGATTAGGCTACTTTTGGCCTACAATTCAGTTGCAAATGAACTGGAAAAATAAAAAAATATCTGGCAACCTTGCCACTAATAACTTTGCTAAAACAAAGCAGAATGCCATCAGCAACTTTTGACTTGAAAAAGCCTAAAAATGTCAACCATAAAACTTCTTTCTGGTGGAAGGGTGGTCCGTTTAAACGGGCTAGCTTCCAAACAACCACTTTATCTGGTTCAGATCTTTACCAGGTCGGGTACGGATTTGACCAGGTCTTTACCAGGTTACTCGATTTGCATTCGGAAGCAATCAAAACGGTCCGAATAAGCGGATGATCCGATTAAACGTGAGTCAGTTAAGCAGGGTTGGCTGTATAACCAAACACGTTTCGTGATTGGTTGCCCAACAATATGCAATCTTAAAGTTTAAGCCAAATTTCAAGGATAAGAATGAGTGAAAAATTTAATGTGATTTGCCAAGACTTGCCGATAGCGAAATGTGGCCCTTGGTTGCAAGATTTTGGGCACCCCTGATCTAAACCAAACGAAACCTGTGAGCAAAACGAAACAGAATATATAAATAGTTTTAAAATTGGTCTGTCTGCACTGTTTAAGTACCAAAAGATCGGTCAACAGTCTCAATATTTTATTAGAAATCGATTTCCAATAAAATATTGAGACTGTTGACCTATCCTTCGGTACTTGGAAAGTGCAGACAGGCCAACTAGTAATGGACAAAGGATCGTCGCAGCATAGTAGCAGCTCAGATGGTCAGGCAGATCTCCTCCCTCAGTTTAACACTAGGGAACTTCAAAGACATAGTTTTAAAATTATAACAAAACGTTAAAAGAATAATTTCAAACAAATCAAAATAGCCTATAAAGGTTGTTCCTCTATATCTTCGTATGGAATTGCTATACCCTTGCAGTCGCACTGACATTCATAATATGGGAGACGCTGCAATAATTGAAACAAATTGAATCAATCTTTTAACTCATCTTTAGAATTTATTAAATATTAAGACATAAAGTTTCCAACTTTAATAAACTTTTTATGTTCAGATGAAAGTTATTTCGCAGACTGTCAAGAAAGAACTTTTCACTCCTGCGACCATCAAGCAATTACAAGGTAAGTAACACAAACACTTGTTATGGAATGCTATGTGATTGGAATGCAGTTGTCCTTTCTTTTTCCGGACTAATTGGTGCATGAACCGGTACCTGTGAAAAAATATTCGAATTGCGCAAAGGTTGAGGATATTGTATATCTCACAAAGTTTATTAATTTGAAAAAAAAAATGTCCCAACATGAAAACGGACATTCCAATTGTATAGCCAACGTGGAATAGTCTACTGTCTTTATCAAGCCCGTTTTTTTTTACTGTATCCCGGAATTGAGATAAACTTTTCCCGTTTTTCCCCGAATTCTTTCAAAACCGAGAATTTAGAAACTCTGTGATCACTGCCACAACATTGATACTGCCATAAAAAGCGACCTGCGCATAGTGACCGGGTTCTTGATTCCGACACTATTGGACAATCTTCTCATTCTTCCTAGCATCCAACCTGCTGACTTTCATCGCGAAGAAGCCACTCTGTCTCTCAGTCGACGAGCATTGGAGCCCAACAATCTTTTTCACGCCCACGTCTTTGCTCCTTCCAACGAGCAACCACGTCAACTGAAATCAAAACATAAGCGAAACAGATGTAAAAGACATCTCTGCGGCTAATTGGGCAGATCATAAATGGAAGTCCATTCGTTCATCCCTGACGCCGACACTTGCTCCACCGGTCTGACACTACAAATACAGACGTGGGTGCGCTTCCTCTCTTTGCACGAGCGTCAGGCTTTTCCACTCAACCGTGCACCAATGGGGAATAGCCTCTTCTTCCTCCTGTGCATGTGGTACCAAAGAACATACCGAAGGGCACATCATCAATGACTGGACCATCTTCAAGAATCAAGCCACCTAAAGGAGTGGAACGTCTGCTCGTCTTGAATGATGAAACTAAAGACTATCATAAATATATTACTGTGTATTTACTGTCCATTGCACATAGGCCTACTAAACATAGGCTGTGTAATATGCATAGCAGTACTAGTTTTGGACTAGGAAACTTTGTAATTCGCTCTAGCAATGCATGGAAATTTCACTTGCTGCACGGATTTTAAGACTTTACATTTCCAAAGAAAAACCATCAAAAAACCTTGCTCTTTTAGCAGAACGATTTGAGATAAAATGAAGAAATACCGTATCTGAAGGAGCAAAGAATTTCCATGCATTGCCAGAGAGAATTACAAAGTTTCTTAGTCCAAAAATAAAAGAAACAGCAATAGCATCTCTCGAGCGCAATGCCTATTTTGCTCACCCAGAAAATATTTTATTGGCCATGTTGGGTGATAGTGATTACCAAGTTCGCTGTTTAGCAGTAAACAAAATTATGGCTATCCGCGGTGAGCTGCAGGCAAGTGCTGATGCTGAAATCCCAGCAGAAAGTTATGAAGGAGGATATTGGCCAGAAGATGAACCAGATGAAGACGTATCTTCTGAAACCTTTCGCCGTTTTAAAGTCCCAAAAATTAATGTAAAGGCCAAAGTTTATTACAAACTTGTGGACATGAACATGGACGGTGTTACTGAACCACCAGCAATTAGGAAGAAGTCCTCTGTCGAAGTAAATGACATTCGTACCAACCCTCTCAAGCTGCTACATCCATGCCACAATCAAGCAGTTGAGCGCCACATTAAGCTTGTCAGTGAAGCAACAACAGCAGTTGCAACATTTGAGCGACGTGATGGGCTTATACGGCAAAAAATTAGATCCAGAAAGATGATGAAAAATTTGACAATAAGACTCATTTTGCCACAGATTAGGCAAAGTAATAACTGCAGTGTCACTTTTCTGTGGGCTGCATCCTGCATTATTTCACTGTTTTTTTTTTGCTTTTCACTGCAACTTTACATTACTCAAAACAAGATGCCAGTAGTATTTTGATTGTAAAACGTCTTAGGGAAGGTTCAAATATTACATAACGCTGTTTTTCCAAATTTTTGACCCCCACCCTCCTGCATGTGACACCAACGTAACGTTTTGTCAAGCCAGTTAGAACACAGGTAGGCTACAACATTTCAGTTACACACTGCAGAACATTATACTGTACAGTGTACACTGCTATGATAACTTTGCAACTAAATGGCTTTTCATGTGTGCAGGAGTGGAGACGATTTTATATTAGATTTTGCTAGTATATCGTTTTGTATTCGTTTTTAATGAACGCTCTTAAGACGTTCATTGGTCTAATTCTATGTCTACAGTAATTGTCAATTGCACACAACTCATCAAAAGAGATGCTTTGGTGACAAGTGCTGACTGCTGAAGTTTGCGTGTCAGCAGTTTTAATAGCGAAAATCTAGAAAGGCTGATGTGATAGAAATGCGAAGGTATGTAAGAACATGAAATACCAGTTTTTTCTAAATATCTCAATAAATATATTACTTAGAAGAAAAATTGTTTTAGGGCAGATAGAATTATGACTATTCTGCATCATTTGAGTGTAAGAACAGATTTCTACCACAAGCGGTTCTCGAGTTACAGCATTTTTGAAACTTGACTCCCGCATGACCTTGATGGGGGAGTTGGAGGCCGGCTTTTGCCCCCAATTCCCCAAAAAAAATTCTGGGATGTTTTTGGATCATTTGCCAGGCATTAGGACCACCCCATTTGTAATTTTCAAAAAAAAAGTTTTTTTAGCCCACCCTAGTACATGTACTTAGTAGCACGACTCAGAGAATACTTTGAGTTTGGTCTTTTGTTAAAACCAAAAAAAAAGCTGTCATCAAAACGCATCACTTTTGAAATATAAAATTAAAAACAGGAAAAAGAAAAATGACACAGTGTTTGTCTTAAAAATATAAGATGACTACGACTAAGAAAGCAAAATACTTCAACATAACAAAATAGATCTAAAAAAATTGGTGTTTTGGAACTTTCGTCTAAATGCAAGTCCCCTGAAAAGATTTTGAGATAATAAAACCATCTCGGGTACAAAAGCTTACCCCATACCATCCCTGTCAACGGTACTAGCTGCCGACATCGTCGCAATTTCAAGTACTAATCTATCAACTGTTAAATCACATTTTCAAAGAAAATGAGAGGGCATAACATTTTTTTTTTGTAAATTTTAACTAAATGGTGTTGATTGATTGGTTTGATTTGGAACGGTCATTCCAAATGATGACCGACAATACAAAACTCCATTGATATAAACTACTGTATTAAACATCAAGCATACCGCATGTAACAGCATTTTTACATTTTTCTATGTCAAATAGCTGGAAAATGCTCAACTATTTGAACATGAGTGGCCCTTTACCCAAGGGTGTCGGGAGTGGTAAATACTGCTTTGCGTGATTTAAGCTATTGATTGAATACTGAGCTTTGGTAGCTATTTTTTTGATTATTTATTTTCTCACATTGACAATCAATATGAGACAGACTAAAATAAATGGCTCCCGAAAGAGCCGTGAAACACTTCAGCAAAATGGGGGGAGGTAACACGTTATTAAGTATCGACCACAATGAAGCACAGAAGAGTCGACCGAATACATTTTATTTGTTTGCCGCCACCTGGCGGAAAATGCAAGCGTCATGAAAGATCCAAATCCACTTCAGTTGAATTCGTAACATCCATAGAGTGGTTAATCACTTAAAACCACAAGTAGGTTTGCTCCATTCCAGTGCACAAATCTCATCTCTGATTGTTTTTACAATTTCATGGTTTGACAGGTTCAGCAGCAACTTATCAGCAACACAACAACTTTCAAAAAGCGGTAGAAACCCTGCAAATAATCATCGACCATGTCGAAGGATGGGACAAGTTACAACCAAGCATCGACCAAGCGGAATGCTTCTTGAGTTTGAAAAACATTCCAGAAGCAGAAGTTGTTTGTGTTTCGATTGCATCCATCGTTGATGCAAATCAATCGTCACGCTTGACCGATCAATCACGTGACGTTTATGATGAGAATATTAAAAAATTAGTTTTGAAATTTGTGAATGTGAAAGAATGCGATTGCGCAATCTCATTGGTTCATTGTAGATTTCAATTTATTAAGAATCATTACGACGGTGAAAGCAGGTTAGATAAACTTGGAAGCGTTGGTCGGTTGATTGGGGAAATATCCACAGAATTATCAAAACAAAACAAACAAGAACAAATTAAACAACAATATTCATTTATGGAAGAAATTTTAAACTTCATGCAAAATATAAATAACGTTGATCTAAAAGTTAAATGCCTAGAAATTACTTGGTTTTTGAAGCACTTTGGTTTCTGCTGCAACAAAGCAGCTGATTGGTCGAAATCGATCACAAAGAACGAATGCGCAATCACATTAATGAAAACAGCATTCAATGTTGAAGCAAGTCAATATGGTGTATTTGGATATTGCCACAATTGTATGGGAGTTGCGCTTGAAAACATCAACCAACTGTTTGACGCTAAAGCCGCTTACATAAAAGCAATTGAAATCTACAACACAGCCAGTGATTGGGCGAGTGAAGAAGATAAATCGTCAAATATTTCTTTATGTAAAAACAATTTGAAAATAGTTGAAAGAAAAATTTTGCAAAATTAATTTTTTTTGGGGATTGCAATTGGGAAATCATTTGTTTAAAATGATTCTCAATAAAAGTTTTTGATCGGTTGCTGATGAATTGATTATCGTGATTTGTGACGTAATAAAATATTTTTAATGTTTATGGTTCACAAATAACATTGATTGCGTCATAGTTGACTAAGAACACACGTTTATGAAATAACAGCAGCCGCTACACATAATTACAACATGGCGCAAATCGAGTGCCACGTTTATGACAGGAACATAGAGTTGTAGAGTATTGCTTACTTGCATCTGTACAGAAGTGTTGCCTGATGTCAGTATAGGCTATTTTAAACTGAATTAAAACGAGTTGACTACACTATGCAACAACAAAAAAATTCTCGAGTTTTAAGCTTACCTTGGGCTACTATTGGTCGCTGAATGTGAATTTGGAGTTAGTTTTCTTTATATTGTGAGTAGTTTTTGATATATTTGCAAGATTAGGTTTTTCAGAATTTGCTTGTTTAAACAAGACAACTAAATACGTCAAGTGTTAATGCTGGGGTTTAATTAGGATTTAGAAAGTGATAGTTTCATCATCAGTTTTTATCTAAATGTGTCTTGCGGTCATGCCTGTAAAAGAATTACATGAAAAACATAAAAAAAAAATTTCCGGGAATTTTTCGCGCATTGAAGCCTAGTATCGTGGAACATGGCGACCACGTAATTGGTTGCTAATTTTGCGTGGGAAACGGAGATGTGTCCCATCATAGAATAAGAAAAGAAAAAGCAATTACATGTCCCACCATCCACTCTACAATTGCTACAGCTCCACATTATAAAGATCTGCCTGTGTCGGCTCTACCTATGTTAGAGTCATCGTCTAGTGCCTCTACATTTAACTTAACAGAGATGTAGATATCCACGAAGCTTGTAAAAGTAAAATGTGAAAAGCAAGATAGAGTGACGTCATTATGCTTTCTCTGCCTTACATATAAATTTGAGTGGTTCCAACAAAACAAAGTAACACCTGGTACAATCAAGTTTTGGTTCAGAGATAAAATATTTGCTTTTGGGCGTCAGCACGTTTTTTCCAACAGAGAAAGTTGTTTCAACTGCAGCACTGGAACGATTGCGGAGTTGCATTTAAAAAGATGAGATGTTTTAAATCGTTTCCGGAAAGGCTCAAGAATTTTCTTCTGTCTGTAAAAAAGGCTTCCACAATTGATTTGTCTTTCCCTAGCTTACCAACGTTTGATGCGATGGCACCAATACACTAAAACTTCATCTTCGGATTCGCGACTGGTGTTGGACTAAGGGTGGGCAATTCAGAATAGTGGGTTCGAATCGATTTGAATCCTAAACTATTTGAATAATTCGAATGCAGAAATAGGATTTGGAATGAAGCCTATCTCATTTTTTTCACGTCACATTTACATTATTTATCACTGATGGACTGAACCATGTCAGTAGCCGAATAGTTTCGCTTTCGGCTCTGGTACTGGTACGGTAGATCTGAGATCGATACAAGTTCGGGTCAAACCAAAGACTTTAAAAATGTTACCGATTGTGTTCTTTCTTCCATAATGCAGTGAGGATAATTCGGATAACAATGTGATGACATCGTAAACATGATATAACATTAAAAATGAGCCATATCGCTAAAAGACCTTAGCAGTTGCAGAGCGAAAATAAATGAAACCACCTGGACAACAAATCAACAGTTTTTACGTCTGCAGACATTAAATCAAACCAGATGAACCTAGTGAACCAAACCAGAACTCTGTTAAAAAGTATGAAAACCAAACAATATAAATTTCTCGGCCATGTAGTAAGAAAGCAAAAACTGGAGCATCTCTCTTTAACTGGTAAAATTTTTGGAAAGCGGGCACCTGGCAGACAAAGACAAACACATCTGGAACAATTTAACGACAAAACAGAAACAATCATCCATGCAACATATAATAGGAACATTTGGTCTAATTATTCATCTGAGGCCGTCGATGCCTGGTTCAGGCAAGGCAATTGAAGAAGAAGAAGACATTAAATCAAGAAAAAAGTGGTTGATGTGTTGTCTGGGCATAACATTATCAATAATGATGGACTTTTGCGCACAAACAGTGCAACAAATAGGTTACACAGTGCACACGCTGATTGGCATCGCAGTTGCCAGTTCCGAGGTTTCCCCGCAGAACTAATCTTATTTGATAATGCAAAGAAATTTATTCTCACACGAGTCAGTTCAAACATATATAGCTAAAAATCGATTTCGATCAGCTAGAAGCTAAATCATCTTCAGTTAAGCTTTCAAAGAATAGAAATTATTTTTGAATTTATGTAGAAATTATGTCTTATTTGATAATCTTATTTAGGAGTTGCGAGACACACTATCTTGATAGCAAAAAAAAAATTACATTGTTTCAACGTTTGCAGACCGTAAATCAATAAGAAAACGGTTGTCTGTTGGTTGGTTTCACTTCGCTTGCATAACTGTATTAGCCTATATCAATGAGAGCAAAATAAAATCTTGTGGGTGGATGTCACGCTGTTAATCGCAAGGGAATCGGAACAGCGACTACATTGCTTGAGTCTCTGCATTGTTAGTTTCCACTGCAGAGTTAACCACCATCAAATTGAGACAACGTTTAACAGGAATGGGTTTGGAAAGATATGAGCACAGCACAGCATTTATTTCACGTTTTGAATTTTTAGTTTAGTTAATAATTTTTGCTCAAAACAATACTTCGACTTTATTTGGCTTTTGAATGATTTTCTTTAAGAAAAATATTCCAAACTTTTATAAAATACAAACCATTCGAATTCTCATCCATTCAAAAATGACCTTTCCTAAGTGCTGGTGTCACTCGTGTCGGTATCAACGTGGCTTGATGTTCCTCGCAATAGTCGAATGATTTCTGCCTTCATTGTTTCACGCATTGGCTCCATGAAAATTCCCCAAAAAACGAGTCATTCTTTTCATTTTAAATTGGAAAGTAGCGGGTAGCCGGAGTGCAACTGAAAGAAATGTAGCGCCGTTCCGCTACCGCTACATTAGAACAAAAGTAGCACCGCTACTGCAGCCGCTACTCCAACAAAAATGTAGCAGCGCTACCGCCAATTCTACCAAAACAATAGCGACGCTACAAAAGTAGCGCGCTACTGCTCACCTCTGTGTAAGGGTAATATGTTGCAGAGTGTGTCGTAAATGTAATTACAACGAAGTTTTCAAGTTTATATTTGATCTGTTTTTGATGTTTGATCTGCAAAAAATGTTTCATTTTTTATTTGCGTTTATTTTTACGTAAATAAATGTTACAACAAAACTTGATCGTTCTACTTAAATCTTGGCCAGCTCTAAGTCCAAGCATATCCCCATTCGGTTATAGGCAAATTCTTCTTAAACAGTTGTTCGTAAAACAATTCTTCGTAAACAGTTGTTCGTAAAACAATTGTTTGTAAACAGTTGTTGGTGAAATGAAATCCGTAAAATAATTCTTCGTAAAGCATTTCTTCGTATACATCAAATCTCAATTGCATGCACGAAGAAATGCTTTGGGAATAATTGTTTTACAAAGAATTAATTTTACGAAGAATGGTTTACGAAAAATTGCTTACGAAGAATTGTTTTTCGAAGAATACGTCGGACACCTCCCCATTCATCGCATTATGTTTATTCAGTACAGAAAAGATCGACATTCCTTTTGGGTTTTCTATAAAAAATAATATAAATATAAAAAATTTATGTTGTTATTCATAAAAATGTAGACTGGTACAAATCCTTCTTGACCGGAAAATATGAAAAAAGAACGGGAAGCTCTGCAGCGAGTTGTGCAAGGATTGCAAGTTCTGCAGCAGGTGTTACAAGAATTGCAAGCTTTGCAGTAAATTACAATAAAATGTCAAATACATCTGATCGCCAGTTTGACTGAAACGACTCCATGTCGCCAAACTCATCCTTGCCATAAGTATTCCAAGTGGAATGCGATATATTACATTTATGGGAATTGTTGGGAAGATTGTAATCATCCATCTGACGCAAATGACGCAACCAACAAAGGTGACATCATTTTAGGAGGTGACGTCAAGTGCAAGAGCATGAATAAAATACAAATATTACATTATAAATTCTTCACAACAACGGTGCAACAATTATTTTTCATCGTTTTAACGTTATGTTTGATCTTGTTTATGCTGTAAACATGTTTATCTTTGTGTCAATAAACGCTACGACAACAAAACTTCTTCATTTAACTTAGATCTTGGTCAATTCTGAAACCCTGACATGCCCATAGAGATTTCAATGGCCATATTGATAAGTTTTCTGATGGCTTCGACAGTGTTCATGATACACAGATGATCGAAAAACCATTTGAAAACCATACACAGATAATCAATAACAACTTTATAAGATTGAATTGCATAATTCAAAAAATAATACAGAAAATAAAATAGCTACATAACTTCAAACGTTTTCGGCAAATTACGGTTAAGGTTCAAGAAACGCTAAGGAAACAAAATTATTGGACCTTAATGTTGCTTTCGATCTTACTGTGGTTAACACCTTCTTCGTGAAATGGGCTCCCCGGTTGATCACCAACAGGTCTGGGTCTGCATCGACTCAAATAGGCTGCATGTTGATTCGAAGATTGAACCTAAGTTTAGTACCTAATGCAAAAGTCATATGTAGTGAAGAATGTAACTCCCAAAACAAACTGCTTGTCAGTGACATGAATATCATTGCTACACTCCAAAGAAGGAGAATGCTGGCTCCAACACTCCATGTCTGGATGTTGAAATCAACCGCAAATTGCTTTGCGTTTGAATGTAATGTGACTGAGGACTGAAACCTCTCCTACATTATCAACCGTTATAAAGGAAAAGAGGACGCTCTCGAAAGGGGCAACTATAGAGGCCTGAAGTTACAAGAAGAAGTCATGAAAGTTGTCGAACGTGTGCTTGAGCCAATTTTATCAGACAACAGGTGACTACCGATATTGACTCCATGCAGTTTGGCTTTATGCTAGAACGTGGGACTACAGATGCTACATTTATTCTGAGGAAACTTCAGAAAAAGTACGTCGATGAAGCGAAATAACCTGTACTTCACTTTTGCTGACCTGGAGAAAGCGTTTGATTGTGTGCCGAGAGAGGTCCTGCGGTGGGCAATGAGGCTTTGAGGCTTTTTAGTCTTGAGGAATGGATTGGTCAGAATGTTCAGGCAATGCATCTTTCAACAAAATCTAGAGCCCAGATAAATGGTAGTCATAGCCCTAAGTGTAATGTCATTGTTGGAGTGCACCAGTGGTCAGTTTTGATCTCATGCGTGGACGAAACGTTGGAAGTAATTCGATATTCTGCATCATCTGCAAAAGTTGAGCTCATCATAATTGCTCTGGTGTTAGCGGCAAGCTTAAAGAGAATCCCAACCATATGTGCAAGAGATCTTGTGATGAAACTCCTCCTTTAGAGAATATAACGCACTTTAATAGGTGAGGACCAGTTATGAATACGTTGATGTCTTCTGCTATCTTGGCGATATGATTAGTCAGTCCGGTGGATGTAGGGACGCTGTCACAGCTAGAATCAGGTCCGCATGGAAGAAGTTCCGAGAGGTCCTTCCCATTTTGGCATGCAGCAGTAGGCTATCCCCTTCTTAATTAAAGGACGTGTGTACAGTAGGGTGGCTCGTTTTTGAACTTTTTTTTTTAATTCTCTCGGGGTAGTGGGGAAATGGTGCCAATGAGTGAGAAAACAATCATGACAAAATTTGAGATTTGTAAAAAATTGTCTTCAGCCTCCTCATGGGGCCCAAAAATCTAAAAATGGGGTCAAAAACGCAATTTTTTTCAAAAATATTTTTAGTTTGGGTAGATACAATATTGTTTAGATATATCTAAATAACCTAAAAAAAAAATTGAAGTCATTTGAATGATTCCTGCAGCTTCCTCACAGCTTCTGAAAATTTTCATTTTACTGAAAATTTCGCATTTTTGTTTGTGGTTACATAACTACAAACTTCGTCAGTGACGTAAATTCAAATAAAAGACGTCACTTTTTCCTACCAAATTAACCCAATTTCATTAAAAAATGACGCAACAGCTCAGGGCAGGTCTATAAAGAGAAATACAATGACGTTTTATAGCTGGCAAATTGTCTAACGCAATTATATGTATCATGTAACCACCAACAAAAATGCGAAATTTTCAGCAAAATGGAAATGTTCAGAAGCTGTGAGGAAGCTGAATGAATAGTTCAAATGACTCCAATTTTTTTTCTTAGGTTAGTTAGATATATCTAAACAATATTGTATCTACCCAAACTAAATATATTTAAAAAAAAAAAATTGCGTTTTTGACCCCATTTTTAGATTTTTGGGCCCCATGAGGAGGCTGAAGACATTTTTTTACAAATCTCAAAGTTTGTCATGAGCGTTTTCTCACTCGTTGGCACCATTTCCCCACTACCCCGAGAGAATTTAAAAAAAAGTTCAAAAACGAGCCACCCTAGTGTAGGATACAGCATGTGTGTCAGAAGTCCAATGCTTTATGCCAGTGAGATGTAGCCATTCATTGCAGAGGACATTAAGGGTTTGAGCCAAAATGACAACCCTATGGTAAGATGGATATTATGCTCAAAACGACTGACGGATAGAGTGTCAAGTGAAGAATTGAGAAGAAGGCTTGGCATCCACCAGATTTCGTAAATAATTCGATTTTCGTAAATAAATGTTACAACAACAAAACTTGATCATTTCATTTAGATCTTGGCCAGCTTGAAGTTCAAGTTCTCATCCATCGCACTATTTCAGTGCAGCCAAAAGGTGGACGTTTATTTATGGATTTTATTTCTCTCATAAGTGAAAATTTCTGTTGCTATTTGCAGATGTGGGCAATAATTGAAACAACGGGACGGATTCATTCAAAGTAAACTGCAATCAAGATTAGAAATGCCTGCATTCAATACAAAACGGCAATTTTTGGCAAATGGAGTGCTAAATGAGATTTTAACTCATGGAAGTCCGCAGAGAGGGGCACTTGTCCCCTGGATTTGGGTCTTATAAACGTTTTTTTCCTTATGAAAACGATATTTCAAAAATGTTTGGCTTGGAAGATGTTTGCACCCCTGCAATTTTTCTGCCAACGCCAATGTATTGTATAAGCTGATGATTTAAAAGCGTTTACAATATTTGTATGAGATCAAAAGTAAACAGGCAACCGAATTCTCACCATTGTTATATTAAGAAAAATACTTTTCTACTGTAGTTTGATTTACATGCTGATGAACTTGTAAAAGGAACAGAATTTTGAAGAAAATATCTTAAAATCTGTGTTTTTTTCTTGTCAGTTGATAATATAAATGCAACAAGCGTTCTATAAGACGTATTTTCCACTGCGTTGCAATGATTTATGTGTAATTTACAACTCTGATATTGTTAGATAGAATTACCGAAGGTAGAAGTGAGATAAAAGTGACGATCTGCTAATTTTGATGACATCATAGCTCCAAAATACCAGAGAAAACTTCAATGGACTTGCGGCAGACGTAAACGTTGATCAAAATCGAAAATATTTCAGCATGTGAATACATTTACCAGACCACAACTTTTAGTAACTATTACAGATTAATTCTATCAACCTAAATTTTTCACCCCATGTTTCACTCCACCCTAGTGGGCATCCACTACTTTGATAGTAGCACGATATTGCTACCGCTACTATAGGATCAAAGTAGCGCGCGCTCCTGCTACTTGGATCATTTCTATTCCCACCTCTTACTTTGTTAGGCTCGTTTGAATTACTGCCCATCACAAAAATTAAAAGTCATACACAATTCTTACCCGCACCACGTTTGTCATCCGCATTTCAATTTTTTTATACGCACAAGTGCGTACTAGTAGTACTCAGGACCAGGTTTCTTTTTAAGGTTAGGATTGGGTGACCGCTAAGTAGTTCTAAGAGACCGCAAGGTGTTTCATTTAAATACCAAAAAATAGCCCTATTTGCTTACGCCTGCTAGACACGGCTGCCAAACAAGTTTGCTGCACAATCAAACAAAGTGTGCTTGTTGGCTTCTGCTTGTTATGATTTCAGACGTAAAAACTGATCATTATGCGCCATAAGTCAGAAATAAACATTGACGAGTATCGAAGGTGCACTTCTTTTGTGAATAACTCTTTGATTCAGCTGTTCGCTGTACCTCCACTTATTCTTTTTTCCGGACGTGAACTATTGATCGTAGGCTATATTCGTATTATTGACAAGATGGGGACGAAAGCAAGTACCTCCACGTGGTCGCCCCCGCAAGTACCGACTTTGGGAAACTAAACTTGCTACAACTGTCGCTATAAAGTTATCATGCGGAAGAACAACCATCAGAATGGCACCCCCAGACCAAGCACAGCGCCCTTGTCAGGGCGAACAGCACCAGCTGCTGTAGGTCAAGGAGTGACCATTTTAAAACTAAATGTTGAAGGCATCACCAACGCTAAACTAGACATCATCACACAGTTTGCCCACAACAACGATGCTGCGGTGATCATCATCCAGGAAACCCATTGCTTGACCCCGGAGAAGCTTAAGATTCCACACTTCGATCTTGCTGCCTGCACCCTCAGCAACAAGCATGGAATAGCAACATTCGTAAGAAAAGACCTTCACTGGATACTAGAGGCAACTTCCACAGCAGACGGTAATCTTGAATGGATCGCAGTACGAATACAGTATACGACTGTTGTAAATGTCTACAAACCTCCTCCAAGTAGATTTCTTCCGACATCATTACCATCATTTCCTGCACCCTGCATATATGCAGGGGATTTTAATGGCCGTCACACTGATTGGGGTTATTGCAACAACAACACTGATGGTGAAACTTTAAATGAATGGGCTTCTAAAAACGATTTTTCCCTTCTACATAATCCTCGGGACCCAGATAGTTTCATATCCGGACGCTGGAACACAGGAACCAATCCTGATCTTGCTTTTGCAGGAGTACTCCTAGGCGAATCCATCCCAGATCGTAAAATCATAGAAAAATTTCCCAGATCTCAGCACAGACCCTCTATAATCTTTCCTGCATCTATTGTGCAACCGCCACCAACCAACCCAGTCAGACGCTGGAACTTTAGGAAGGCTAGATGGAAGCAATTCTCTGAAATCACGACTAAACTAGCTCATACGTTACCCCCACCCAATAATGCAGATGTCAATACCTCCTACACAGCCTTCACAAATTTGCTTCGCCATGCAGCAAAGCAGGCAATTCCTCGTGGACAACGAAAGGAATACATACCATGCTGGGACGAAACGTGCCAAAGTATGTACGAAGACCTGAATGACTCCGAAACACCTGAAGACTTCCAAGAAAGGTCTGAAAGCCCGATGCAACACCTCAACACCAAACTCCAGGAGCGATGGATTGAGACAGTCGAAGCTATAGACTTACCCACTCCAGTCGTAAAGCATGGAACACAGTCAATCGCCTGACTGGAAGAAGTTCCAGAACCTGTTCGAAATGTCCTGTAACACCTAATGCCATTGCATCGCAGGTTGTGGAAAATGGACGACACCAACAAATAGACCGCAAATTTCAACGTAGAATCTCAACCCTCACATCAGAAATGTGGAAGGATGACACGCATAACAACGAACTAACTGAATACTTTTCGACCGAAGAAATGACTGAAGCCATAAAGTTACTGAAAGCTGGGAAGGCTCCAGGACCAGACCTGATTCACCCCGAATTCATACAAAACTTAGGAAAGGAAACAATTAATTGGCTACGAAATTTTTATTCTCATTGCATGCGAACCCTAAAGATCCCTAAACTCTGGCGGAAAGCATTGATTGTTGCAGTCTCAAAACCAAACAAACCGGTAACTGACCCAAAGAGCTATCGCCCCATCTCCCTGTTGTGCGTCCCATTCAAACTACTGGAGCGCGTCTTACACCGACGAATGGAACCCGTTATTGACCCCAAACTCCCACAAGAACAGGCGGGGTTTAGGAGAGGAAGATCAACAGTTGACCTAGTAACCTTGCTCACACAAAACATTGAAGATGGGTTTGAGGCCAACCTGAAGTCGGGAGCGGTCTTCCTCGACCTTACTGCGGCATATGATACGGTTTTGCTCAGGGGCCTCACTTACAAACTGCTGCAGATAATCCCAGATAGACACATGGTTAAGTTTATTGTCGAACTCATCTCCAACCGCAGCTTCATCCTTAAAACCAGCGATGGAAAGAAAAGCCGACAGAGGCGCTTAAGAAATGGAGTTCCGCAGGGATCTGTTCTCTCCCCAATGTTGTTCAACATCTACACTTATGACCTTCCAAATACTTCCTCTAACAAATACGCATACGCAGATGACCTGGCTATTCTTTATTCTCACCGCAAATGGGAAACAGTGCAGAACACCTTGACTAAGGATATGGACATTCTATTTTCCTATCTGCACCAATGGCGCCTCAAGTTGAGTGAAGCGAAGGCTGTGACTTCTGCCTTCCACCTATGTAATAGAGACTCCAACAGGGAAATTAACATCCAAAATAACGGCCGGACACTTCCTTTTGAAGCCACACCCACATACCTTGGGGTTCGACTTGATCGGTCTCTTACATACCGCAAACATCTAGAACACTTACGCGGAAAAGTGACAGCTCGCTCTGCTCTCTTGAAACGTCTTGCTGGTACAAGGTGGGGTGCTAGCCCCTCAGTGCTAAGAACAAAGCAAACAGTGGTGCCACGAGGCGTGGTGTGAACAATGGTCAAGCAGCACATCCCCACTTCGCCAAGTATTCAGATCCCCGCCCGAGAACCAACTGGGACATGGCCTCTCTAGACTTGCCTCATCAAGGCGTAACCGTTTGCTCACTGGTGTTGGACGCTATGGTGCAGACATGTTGCGTTGGGGCTTGGCAGAGAGTGCTGCTTGTGAGTGTGGTGAAATGCAGACGGCATCCCACATTATCAAGGATTGTCGGCTATACAGACCTCCTCATGGTATGGAAGGCCTAGTTTCTATCGATGACGACACCAGGCATTGGTTAACCAACGGATGCCCTGACATATAGCGACAACACGAGAGAAGAAGATCGACAAGACATAGCGAGAAACAACCATTACTTTTCTACTGTAGTTGCAAGTCCAAATTTTGGGAAACCGCCGGAGAAATTTGAGGGACCGTTTCGATCCCCCAAAACACTTTAAAAAAACATTGCTCAGGACCATGTGGCATCATCTCGTCCCCCTTCCGAATTTCACTAGTGAGCTCCTATGTTTAGTGATTGTGCTAAAACATAAGACAAGAAAGCATTTAGGGTCGTAAACTCTTTCAATGTGGAGAAAATTTAATCAACAGAAATAATCAGCCTACATAAGCAGCTGCTTTTGATTATTCCAACAAAGTTAGCCTAGCCCTATATAGTAATAATGTGTAAACCAGTTGGAATTCGGAAGTGCAACAGAAGCAATTAGCCTAGTTCAGATTATGCAAAGAAAGTGCTTAGGCTTATACCATTGAACTGACAGTCGTGGCGTAATTGTTACTGCGTGTGGCTCGCAGGCGAGAGCTTGGGGGTTCAACTCCTAGTATAAATCGATTGCGGTTGTAACAGGTAAAACTTTGTTTTTGAAGTGTAGGCCTAACTGAATATCGAAGAATGAACATTCATGAAAAATTAAATATTTAAACAACTTTTATTCCATGTCTAACATTGGATTTTGGTCTTATGACGTTAATAGTAAGATTGTTCATGACTTCTTAACATTATGGACGTGTGATCACGCCACAGGCTAAGCACAATTTGACTGATTTTTTATCTTCGATTTGTTTTGGAAATGCTCTCAGAGCGCATCAAATTGGAAGTGTGTTTCAAAGATTATAAAAAAATTTCGGACACCTAGTTTCGGAATAAAACAAAATTTGTCAATCACCTCCACGAAACTTGCCTCGTCAATTCCTTTGTTAATGGAAAATTTTCGTCAGTTTATCAGCTTGTAATAAAGTTTAGCATTTGTATGACAAAAGAAAGCGTTTCAAAGCAAAGAGACTGTTTCAAAACACACTCAATGCTATTTCTTTTCCAAAAGTATCAAACTTTCAAACTTTTACATTTACTTGGTTTATTTGATTCTTCTTAGATCATAATTTGTAGTTTTAAAACGACAAACACAGTTTTCTTTCAAGCCTGTAACTCGTTATTGGATGCTTTGTGTGCGTTGTTCTCAAGGTGATTGTATTCTCAGCGTTTTTCCTTTCTTTACCAATGTTTGTCCTAATTGTCAACAGTAGAAGTTCCTTCTGTGCTGGGTTAGACTTTATAACTGTTTCGTCAGGCAGGGATGGGCAAACTTGTTGCTCCAATCCTTTTATAACTTTTTAATGTAGATCATACATTCAGCGATTGTGAAATGAATGTACAGAATATAGCTATAAAAGGTGCAATGTTAGTTTTTATCAACATAAGGCATGAGGGGTGACAGTTCTACCCGTAGGAACATTAATTTGTCAGTCACAATCAAGATTACCAAAGTTAAGAAACTAGCATTTTGAGTATCAATCCAAATATCAAACTAACCACTTTGTACATCGATTCAACGCCTGCGGTCGTTGAATAATTTTGTTTTTATATAAGATTTGTCAACCACCAAACAAGTTGCTAGGAGGCTACAGGAGCATTGAATGAAGCTACCAGGACATGACTTGTCAACATCTGTGGCTTGATTCATTTCTTTTGTATCCCTTATTATAATGAAACGAATGAAAATACAAAACTACGAATGAAAATGCTCTGTCAGAGCAATCAGGATAAAAGGTAAGAAGGAAATAGCCTATATTCTATAAATTGGCACATTTTGCTTTCATCGCAATACACAAGAGCTTTATTTTATATTTTTTACTTTTAAAATTACCATCAATCACTCAGCAACTTGTGAGAAGTAGCCTTTTGGTTCCCAACCTGTTTCAATACATTCCTCCCTTTACTTTTGTTGAAGCCTTTCATTCGTCCCTTACTATATGAAAGCGTTGCGTATCAGTGTCGAGAGACAGCACAGTTGTATCTTTGACACTCAACAGTAAGTTAACCCTTGCAAGGCGTCGTAGCAAGGGTCTCACCACTAAGTTAAAACACGTATACCAAATACGTATACCAACTATAGTACACCGAAACACGTACTCATTGTTGGTAAAGAGTTCTTCCTCTGTTAAGATAAATAATAGAATATTTAAAGCACAAAACTTGCAATTTTATTTCCACAATTGCAGATGTCCAACGTGTAGACGTCCTATTGCGTTGCCTGGCAACGGAGTGGATGGAATTTCCAGAAATATTACTTTGGAAAACGTCATTGAGAGCTTGGGAAAGGTAAAGTTTGTATAAATCAATCAGTCATTTATTTTTGTTCGGATGCAAAACAAAACGTACATGAAAGAGAAAAAGAAAACATACAGTAATCTATAAATTTCCACAAAACAATTCAATTAATTTTCATTAAATTTTTTATTCAAGTTCTATTCGATAATTTTATAAATATTGCTTTTAGTTTGAATTTTAAATGCGTCTTCATCAGCGATCTTGAGTAATTGCATCAGATTTTAGCAGAAACGTAAAAAATTTCGTTCTTGTGATTTGGTTTTCGTGACATTTCAAGGCACTTCTGATCTCAGTAGAGCTACTACTGCTGACGTCACTGTTACTTCTTGCAACTGTAGTTTCGCTCCAACCATGTTCAACTTCAATAATCAATCAGTCATTTAGTTTTGTTGGGATGCAAAAACAAAGTGTCCATAAAAGAGAAAACAAACAAAAACATGTAGTATGCAGTCGTTTGTTGCATATTTTGAAACGGAGAAAATTTTGTAATAACTGAATGAAAACGAATCCACTATTTAAATAATGTTTTGTATTTATTTTTTGAAGCTTTCAGAGTAAAATACATTATTGTTTATGTTTAGATGAAAGTCACTTCACAAACTGTTCAAAAAGAAGTTTTAAATCGTTCAAAAATTTCACAATTACAAGGTAAGCAACACGAACGCTTTGTTATGAACGTTGTATAGTTGTAGAATGAACTCTGCTTTCACTTCAGTTCCCACTTCAGGTAATAAATACTTCCAGATAGCACAAATATATTATTGTATATTTACTGTCCATTGTGCATAATCAGAACAGGCTGTGCATCGCAGTACTTTTTAAACACAACTCTGTCAACAACAACAAGGAAGTTTTCAAAGGATACTTTGGGCTTGGTCTTTTATTGAAACCGACAAAATGGCTGTCATCAAAGCACACGACTTTTGAAATACAAAAATTAAAAACAAAGAAAAATGACACAGTGTTTGTCTTGAAAAAATAAGATGCTGGGATGAATGCAAAATACTTTAACATTCCAAGATAGACATAAAAACATTGGCATTTTTTCGGTTTGCGCTTGAGGCAAGACTTGAGACTGAAGAAGATTCAAGCAAGAGACAAAGAAAAAGATGAAATGGTCTATGGCGGAACATAACATGCTTGTCGCAAAAAACTAAAGAATAACTAACAGTCACTATTATTTGACGAAATAAGGAAGTTGTAGGGGATTGCGGCAGATTGTGGCCACAGGCCACATTATCACGTAAGAACTGAAACTGTCTGCTGGCCACTCAAAATCTCGTCGTGGTCCTGCCCGCGGGCCGTATTTTGCCCGTCCCTGCTTTAAAAGAAGACTAATTTTACATTAAATACGAAATGCTAGAAGCAAAAACTAATCTTACATTAAATACGAAATGCTAGAGAACATACAGTATAACACAAACATATTGCCTAAACATTTGGAAACAACTTTAACTTGCTCACATACCTTGCTGAATTATAACTGTTTATGGTTGAAAAAGTAACTTTTCTGCTCCAATCAAATGATATATTTCTGTTATTTGTTAACTTTGTTACATTAAAGTTATATTAATCATTATCAGAGACACGTGTCTATCGCTAAGTTCTTGCTACACTCGACTGCCGAGAAACACATGGTTTTGGGAAAAGTTTTGATGGCTAGTGTGAAGGCTACACCGGTATGGTTAGCGAAACACAATGCTGGCTGTCTAGTTCTATCAAGTAGTCAGGTGGTACTGACGCCAGGGAGATCGCTCCGTCTCAACTATATAATCCTGCTTGTAATCCTCATCAGTCGCTATCTCCACTTGCAGCAGAGTGGCGATAAATGCTAACTCACTCTTGTGTCGCCAAATTGAAACCTGTCCATGCCTGAATGTTGTCTTGCCATCGTTAGTCTGCACAATTAGTGCTCAGCAATTTAGTAATCACTGAGCAGTAATCAGTTCAGGCTGGCAAGATAGCGTATGGTGTCACTGCAGTGAAGTCAGTAACTAGTGTCCAACAAATTGCGGTCTGGAAGGTTTGACATAATATCAGTGCTTCAATAAAATCATAAGTCAGGTGCAATTCCCCGTTACCAATATGTCATAGCCTACGTAGCATGTTTCACGGCAGCTACATTCTTCACTAACTGCGCATACACACTGTACTAGTACATCTGCTATCGACGTGCTGTTGCTATTTGACGCTCAAATCTTTTTTAAGAATCTGAACCAGGTTTAACACAGCACAGTCGGTGAAACTTATACAAGTTCGGGGTTGTAATTTAATGTTATTGATGTTTAAGTTCATAATGCTTACGTCACTCTGTCAGGTTGTCCACAACCTAGCCTAGTATTACGTCATAAATAACTATTTGCTTCAGATATGCATGCAGTTGTATGAAAAGCATATATGCATACATAAGCATAAGTGGTGTAAAAAAACACCGCTGGACGAAGACACTTTACTATAAGTACATCTCAATTTACAAGCAACATGACCCATATTTTATTCACCACAAGGTGGTGCTATCATTTACTAACTTGTATCATCCGGATTTGAAATCAGGAGCTTGAAGCAGCTTTAAGTCAACTGGAGTTTAAAATTACTAATCGCCATTTATTACAATAGTTCGAAATACCGGCACTTGCGTACAGAGGTGTGCATTTGCGCGTTACTTTCGTCGTAGAAGTAGCCATAACACCGCTACATTTTTGTTGGTGTAGCTGCTGCAGCAGCGGCGCTACCTTTTTTCAAATGTAGCTGTAGCGGATGGTAGCTACATTTATTTCAGTCGCACTCCCACTACCCGCTACATTTTAATTTTAAATGAAAAAAGTGACTCGTGTTTTGAAGATTTGTTTTAAAACAATGCGAGACAAAATCATTTGACCATTGCGGGAAGCATCAAGCCACGTTGATACAGACAAGAGCGACACTATAACACCAGTTACGACTCCGAGGATGAATTTGGCGTGTTGGTGCTATCGCATGAAACAGCGGTACGAAAGAAAAGTCAAATTTTTTTTCAGACAGAAAGCAAGTCCTTGATCTTTTCCAGTGCCGATTTATTGGAACGTTTGTTCATTAGGTAGCCTATAGCTCTATGCTTCATTCCTTCCAGTGCTGCGGTGGAGAGACTTTTCTTCATGAAAGAAACGTGCTGAAGCCAAATCGGGCAGGACTCAATGACTCGCATTTTGTAGTGGTCGTGTTTTTGAAAGACGCGTAACAATAAGTTTCATCTAGCGAGAAAGTGTTTTCTCTTAAGAGGTAGAAATGGCAGTGTAAAGTGTTTGTGCTGAATTGTCTCCAGGCTGCTTTTGCGCTACTGTTGTTTGTGTTAAACTGTATAAATATATGCTTAAATATAAGATTGTTATCAAACAAAGGAACTGGTACTGACTGCGTCCTATAAGTCCTATTTACTCACATTCCTAAGAACAATTGGCTTCCAAATTCTAGATGTAGCTTAATGGCACTGATGAGAAATCCAACACTATTATTACCCCATTTCTTAATGTGAATAACGAAGTGGGTGATTGCCTACAAATAAGTAATCAAATGTGATGCTACCTGCCTTGTTCAATGTCATTATGATGTACTTATAATACATACTACTTACATTTATTTCATGATGAATATGTTTTATTATACAATTCCATTTGATGATACTCACTTGCCTTGACAATTTGTTGACAAAAGATGAAAAACGTCAGTGAAAATTTAAAATGCGCAGCCTACACCAAGTACCGTAGATTTTCTTTCAAGCAGTTTACGTAAATAAAATATTGCAAATACGTCATTCAGTTGCGACAGCATGTCGCTATGGATGGATATTATGTTTCTGCAAAAATTTTCCTTCCAATAATTGTGACAGTAAAAATTGTAGAGTCGTGTCATTTTAGTCAATGTCATGCTAACGTTAAATATTTAATTATGAGCGTCATTTTCTTTTTCTTCACCAATGTTTGTCCTTGACAACAGTACAAGTTCCTTCTAGGCTGGATTAGGTTTTATAAAAATTTTCATCAGTCAGGGATGGGCAAACTGGTTGCTCTGATCCTTTTATAACTTTTTAAAGAGAGATCATTCATTCAGCGCTTCAGAAATGAATGTACACAATATAGCTATGCCGTAGAAGTGGCTATGTTAGTTTATGACAGCATAATGTATGAGGGGTGACAGTTGTAGTGATAAGAACAATATTTGTAGGTTACAATCAAAATCAACAAAGTTAAGAAACTAGCAATTTTAGTATCAACTCAAACATTAAACTAACCACTTTGTACATCGATTCAACGTATGCGGTCGTTGAATAAATTTATTTTTATAAAATTTGTCAACCACCAAACAAGTTGCTAGGAGGCTACAGCAGCAATGAATGAAGGTACCAGGATATGACTTGTCAACATCTGTGGCTTGATTTATTTTTTTTCTATCTTTTATTATAAGACCAATGGAAATACAAAACTTTCTGTTACTAAAGCAGCGTTGATTGTCTAATTAATGAAATTTGAAGATGTTGATTGTGATTTTTTTATAAAAATTAATCAATCTATTTTACAGAAATAATTAAGTTTATTTTTAATATTTTCTGGCATTTTCTTTGTAAGGAATTATTCCACATTTTTTGCTGCGCTAGAATAAAATACAATGGCTTCCAGAGTTAACGAAGAATTCCAATGTGCAATATGCATTGAACCTCTGAAGAGGCCCATTCGTGTGCTAACCTGTGGACATAGCTTTTGCCACAACTGTCTAACTGGACTCTGTCAGAGCAATCAGGATAAAAGGTAACAAGAAAATATTCTATAAATTGGCATATTTTGCTTTCATCGCAATACACAAGTACTTTATTTTATCTTTCGTACTTTTAAAATCATCATCAATCTCCCAGTAGGATAACTTATGACAAGTGGTTTCCTTTCCACATCAGTGGTTCCGAAACTTTTACTTGAAAAACGTAACCAACGCATAGTTAAGAACCCGTTGAAGTGTCAGGTTGCAAAAAAAGACCAAAATATTTTACTTTAAGTTGGATGCAAAGTTGTCTTCTGACAATGTCTCGATCAACCAATTTAAAATCATCTCTCGAGGCAGATCTGATTTTCAAACTAAGATCATGGAAGCCTTAAGAATCAAACGTAACAATCCATCTCTCAAACGGCAGTTATTCACCTGTGGCTCATCGTTCCTTTTGTGTGTGTTCTAATTGTTTTGTCCAATGCCTGTAGTCTACACCTCACGTGATCTGTTTCCCACCGCATAATTTACTCGCAATCATTCTCGTATTATTTGTTCAGTTTGTGCTTTCAGTCCAGAGTGTCGTTACAGTTACAGTGCATAGTCAAATTTATCTTACGATTTTTCATTTTATGTATTGCATATTTAATTCCTGATGAGGACACATGTACGTGTCGAAAACGTTTGAGTTTATTTTATTTTAATTATGTTATATTTTGTGTGAAATAAAGTATGCTAAACCCGTTAAAGTTACTATGTTTTATTTCTCTAAAGTTGTCTTCCTTCTGCAAACTTAAAGCCGCAAATGAAATACAATACGACGATGTAAGCTAAGTTCAAAAGTTTGCCAAGTTGTGCCATGCAAAGTGGCGATGATGATGGCGTATGAGCGATCTTTCCAGGCTAGATTGGAGGGCAGGAAATCTTCAGCCACTCAGCAGTCTCGTCGTCCAGGACCCTCAGACCATGCGCACCGTGTGGAGGCCGGTGGGTTAGGCAGTAGTGGATGACATGGTCTGCGGTCTGTTTCGTGGCACCACACTCGCATTCTGATGAAGGAGCCAGGCCCCACTTGTGCATGTCCGAACGAAAGCGGCCGACGCCAGTTCGCAGGCGGTTAAGCCTGACCCACGCAAGCCTTGCGAGGAACATCCCTGGTGGACGGGGATCGGCGTCGGGTATGAAGTCACGGAGCGTGGAGGTGTGATTTTGCCACTCCGTGTTCCACATGTGGTTCGTCCAGTGTGCCGCACTTAAACCAAGTTCTTCTGCGTTCTTAAGGAGTTGTTGTGCGGCAGGCACAAAGGGGCGTCTTGATTTCAGCCGCTGCTTTATAGGTGGTGGTCGCTTGAATGTTGCATGGAGGAGATGGTCCGGGTCCAAAGCGCGGCAAGCGAGAGAAATCGTGGCTCTTTTACGGCGTAGCTCAGCGGGTTGGATGCCTGCTAGGATGGGTAGGCAGTCCGTTGGAGTGGGACGCAGGCATCCAGTCACAATACGCAGTGCGTCGTTGATGGCGGTATCAATCTGGTGAGTGTGAGAACTACAACACCAGACCGGCGCGCAGTACTCAGCGGTGGAATGAACAAGGGCTAGGGTAGCTGTACGAAGAGTTTTAGCACCAGCTCCCCAGCCGGAACCCGCCAATCGCCTCAAAAGTGCGACGCGTGGATAGTTTTTTGCGCAGTGAATTCAAGTGCCGGCGGTACGTGAGTGACCTGTCCAGGGTTATGCCGAGGTATGTAGGTTCGGCACAGTAGGGCAGGCGTTCCCCATCAATCTTGATGTTTATCTCACGCTGTGCCTCCCGGTTGTTAAGGTGGAAGGCCGCCGACACTGTCATTGACTTGCTGAGCTGTAGCTTCCATTTCTGGAGGTATGCTGATAGTGTTTGCATGTCTTGGCTGAGGTTCCTCTCCACTGACTGCCAGTTTCCTGCTGAGTGCAGGAGTGCCAGGTCGTCTGCGTAAGCATATTTCCTGGAGATGGTGGGGGGCAAGTCGTGGGTGTGTATATTGAACAGGAGAGGAGCCAAGACCGAGCCCTGTGGGACGCCGTTTTTAAGCCGGCGTAGTCTGCTTCGACGACCGCTACCGGTTGTGAGGGTAAAACTGTGGTTTTGCACAAGTTCCATCATCATATGGACCATGTGTCTGTCAGGGAGCAGACGGAGTAACTTGCAGGTAAGGCCGCTATGCCATACGGTATCATAGGCAGCCGTGAGATCAACAAACACGGCGCCAGCCTTCTTCTTAGCCGAGAAGCTGTCCTCAATGTCTTGGGTCATAAGTGTGACCTGATCTACGGTTGATCGTTCGTGTCGGAAACCAGCTTGTTCACGGGGGAGCTGCGGATCTATTATTGGTTCGACACGGGCGTAGATGAGTCTCTCGAGGATCTTGAAGGGGATGCAGAGCAGTGAGATTGGACGGTAACTCTTCGGGTCCCCTGGGGGCTTCTTCGGCTTAGGAACTGCAACCACAAGGGCTCTTCTCCAGGGCTCAAGGCCACAAGGGCTCAAGGGCTATTCTGGGAATTTTCAGGTGGCGCAAACAGCAGGAAAGGAAGTCTTTTAACCAATGCCAATGCAAAGTGGTGCAATTGATCAACAAAGCTAACTTTATGTGAAAATAAAGCGTCGTTTTGTCATATCCGATAGATTAAAACACAAAGCTTACAATTTCACTGCAATCATTTCAGATGTCCAACGTGTAGAAATCCCATTACTTTGCCTGGCAACGGAGTAGATGGAATATCTCGAAATTTCACTTTGGAAAACGTCATTGAAAGATTGGGAAAGGTGAGGTTTGCATAAAGATTTTACATAAGAAGTTTTCTTTTGGTTTTGGGCTGACAGTTTGCACGTGAAAAGTTGTAGAACAACGAGCACGAAGATCTAATACGCTTTGCAATTGTAAGACATAAGACAAACTCCTGTATCGTATGTGAAGTAAAAACCAAATATAATGAAATGTGTTAACTTCGACTTCACAAATCTGTGTTCAAATAATAATTGCATTTAATTTTAAATGTCACCATACTCGTTATCTACAGTTTTGAAGGTTCACTTTTGGTTCGAGATCTGAGTAACCCATAGAGTTTAAATCAATAAAAATTCTAGGATATATCTCGCACGTTACTTGACCAAGCACTTCCAATTGAAATCCAATACATTTTTGCTTTACTTGCTTTTGACAAATCGCGTTATTTTCCTGCTCTTGATGTCAACAGTATTGGCGCCGACTTGACCGAAAGTCAAAAGTTGATGATTGATATAGTCAATCATTAACCATGTAAGCTTGGCTGCTGCGCCTGGATGTAACAACGTGATCTGTGGCGGCCTCAAACGCAAGAAGAAGAACCATGTAAGCTGAAAACCATGTAGCCTACTTCGCTAATGGTGGTTGGCAAAAACTCTCAGTTTTCAACGTCGTTTGGTTAATTTAACAGAAACATAACAAGAACTTTTATAACTTTGACTGCACAACTCATGTTCAAGTAGAAGCGGATCCAATAAGTAATTTTATGGTGTGGGGGGAATTCAACAAAACACAAAAATGTGAGAGTGTCTAACAACATCAATTTACCTTATTTTCTGCGAATAAAGTTGATTTTTTTACATTTTATGGTGGGTGTAGCGGACGTGGCGTGTTACATATTGAAACGCTCACTCATACACAGCAGTCGTCACGACTACAACATCCTTGGGAACAATGGCGGCTAGGAGTGACCAGGACACAGCAGTCGTCCGTGCTACACGTATTGATTTATTCTAAATCCAAGTGTGGAGGCGAAGATATAACACAGCAAGCATGATGTCAAGTATAACTAAAACCAGAGGATTAAAGAGAAAACACCAGAACTAAAAATTAGTAGCACCGTAACCAAAAATAAACGAACCCAACAACGCTCTATACTGTCATATACGCTCTATACTGTCATTACTGAGGTGAGATAATAATGTTATGGTTTTATTTATTGTCCCTCTACAACAGCTATGGTCTTTTAGCGACAGGGCTCGTTTTTAATTTCTATCAGGTTTACGATGTTATCACATTATTACCCGACTCATTCTCACTGCGCTATGCAGGATAGAACACAATCGGTACCGTTTTTAAAGTCTTCGGTTTGACCCGACCTGGAATCGATCTCAGACCTACCAGCACCAGAGCCGAAGGCGAAACCACTCGGCCACTGAGCTGGTTACTGAGGTGAGAGTCACATGTCTTGGTTGCAGCTACAAAGGAATTCTAGTTTTGATTAAAAATGCACTGCTTGGAGCGTTGCAATCACCATACACAAATGCACAATGTAACAAAACCGCAAAACTACGTTTGTATAAGGTAATTGCCAGGACCCGAATGAAATGAATGATCAGAATGTGACTAGGCACTCTTGGATATCCAGTGCGTTGAATTCCATTGCGAGACGCGAGGACTGCTCTGTAAGCCTTCGGGTTACACAAATCACATAGATTCCTGAATCCTGAAGCGAAGCAAGAGTGAGTGACGCCAGAGAAAGCTCTCAAGAGGTACAGTGAGCGATTGCTCCAACTTCCTTCTCCACCTCCCTGGATCCGCCAATGTGTTCAAGAAACACTTCTACGATTATTTTCAAATATACAAAAAAAAAATCGTCACCACTAGCATAGACAAGGGAGACCAGCAGAGGTGGGAGAAAAGCGCCATTTTTTGGTAGCGATTGCATGGCTACATTTTTGTCGGTGTAGCGGCTGCAGTAGCGATGCTACTGTTTTCCAATGTAACGAAGAGATGCTATACTTATTTCAGTCGCATTTCTGCTACCCGCTACTAATTTAAAGTGTACAAAAAAGAACTACAACCTCTGGAGACCAGGGAGATTTTTGAAATTGGGCCAGGGATTTGTTAGACTCAGAATCTTTTGAAAGGTTCTAGATCTAAGTTTTTCAATTGATGTCAACTTTTCTAGAAAAAAGTTTCTAACTGTTTGGAAATTTTTGGTTCTTGTATGCATGTATAGCTCTTTCCACACAATCATCCATTTTTCCCTGTACTGATTTTTTTTAAAGGTGGCTTGGATATTTCCCTGATATCCAACTTAATTTTTTCTCACACATAGATTTTTTTAAAAATCAAACTATAGTTATTACTATCTGAATTCTTAACAGCCTGTTTCACCTCAAACGGATCATCCGTTTTCCGTTGATGATCCGTTTGAGGTGAAACAGGCTGTTAAGAATTCAGATAGTAATAACTGTATTTTGATTTAATTCGCTCTGCTTTGCTTTTTTGCTTAGCATTGAGCACGTTTTGTAGTATTAATAGTTTTCATTGTTTAATTTTTTTTAGATATTCGTTTTATATAAATTTAATTAAGCAAAATGGATTCTCCCTAACTACCAGCGCAATCTTGGCAACCCATTTTTAAAGTTGTTGACTAAGAAACTTCTGCAATATTTGAATGAAAACGAATCCACTACACAAAGCTTGCTTAAGGTGCGTCGTTTATTTTCAGGTGGAAGTCACTTCACAAGCTGTTGATAAAAAAGTTCTAACTCCTTCAGAAATCAAACAATTACGAGGTAAGCAACACCAACAATTGTTATGGAATGCTGCGTAAATGGAATACAAGAACACTTTATTGTGAACGCTGTAGTTGTAGAAATTACTCTGCTCTCACTTCAGTACCCACTCCAGGTGATGAAAAGTTCCAGATAACACAAACGTATTACAATGTAAGCATTGTAGCCTATATACTCAACACATGTTCTGCATAGCAAATACTTCTTAAACTGAAGTTTGTCGACTAAAAGCATTTCAAAAAAATTTGGTTTTGCATTAATTTACGTGACGCCAATGGAAAGTTAAAATATTTTTATTGATTTCAAAGCCAAAGGCCATGAAAACTCTCCGATTTATTAGTGATATTGTACGCTGTTATGCTTGCTCCATTGTGAGACAAGATATGGAATGTGTATTAACTTGATGAATGTTGTATTGTGTTATTTTGTTGCCCGGGCAGGTGATTTTTGCTTGGAAACTAAATTGATGATTAGTAGATAAGAATTGGTGTCTGAATTGCATTTTGATGCCAGCAAACATCGTGTACTCAATAGCGTACCACAAAGGTTTGATGAAAATCATTTTGGTTATATGTCATAAAAAGTCATTTGTCATAAAAGAGTCTATACCAGAGGCGTGCAACATACGGCCCGCGGGCCAGAGCACGGCCCGCGGTACCCATTTACGTGGCCCGCACATTCTTCATCAAGTAGCCCATTATTTTTAAATACTTTTCACTGTTAGATCGGAAGATGTTGTTATTTGTAACGTCATCATTAGCATTATTGACTTTTAGCATTATTACATCATTAGCATTATTTTTGCGTCATTAGTAAGCGTTGTAGAAAACCGCCTTGTTCTTCTTGCAATCATTCAGTGACATAAATCTTACTTTATGGTGCAGTGTGGTGAATATATTGATATTTATTCTACAAAAAGCTTAGCATAGTAAAAATGTCTACAAGTAAGAAAAGGAAGGTTGATTATGAAAGGCGGAAGTTCAACAATGAGTGGTGTATAAATTACTTCGTTGTTCAACACAATCAAGATCAGGCCCGCAACCAGCAACTATTTTCGGGGGGGGGCATTTAATTTTTATCAAAGAACTAGCATTAAAATGATGCATTGTGACATTTTTATGTTAATGTCCACGCCCATTGATAAGGGACAAGGGCATCCAGGCCGGATAGCGACTGTCAAAACAGCGACTGTCATAATGGCGACTTCATAATAGCGACGTAATGAAGTGAGCGACATTCCAAACAGCGATTGTATAAATGCCGACTGCATTAAAACAGCGACTGTTATGATAGCGACTACGCAGTGTTTGCCTATTTGTGCGTGCATACGTGTGTAGAGAGGTGTGGGGGATGGAAGGTATGTGTGGAGGGGGTGAAAGAGTGCATGTGCGCGTAAGCCTTGGATTTAATAAAAGAAGTGAGGTCGCTGTTGTGGCAGTCGCTGTTTTTGATGAATCGCTGTCGTGTAGTCGCTCTATTGACAGTCGCTGTTTTAAATGAATCGCTGTCGTGTTGTCGCTCTATTGACAGTCGCTGTTCTGACAGTCGCTATTTGGAACCCGAGCCGGGACAAGAGAGTGTGGCACTACCATGTTACGGTTCAGTGGTCATAACTTATGTCAATCACGTTTTTGTTTAGTACAGCATTAAAGGAAACTAGCCATTGTAACCTTTTCTCATTTAGCTATGACTACCCAAGGAAGAAAATTACGATAATACAAATATTTACAAATGCCTAAGCCCAACTGAGTAGCTTATTCATCACGCTGTCGTAGCTGCTTTTGATCTCGAATTATTTAGTTGTTTTTAAACGCTTTTTATGGTGATGATGGATGCTGACATTATGTATACGCTAACGAAACAGATAATGAGGATGCCAGCCTAATTTATCGAACAAAATCGTTAGCATGGCTTCCAACCAGCGTAGCCTACTTTCGGTTTCGATAGTCTACACTCTACAGAAGGGTTTCCCAAACTTTTTTGGGCCACGGACCACTATTTGTGAATCTGTTTATTCGCGGACCCCCAATTCCAATACAATGGTAAAAATGAATAAAACCGAATTTTGTTTATTTAAAAAACTGACAACATCAATGGGATTGCTTCTTATTGCATAAGTCATCAATTCTGGGAGTTATTTGTGAAAGGCAAACTCTTAAGTCAGGGTCCACGGAAAGTCTGGATCTGCATTTTGTTTTCATGTTGGTAAGAGCTGAAAATGCTGTCTCACACATGTAGGTCGTGGCAAAAGGCAATAAAATTTTAGTTTCCTTTTGCGATAGCAATGGATATTCCTCCACAACACTCAACCAGAAAGATGTAATAGCTGTTTCTGTTTGATTGAAACTAAGCATTAAAGTTCGATCAGATGATAATTCGGCTAATTCTTCTTCCTCGCGTCCTGACAGATCAGTCTTTGTTAGCCTACAAAGAAAGGGTTTAAAATCCAGTCGAAATTCTCATATGTCTCTTTTAAAAAGTACTTCTTGAAATGTGCAGAAAGCAATTCCAAATGTTGTGTAACGTCAGAGAAAATCAACTCTGTATTAATTAAGAACTGCGGCAATTATCTTTGACTGGGTAGGCTACGTACTGTACAACGCATATGTGTGACTCTTTAATTTCTTTTCATATCGCCACGGACCACCAGTGCAGTCGTCGCGGACCACCAATGGTCCGCGGACCACAGTTTGGGAAACCCTGCTCTACAGTATGGCTGTACGACTGTACGTGTACGACGCACGTCTATTCATAATACATTTCATACTGCATAGAACGCTTAAAATTTTTTCAAAAAATTTCGGGGGGGGCAAATGCCCCCAATGCCCCCCCCCTGGTTGCGCGCTTGATCAAGATGTTGTTTGCCTGATTTGTCAAAACACTATAGCAGTAATGAAAGAGTACAGTATCAAGCGAGACTACTGTGCAAAACACTCTGCTAATTATTATAGCATGATAGCATTGCATTATGAGAACAGTTCTTTTCAAAAATGAAGCTGTTCAAGACAAAATGCAGGAATCAGCTTACAGATGAGCACTTGTCAAGTCAACTTCGAGTTGCCACTTCCTCCGTCAAAGCTGACACTGGCAAGATCTCTGGACAGAGAAGATATTAGACATCTCACTCAATGTGTAACTTGATTGTGTGTACTTTTCCATTAAATAATTTTTTCATATAAAGTCATGTGTTATTCGATGGACTGGCCCTCAGCATCATTATAATTGTACGTTGTGGCCCATTGCGATAAACAGTTGCACGCCGCTGGTCTATACTATAAAAGGAATAAAATTTAAAATGATTCTAAAAAGTGTGGATAATGTAAAATTAATAAGCTTCAGTGGCAAAATTGTTTCCTTTTGCATTAATTTGCGCATAAAACATTAAGGAATCTGATTGGAAATTTTTCAGACTAGGCTACAATGAATTGTAAGTTATCCAACTCAAATCGAGCTAAACAGCGCGACATTAATAGGCTACTTTTCCTTTTGCCTTGTATATGTAAATAGTCATTTTTTATCATCGCTATTGTGATAACGAAACATCGGTGAGGCATAATTGGCATAAAAATGTGAGCAATAATTTTGCAAGTTAAATGAGAGACAGTCATGCGAATTATCAAAAGACTTGTTAATGTTATGTCTTCAAAAATAAGCAAGCCCACACACCACATCAACTTAGTGTTAACGTGTGTTTTTAACTTCAGTGCGTCATAATATCATAAAACTTTGATCATTGCGTCACAGAGCAACCAACTTTGAAGACCACTAGTGCACATTAAACATTGCAAAAGTCATTGGTACCCGACACAAGATGGCGTACGAGATTCGAATTAACCTAACTTTCACCACCTGCCGCAGCTAACCAAACCGGAACCTTCTGGCAGAACATGAGTTCAGGATAATTGTGTATTGAGTGAAAACAATATGGAGATGTCCCGATACCAGGATTTAATTGATTAAATCTTTATCCTCGGACTTGAAAAGCTTAATCCTAGCAGTTTCACATACTTGTAGAGGCTTTGAACCAGTGATGCAAAGAATGACAGAGTGAAGTTTTCTATTATTAAAGTGTTGATAACAGGAAACTATTTTATCCACTAGGTGTCGCTGCATGGAGAGCATTGCTTAGAATGCGTTGCTCAAGCGCACACCCTGAGAGTCGTACCAGCGCCATTTGATCTTGAAGCTTCTTCGTTCACGAAGTCACGCGCTTACCAATTTAGCTAGCGGGGAGGACAAATTGCGATTTCGTAATTCAACTGAATACAAGTTTGAAATGTAATTCAAACTTTGCTTTTATTCAAGTGCAAAAACCGAATCTCTGATAGTTGCTATGACTTTATTTTTTTCATTTTATGATTTTTGACAGATTTCGCAGTGAGCTATCACCAACAAAACAACTTTCATGAAGCGGTGAAAAACCTGGAAATAATCATCAACCGTGTCGAAGGATGGAACAAGTTACAACCAAGCATCGACCTAGCTGAATATTTGTTGAGTTTGCGAAGCATTCTAGGAGTGGAAAATGTTAGTGTGAAAATTGTTTGTGATAAAATTGCATCCATTGTTGATGAAAATCAATCGTCACGCTTGATCGATCAAGTACGTGACGTTTGTGATGAGAACATTATGAAATTAATTTTAAACTTGGCGAATGTGGGAGAATGCGATTACGCAATCTCATTGGCTCGTTGTAGATTTCAATTTATTAAGAATCACTACGACGGGGAAAGCAGGTTAGATAAGCTTCAAAATGTTGGTTGGTTGATGACGCAAATATGTTTAGCATTATCAAAACAAAACAAACAAGAACAAATCAAAGAACGATATTCATTTATCAGGGAAAGTGTTGATTGTATGCAAAGTATAGATAACGCAGATCTAAAAGTTAAATTCAAACAAATTACTTGTTTTTTATGTGACTTTGGTTTCTGCTGCACGGAAGCAGCTGATTATTACAAATCAATCGCAATATACACATCTGCAATTACATTAATAAAGACAACTTCCTATGTTGAAGCAAATCAATATATGATATTTGGATTGTGCCACAATAATATGGGATCTTCGTTTGAAAAAACTAACCAACTCGTTGAAGCAAAAGCCGCCTACATAAAGGCCATTGAAATCTACAACACAGCAAGTGATTGGCCGAGTGAGGAAATTAAATTAATAAGTATTTCTAATTCTGTAAAAGGTTTGGAGAATCTTGAACAAAATTTTTTGCACAATCAATTTTGATTTTTTTTGTCATTTTTGAACGCAGCGCCCCACAAAACCTACAACACAAAACATCGAAATAACAAAACTCAAAACTTGGAGAACTCGATATGGTAAAATTCTTGCATTGCATCAGATTTTATGGCAATGTTTGCTTTAATTCTCACATTTATTTCCTTGTTATTTTTATCGCTTTGTTTATGGTTTCAAAACATAAAGAAGGCCCATAAACTCTAACGCATTGTTCGGTGGCAGATATTATTTTGACTATGACTTGCTTGTATTGTATCAAACATCTACTGTGTATTAAAACTTTGATCAAATGAAACTTTTTGCTTGTGATAATTACAGAGGTTTCGCTATCATCGATTCTTGCTTACAATCTTTTGTATCTTTAAGCGTGTGAATAAAAACTTCTAAATAATATTGTAGACGTTGCAATAGATTGAGTTTCGCTTTTAGCAGCATGATTGTTGCTTACTTCATAAATGTAGATATTAACGACCTGTGTTAGCCTGACGTTGCAAGTTCACTCTGGTGGTAGTGGTTTGCACTAGCCTTCGGAACACAGTTTCCTAGTCATGTGCTATGATGATTCATAGTAGCAATTATTTTAGATTTTTTTTTTTTTTCAAAAACAATTTTTTATGTGTTAAAATCGCTTTATATATAAAAGTAACGCGTGGCGGAATGTGACGTAATTTCACCAAAATTGTGCAACAAATTGTTTCAAATTTATATTCGATCTGTTTTTGATGTTTGATCTGCAAAAAAATGTTTGATTTTATGTACTTTTATCTTTTCGTAATTTAATGTTACAACAACAAAACATGACCATTCCACTTAGATCTTGGCCATCTTTAAGTTCCAGTTCTCACCCATCGCACTATTGTATATTCAGTGCAGCCAAACGGTGGACATTCATTTATGAATTTTATTTCTTTAATATGTGAAAAGTTCTGTTGCTATTTGCAGAGGTGGGCATCCGCTACTTTGATGGTAGCGCAATATTGATACCGCTACTATGACCAAAAGTAGCGCGCGCTCCTGCTACTTGGACTATTCCTATTCCCAACTTTGGCCAAAGCTTGTAATACTTTATTAGATTCATTTGAATTACTGCACATCATAAAAAGTAAAAGTCATACATAATTCCCGCTCGCACCACGTTTGTCATCCGCATTTCAATTTTTTATTTGCACAAGGGCGTGCTAGTGGCTGTTTCCGTAATAGTAGTACTCATGGCCGTGTGGCATCATCTCGTCCCCCTTCCGAAATTCACAAGTGGGCTCCTATGTGATTGCGCTAACAGAAGACAAGAAAGTGTTTAGGGTCGTAAACTCTTTCAATGTGGGGAAAAGTTTAATCAACAGAAATAATCTACCTAGGCTAAGCAGCTGCTTTCAATTCTTGCAACAAAGTTAGCCTAGCCCTAGATTAGAGGCCCTAGACATGATGTGTTAACCAGTTGAAATTCGGAAATGCAACAGAAGCAATTAACCTCGTTCAGTGGCTTAGCCAAGGGGAGGTTTTGGGGGTTACAACCCCCCCCTTTGGCACGCGTGTGACGTCACGATAGTGAGAATGATGCTTTCAGTCTAAAAAAATTGCCTAATTTTTTACAAAACTGCATTAAAAGAGCGAGTTTTGCCAATACCAAACATCTCAGCCAGGAATTAGCAACAAGAAAACACAGAGACTTAGCTTTATTTCCGAAAAATGCCGAAGAAAACATGATCTTATCCTTTTGCTATGCCACCGGACAGCATCATTTTACAGGAATATTCATACCCACATTTTTGTTGAAAATGCTCTCTGAATGCACCAAATTTAAAGTAATTTTTCAAAATTTTTTGGGGGAGGCCCCCAGACCCCCGCCGCTGGGTTGTCAAAACCCCCCCTTTCAAAATTCCTGGCTACGCTACTGGCCTCGTTAATTACATGCAAAGAAAGAGCTTAGGCTTATACCATTGAACTGGCAGTCGTGGCGTTAATTGTTAGTGCCTGGGGCTCGCAGGCGAGAGCTTGAGGGTTCAACTCCTAGTATAAATCGCTTGCGGTTGTAACAGGTAAAACTTTGTTTTTGTAGTGTAGGCCTAACAAACTGAATATCGAAGAATGAAAATTAATGACAAATTAAATGTTTAAACAACTTTTATTCCATGTCTAACACTGGATTTTGGTCTTATGACGTTAATAGTAAGATTGTTCATGACTTCTTAACATTATGGACGTATGATCACGCCACAGGCTAAGCACAATTTGACTGATTTTTTATCTTCGATTTGTTTTGGAAATGCTCTCAGAGCGCATCAAATTGGAAGTGTGTTTCAAAGATTATAAAAAAATTTCGGACACCTAGTTTCGGAATAAAACAAAATTTGTCAATCACCTCGACGAAACTTGCCTCGTTAATTCCTTTGTTAATGGAAAATTTTTGTCAGTTTATCAGCTTGTAATAAAGTTTAGCATTTGTATGACAAAAGAAAGCGTTTCAAAGCAAAGAGAGGGTTTCAAAACACTCTCAATGCTATTTCTTTACCAAAAGCATCAAAAAAATTTACATCAAACTCTCAAACTTTTACATTTATTTGGTTTATTTAATTCTTCTTGGATCATAACTTGTAATTTTCAAACAACAAACCCAGTTTTCTTTCAAGCCTGTAACTCGTTATTGGATGGTTTGTGTGCGTTGTTCTTAAGGTAATTGTGCTCTGAGCGTCTTTCCTTTCTTTACCAATGTTTGTCCTAATTGTCAACAGTAGAAGTTCCTTCTGTGCTGGGTTAGACTTTATAACTGTTTCGTCAGGCAGGGATGGGCAAACTTGTTGCTCCAATCCTTTTATAACTTTTTAATGTAGATCATACATTCAGCGATTGTGAAATGAATGTACAGAATATAGCTATAAAAGGTGCAACGTTAGTTTTTATCAACATAAGGCATGAGGGGTGACAGTTCTACCCGTAGGAACATTAATTTGTCAGTCACAATCAAGATTACCAAAGTTAAGAAACTAGCATTTTGAGTATCAATCCAAATATCAAACTAACCACTTTGTACATCGATTCAACGCCTGCGGTCGTTGAATAATTTTGTTTTTATATAAGATTTGTCAACCACCAAACAAGTTGCTAGGAGGCTACAGGAGCATTGAATGAAGCTACCAGGACATGACTTGTCAACATCTGTGGCTTGATTCATTTCTTTTGTATCCCTTATTATAATAAAACCAATGAAAATACAAAACTCTCTGCCACTAGGCCAGTGTTGATTGTCTGATTAATGAGATTAGAAATTGTTGATTGTGACATTTCTATAAAAATTAATCAATCTGTTCTTCAGGAAAAATTAAAGTTAATTTTAATATTTTATATTCTTTCCTTTGTAACGAATTGTTCCAGATTTGTTGCTGTGCTAGAATAAGATACAATGGCATCCAGTGTTACTGAATAATTCCAATGTGCAATATGCATTGAACCTCTGAAGAGGCCCATTCGTATGCTTACGTGTGGACATAGCTTTTGCCACAACTGTCTAGCTAGACTCTGTCAGAGCAATCAGGATAAAAGTTAAAAAGAAGATATTCTATAAATTAGCATATTTCGCTTTCAGCGCAATATACAAGAGCTTTATTGTACTTTTTTACTTTTAAAATCATCATAAATCTTCCAGCAACTTGTGAGAAGTAGCCTTTTGGTTCCCAACCTGTTTCAATACATTCCTCTCTTTACTTTTGTTGAACCCTTTCATTCGTCCCTTACTATATGAAAGCGTTGCGTATCAGTGTCGAGAGACAGCACAGTTGTATCTTTGACACTTAACAGTAAGTTAACCCTTGCAAGGCGTCGTAGCAAGGGTCTCACCACTAAGTTAAAACACGTATACCGAATACGTATACAAACTATAGTATGCCGAAACACGTATTCGTTCTTGATGAAGAATTCTTCCTCTGTTAAGAACTATTGTTATAAATATGCAGAATATTTAAAACACAAAACTTGCAATTTCATTTCCACATTTGCAGATGTCCAACGTGTAGAAGTCCCATTGCGTTGCCTGGCAACGGAGTGGAGGGAATTTCTAGAAACATCACTTTGGAAAACGTCATCGAAAGTTTTGGAAAGGTAAAGTTTGTATGAATCAATCAGTCATTTATTTTTGTTCAGATGCAAAACAAAACGTACATGAAAGAGAAAACGAAAACATACAGTAATCTATAAATTTCCACAAAACAATTCAATTAATTTTCATTAAAAGTTCTATTCAAGTTCTATTCGATAACTTTATAAATATTGCTCTTAGTTTGAATTTTAAATGCGTCTTCACCAGTGATATTGATCAATTGCATCAGCTTTTAGCAGAAACGTAAAAAATTTCGTTCTTGTGATTTGGTTTTCGTGACACTTCAATGGCACTTCTGATCTCAGTAGAGCTACTACTGCTGACGTCACTGTAACTTCTTGCAATTCTTGCAACAGTGGTTTCGCTCCAACCATGTTCAACCTCAATATAATCAATGAGTCATTTAGTTTTATTCGGATGCAAAAACAAAAAGCACACAAAAGAGGAAACAAAAACATACTGTATGCATCCGATAAGACAGTGCGAAAGACCATAGCCTATGACAGGCGTGAGATGTCGTCGAGTCTGCCTATTAAATATTTTAAATAATAAGTTTTCTTTTGGTTTAGGCCTGACAGTTTGCATGTGAAAGTTGTAGAGCAGTGTAAGCTACGATCTATACCTTGTGCAATTCATTTATTGAGTTCCATTAAGGATAGGGGTCAGGGTTAAGTTTAGGGTTAGGGTTACTAAGCAGCAGGCCAGCGATTCTCCATCAAAAATCAGTTCAACAAAAAATACCTCGTGCAATTGTAAGACCTGGGACAATAAACTCCTTTTCTGGCTGTAAAGTAGAACCAGATGTGACGAAATGTTTAAACTCCAACTCACATTGAACTTTGTCGGCTGCGTAGCCGAGTGGTGAGAACGTCTGCGCGACGTTCGAAAGGACGTGGGTTCGACACCGTTCCAGAGCACGCGGCTGTGTCTCGGCGAAAGACACTTAAAGGCAAGCCAAAATAAGGGGAGCAGCTGACTCGAAGACTATATGTCACTTCGCTGCTTCCTGTCGTCTGTTGTATCTCATCTGTGATCGCAGTGTACTGTATGTTATCGCAATGGGCGCAAATAAAAGCATGATTATTATTATTATTATTCACAAACTTGTATTCAAAGAATAATTGCGTTTAATGTTAAGTGACCGAAACCACTCGTCATCTACAGTTTCGAAGGTTTCACTTTAGTTCGAAATCCATTCGCTAAGATGCGCTCAAAGTTTGAAGATCAATAAAATTCAAGCTTTCTTCTCAACATTACGTTGCCAAACGCTTTTAATGGAATCCAATAGATTTTTACTTTACTTGCTTTTGGCAATTCGTGTTGAATTTCTGCCCTAGATGACAATTACAATTGTGCCGAATTTGCCGAAAGCCACCGTTCAATGGTTGATGTAGCTCGTCATTGCATTGTAAAGCTGGAGGCCATAATATATACCTCGCAAAAAGTCTCAATTTTCGACCTGGTTTGTTGACGTCAAACACAAACAAGAAAGGATTTTTACAACTTTGACTGCACAACTCTGAGTTTAAGTAGGGACGGATCCAGTAAGTAACTTTGGGAAGAGAGGGTGCGATTTCAACAAAACAAAAAAATATATAACAACAGCAATTTAGTTTTTTTTTTAATTGTAATCATTACAACAGTTTTGCTATGTACCGTACATTGTGTTTTGATTTGTTGTGCATCTTTTTCGCAGCAGCTAATAAACATCTATCTATCTATCATCTTGTATGAATAAAGTTACTTCTTTATTTTTTATGGTGGGCAATCGCCTTCCCTCCGAATCCGCAACTCTGTTCAAAAAACACTTCATTATTTTCAAATCAACAAAGACACTTTTCATCACCACTAACATGGACAAGAGAGACCAGGAAGTGCTTTGAACGCAGGTCCAGGATTTTGCAGAAACTCAAAATTTTTTGAAGCATCCTAAATGTAATGAAACGTTTTCCATTGATTGCAATTTTTCCTTAAATTTTTTTATTTTTGGAAATCACTGTTTCTTTTATGCATGTTCAGCTCTTTCCACACATTTATTCATTTTTCGGTGTGCTTAACTTTTTTGTAAAGAGCATAGATATTTTCCTGGTAAGCCTGCGCACCCAATTTGTTGTCACACATAGTTGCTCTTGTATGGTTTATCAAATACATGTTTTAGAAAGATTTACATAAACAAAATGGATTCTCACAAACTATCGGCACCAGTGGCGTTCCGTGACCACTTTGACAGGGTGTTCAGTGACGGCAAAGCAACAGCGGGTGGTCGGGGGGGCCTTCCCCATAATTTTTTTAAAATTAACATTGAATTTGGTGCGTTCTGAGAGCATTTTCAGCACAAATTCTGAACATGATATTTCTTCAAATCTGGATGTAGAAAATGTGCGCACTGTTGTTTTTTTTCCTTGTTTGCACGCTGTTTTTTAATTGGGCATGAGGGGTTTTGGTTTTCCTTTCTCTACAATGGTAAGCTTTTCATCAAATGATCGTGATGAAAATGATTTTTTCAACAATGATGATATAGAAATTGCCATATTGAGCAGTTTATGAATTTATTAATATTATTGAAATTACTATACCTGTAGAGTGTACAAACGATATGACTAGTGGAGTGTACAAACTAACAAACACGTTGCCACACCCTGCAGCTGACGACAACGATAGCCAGTTAAGCTTGGTTTAGACTACGTGCGTTTTTGATGCGTTTTGTTTGCGTCACGTCATCCATGCGTTTTGACTCAAACAGCGTGTGTTTAGACTACTTGCGATTTTCATGTGAACACTCTAATTACAAAACGATTAGATGTGTTGTTTTAGAATGCTGCATTAATGATATTGGCTGTTGCCACAAGCTTTGTTGCAGATTCAGACAAGCTAGTCCTAATTTACTGGCACTTGGTGCATAAAAAACATTTTATCTTATCTTGTTTCCAACTCTGATCACCTCAAACTCTAATCCAACAAGCTAAAACTTGCTATTGCCTGGGATTCCCCCAATGACGCGCCAAGGTGTTCAGATCAGCGAGTGAACAGCCTGGCTGAACTAAAACCATTGCTGTTTTCGCTGCCTTGTGACGTCATTTTTCCTAATTGTTTATTTTAAATAGCACTCGCCAAGCTGTCAGTGCCACAGAAATAGAATAGAGTAGAAGGGTCATAGAGCGCTTTATATGGCACCGTCGCAACTTGCTAGCCGCCATCTTTGTTAGCACATGGTATTCACCGCTGGAGCTTTCTCAAGTTGACATACATGCTACAAATTGTTTACAAAATGCCTTATTGTGCAGCTATGAACTGCACAAATCGCCTCAAAAAGGGCTCAGGGAAAACTTTTTCAGGGATGGCCGAGCATTTTCAGGGGTTGTCGAACATTTTCAGGGGTTGTCAGGCATTGTAGAGTAGCTACTTTCAGGCATTGTTGGGAATTTCCAGGCATTGTCCAGGATTTCCAGGCATTTTTGATCATTATCAGTGGTTGACAGGTTTGGTACCGTAGTCATTATGGAACATTCTCAGGCATTGTCGAGCATTTTCAGGGATTGTCGAGCATTTTCAGGGGTTGTCAGGCATTGTAGAGTAGCTACTTTCAGGCATTGTCGATAATTTCCAGGCATTGTCGATCATTATCAGTGGTTGGCAGGCTTATCAGGCATTATAGAACATTTTCAGGCATTGTCGAACATTTTCAGGGGATGTCGAGCATTTTCAGGGGTTGTCAGGCATTGTAGAGTAGCTACTTGCAGGCATTGTCTAGGATTTCCAGGCATTGTCGATCATTATCAGTGGTTAACAGGTTTGTTAGGCATTATAGAACATTTTCAGGCATTGTCGAACATTTTCAGGGGTTGTCGAGCATTTTCAGGGGTTGTCAGGCATTGTAGAGTAGCTTCTTTCAGGCATTGTTGGGATTTTCCAGGCATTGTTGATCATTATGAATGGTTGACAGGCTTGTTGTTAGGCATTGTCAGAAATTTTCAAGCATTGTCGAACATTTTTAGGTGTTAGGGGTTCTCAGACATTGTAAAGTACCCTAGATTCTTTCTGGCAGGCATTGTCGGCAGTGGCGAAGCTAGGGAATGTGCCGCCCGGGGCGGATTCAGGTTTTGCCGCCCCTTCAAGAAAAAGCATGCAAAACCAGCCCGGATTTAGGGGGGCAGAGGGTGCAGGTGCCCCAGACCCCCCGACTTTTAAAGGGCCCCATACGTAAAAAAAGTGTGATTTTGTGTTATTTTTTTTTCTTTTAGATTTGTAGTTTCTGAAAAATGTTGTGCAGTGGTGAATTAATGCTACTGTAGACGTCGAGGGGGTGTTTCGCGCCGTAGGCACAAACATTTTTTTTACACGGGGGCCCCCCGATATAAAAGTGCCCCGGGCCCCCCATCAGCTAAATCCGGCCCTGTGTGAAAATGAAATGCGTTTTTTTATCAGATTATAATCAAAATCAAAGATCGTAGTCTGAAAGTGCCGCCCCCAGACGTGCCGCCGGGGTGGTCTGCCCCTTCCGCTCCCCCCCTTAAAATGCTCGACCATCCCTGAAAATGTTCGACAATGCCTGAAAATGTTCTATAATGACTAAAAAATCTGTCAACCACTGATAATGATCGACAATGCATGGAATTTCCTAGACAATGCCTGAAAGTAGCTACTCCACAATGCCTGACAACCCCTGAAACTGCTCGACAACCCCTGAAAATGTTTGACAATGCCTGAAAATGTTCTATAATGCCTAAGAAACCCGTCAACCACTGATAATGATCGACAATGCCTGGAAATCCTAGACAATGCCTGAAAGTAGCTACCTACTCTACAATGCCTGACAATCCCTGAAAATGCTCGACAACCCCTTAAAATGTTCGACAATGCCTAAAAATGCTCGACGATCCCTGAAAATGTTCGACAATGCCTGAAAATGTTCCATAATGACTACCAAACCTGCCAACTACTGATATTGAGCAACAATGCCTGGAAATCCTAGACAATGCCTGGAAACTCCCAACAATGCCTGAAAGTAGCTACGGTACTCTACAATGCCTGACAACCCCTCAAAATGCTCGACAACCCCTGAATATGTTTGATAATGCCTGAAAATGTTCGACAATGCCTCACAAGCCTGTCAACCACTGATAATGATCGACAATGCCTGGAAATCCTAGACAATGCCTGGAAATTCCCAACAAATCCTGAAAGTAGTTAGACTACTCTACAATACCTGACAACCCCTGAAAATGCTTGACAACCCCTGAAAATGCTCCACAACCCTCCAAAAAGCTGACAATGCCTGACAATACCTGACAATGCCCGACAATGCCTACAATGCCTGACAATGGGTATTTAGAGGTACCGGTTGAATAAGCTTTCACAATTGTTTGTGCTAACAAAAATGGCGGCGGGCGCACTCGAGTGGTGCCATCGCGGTGTGTGGAGCGTGAATGGGAATGACGCTTCTATCATAGATATCTTATATATAGATATGCAACTCAGTGGTGCGTAACGATGTTTGAAGGCTAACAGCGTAGCTATGGCTGTATGCATTGACTTCAAACTTGGCACAGCAAAACAACTTTATTTTTAATATATTTTTTTGGTTTTTGTTTAAATAAAACTTTCTTCGTTTTCAAGTTGACGTATGGATTGCTTGTGATGACGTCACATTCTCGTTCCGCATGGACTGCTTTATGGAGATTCTGGCGATTGAAAACAAATCACAGTCACAGAGGGTACCTCTAAATACCCTTTGTCAGGCATTGTAGGCATTGTCGGGCATTGTCAGGCATTGTCGGGCATTGTCGGCTTTTTGGGGGGTTGTGGAGCATTTTCAGGAGTTGTCTAACATTTTCAGGGGTTTCAGGTATTGTAGAGTAGGCTAACTACTTTCAGGCATTGTTGGGAATTTCTAGGCATTGTGTAAGATTTCCAGGCATTGTCGATCATTATCAGTGGTTGACAGGCTTGTGAGGCATTGTCGAACATTTTCAGGCATTATCGAACATACTCAGGGGTTGTCGAGCATTTTCAGGGGTTGTCAGGCATTGTAGAGTAGCTACTTTCAGGCATTGTTGGGAATTTCCAGGCATTGTCTAGGATTTGCAGTCATTGTCGATCAATATCAGTGTTTGACAGGTTTGGTAGTCATTATGAAACATTTTCAGGCATTGTCGAACATTTTCAGGGATTGTCGAGCATTTTCAGGGGTTGTCAGGCATTGTAGAGTAGCTACTTTCAGGCATTGTTGGGAATTTCCAGGCATTGTCTAGGATTTCCAGGCATTGGTGATCATTATTAGTGGTTGACGGGTTTGTCAGGCATTGTCGAACATTTTCAGGGGTTGTCTAGCATTTTCAGGGGTAGTCAGGCATTCTAAATTAAGCTACTTTCAGGCATTGTTGGGCAGTTCCTAGCATTGTCTAAGATTTCCAGGCATTGTCGATCATTATTGGTTTTTGACACGTTTGTCAGGCATTGTCGAACATTTTCATGCATTTTTATTCCCAGCTTTGCATGCGCAGCAGAATGATCCCTTTCTATTTTGCGTAGGTTGTAAACGTATTTACGGTATACACAAACACAGCAGCGTTTAAATGACCTGGCTATCATAAGTATCGACAATGCCTGACAAACCTGTCAAAACCTGGGAATGATCGACAACCCAAGAAAACGTTCGACAACGCCTAACAAACCTATCAACCACTGAATATGTTCGACAATGCCTGGAAATCCTAGACAATGCCTGAAGATGTCCGACAATCAGTGGCGTAGCTAGGGGGAGGGGGAAGGTGGGGAGGACCGCCCCGGGCGGCCCGTCTGGGGGCGGCACTTTCAGACTACGATTTTTGATTTTGATTATAATCTGATAAAAAGCGCATTTCATTTTCACACAGGGCCGGATTTAGCTAATGGGGGGCCCGGGCACTTTTAGATCAGGGGCCCCCGTGCAAAAAAATTCGCCTACGGCGCGAAACACCCCCTCGACGTCTACAGTAGCATCAATCCAGCACTGCACAGCATTTTGCAGAAACCACAAAAGCTAATAGTAAAAAAATCACATTTTTATCACGTCCCAGCAAACATCACAGTATTGCGCCAATACTGTATTTATGTCGGCGTGTATCGGGTGTATCGGTAACGTTTGCACTGTATCGGGCCAATACCGGCAACGTACAGTATTATATCGCCAAAATGGTACAGTTTGTCTGATACAAAGCCTGTATCGGGCCGATACAATGTTGTAAGGGCAAAACTGTACCGTTTGTGTAAGGGCAATCCGGTATTGGCACAATACAGTTTGGTAATGGCAAAACTGTACAGTTTGTGTAAGGGCAATCCAGTACTGGCACAGTACTGTGTGGTAAAGGCAAAACTATACAGTTTGTGTAAGGGCAATCCGGTATTGGCACAATACAGTTTGGTAATGGCAAAACTGTACCGTTTGTGTAAGGGCAATCCGGTATTGGCACAGTACAGTTTGGTAATGGCAAAACTGTACAGTTTGTGTAAGGGCAATCCGGTATTGGCACAGTACTGTGTGGTAAAGGCAAAAGTGTACAGTTTGTGTAAGGGCAATCCGGTATTGGCACAGTACAGTTTGGTAATGGCAAAACTGTACAGTTTGTGTAAGGGCAATCAAGTACTGGCACAGTACTGTGTGGTAAAGGCAAAACTGTACAGTTTGTGTAAAGGCAATCCGGTATTGGCACAGTACAGTTTGGTAATGGCAAAACTATACAGTTTGTGTAAGGGCAATCCGGTATTGGCACAATACAGTTTGGTAATGGCAAAAGTGTACAGTTTGTGTAAGGGCAATCCAGTACTGGCACAGTACTGTGTGGTAAAGGCAAAACTGTACAGTTTGTGTAAGGGCAATCTGGTTTTGGGACAATACAGTTTGGTAATGGCAAAACTGTACAGTTTGTGTAAGGGCAATGCGGTATTGGCACAGTACAGTTTGGTAATGGCAAAACTGTACAGTTTGTGTCAGGGCAATCCGGTATTGGCACAGTACTGTTTGGTAATGGCAAAAATGTACAGTTTGTGTAAGGGCAATCCGGTGTTAGCACAGTACTGTGTGGTAAAGGCAAACCTGTAGGCCTACAGTTTATAATGGCAATCCGGTGTTGCAATGGTACAGTACAGTTTGGTAAGGTGTTGGCACATTACAGCCGATATTGGCACTGTACAGTTTGGTAAAGGCAACACTGTACACTGTAGCTACAGTTTGGTTGCAAATTATTGGGCTTGTTTTTGTGTTGATTTGGCTGTTTTGGGCTTGTTTTTTAGATTCACTTGCTTGTTTTCAAAAACCAACCTGGCATCACTGGTTTTCAGTTTACTACTAACGGGAACACACTTCGCGTGCGAGTTTAGCCAGGTGGCTACATTCGTGCGTGGTAGAGAGAGAGAGAGAAAGAAAACTTTTGAGAAAGCTTGCAGTCGAGTTTAGCTGTTTGTCGTGTGATTTGCGTTGTATGCTACAGTAGAAACTCCTGCCGCGTTCCACGCATAATGCCTTTGGCCAACACAACTGTTCAGTTGGCGCTCCCACTCTGTTTACTTGCTTGTTATGTTGAGGTGCGGTTCAGGTTGATAATCTTATTGTCTGAAGTACTAAGCTTATATAAGGTTAAAGCGTTAAAGCTAATATAAGCTTGCGTAATAAAATATGTATTAGTTCACGGCAATTTAACGAACTAATTGAAGATGGATAGCAAGTTTATAAAGCCCAGTTTGTTCAGCGCTGATCCCAACTCTAGTCAAGCTAGTAAAGAGTGAAAACATTGGCATCGAACATTCGCGAATTTTCTTGCTGCATTTCCAGCTGAACCAGAGATCAGTGATGACGATGAACTGCGATGTTTGATCGCCCACGTTGATAAGGATGTTTACGATTACATCAGTGAATGTAATACTTAAGACCTTGCAATAAGAACTTTAGAAAGATTATACGTGAAACCAAATAATCTCATATTTGCCAGACATTTGCTAATGACGTGCAAACAACAGGCAGAACAGTCATTAGATGATTACGTATTAAACTTGAAGCGGCTATCTCGAGATTGCAATTATAAAGCCGTAACCGCGGAAGTTTGCCGCAATGAAGCGATTCGTGACGCTTTTATATCAGGGATATTGTCTGCATCAATACATCGGGTGGATAACGTGACACAGTCATGCCTTCTAAACACCTTGCTTTTAAGGTGAGTGGGCGTCGTCAGCAGTAGCAAAGTGCGCCTTTCTACGACAAGTTTCATGTCGCACTTCTCACGCCATCACGGCTGGACTGAATAATAATGTTTTTGTTTGTCGTATCCAGGCTTACACCCGGTGGTTGAAGATTTAGATTAAGTGGACGGGAAGGCAAGGAAGCCAATCTTCGGGTCCACCTTCAGGCATGCCTTTCAGTGTCCTGCCACAGACACAGCCGCATGCTCGAACGGTGTCGAACCGGCGCCCTTTCGATTGCCGTTCCAGGGTTCTCACCACTCGGCTATGCAGCCGACTCATAATGGTTTTGATGCATGATTCTGTAAACATTACTTATTCTGAGACAATAAAATATCTGCTTTTACAGGTGCTGTTATGCGAACACCGAACTTGGATGGTGCCACTAAAAGTGCCATAGAAAAATGTATCAGCACTTGGATGCGAAATTTTAATGACCGCGAAGGGGGACGGAAAAGACGAACCATCGGTTGCTCACATGTTCAATAAATTTTCACATAAGAATTTTCTTGTTTCTGTTTGAAAGTACGGGTTAGGGTTACCGATGCAGGCTTGGTGATGGCATTGTATATGCCTGTACATTTGTAGGTATTGGCATGATGTAGGCGCAGGCATGGTATCTTTTAAAGGTAGAGGCAGATAAATGGCATTGCCCTGGCCCATTATTGGCATCGTATAGTGATATTCGCTGAGTAATGGCATTGTACAGGCCAGAACGAGGGTGTAAGGTACAAATACCGGTTAGGTAATGGCATCGTGCCGGCAACTGTAGTAATACTGTATCGGCCCAGTATAGAACTTGTTTGCACTTTCTTACCGGGCCTGTATAGATTACTGTATCGTGCCAATAAAGGGACCCGATATAACACCGCATTGGCCCTATACCGGCCCGATTAGGGTATGTTAAAGGTACAAATACCGGTTAGGTAATGGCATCGTGCCGGCAACTGTAGTAATACTGTATCGGCCCAGAATAGAACTTGTTTGCACTTTCTTACCGGGCCTGTATAGATTACTGTATTGTGCCAATAAAGGGACCCGATATAACACCGCATTGGCTCTATACCGGCCCGATTAGGGTATGTTAGCTGGGGTAGGGGGGCCCTTTAAAAGTCGGGGGTTCCGGGGTACCTGCACCCTCTGCTCCCCCTAAATCCGGGCCTGTTTTCACATGCTTTTTCTTGAAGGGGCGGCAAAATCTGAATCCACCCCGGGCGGCACATTCCCTAGCTACGCCACTGCCGACAATGCCTGCCAGAAAGAATCTAAAGTACTTTATAATGCCTGAAAGCCCCTGACACCTAAAAATATTCGACAATTCTTGAAAATTTCCGACAATGACTGATAATGGTTGACAAGCCTGTCAACCATTGATATTGATCGACAATGCCTGGAAATCCTAGACAATGCCTTGAAATTACCGACAATGCCTGAAAGTAGCTACTCTACAATGCCTGACAACCCCTGAAAATGCTCGACAACCCCTGAAAATGTTCGACAATTCCTGAAAATGTTCGACAATGCCTGAAAATGTTCCATAATGACTACCAAACCTGTCAACCACTGATATTGATCGACAATGCCTGGAAATTCCCAACAATGCCTGAAAGTAGCTACTCTACAATGCCTGACAACCCCTGAAAATCCTCGACAACCCCTGAAAATGTTTGACAATCATCGCTACCGTATATCTCACCCTAAAATCGTTCCGGCGCCCCTCTATCTCAGGTTTGTAAACTGCCTACAACAAGCTTTAATGAGTCACTGGAAATAAGCTTAAATGATAGTTCCAACGATCATGAAACAGAAGTTGCATAACCTACGTGAAGAAAGATTATTGTCTTGATTTTTCATAGTAGGCTATTCTGTGAAAACTTGAAATATACGCCATCAAAAATATTCCAAAGGAGCTCAAAAGCCACCACTCGCCAAGCCCAAACCGTACAATAATAGCCTACCATAGATACGCTAGCCAAGCTGGCAACCTTGATTGTTGATTGTGTCCATAAAGTCAGTCGAGCGTGACGATAATTCCACGATTGCTGAGTTGCATATCTATATTTAAGATATCTATGCTTCTATCTATTCTATTTCTGTGGTCAGTGCACACCCAGCTTAAAGGTACTGACTGAAAAAAATTAAAGGCAATGACCTCAAACGTTGGAGTATTAAAATTAGAAGGGGACGAGTTTTGCAATTGAAAAGAAAGCAATCAGCATGCAGCAAGATGTTAGAATATCATGAAAGTAAAGAACATCGACAACCGATGGAAATTTTCTTTTTTTCTGGATTTCTTGGGGTGTTCAGTGAACACCTTTGTTCCAGACAATTGTTCACCTAATCAAACGTCATATAAAAACCGTTCAGGTCTACTGAATCTTACGTCATGGAAATTCCTAAAACATGAGCCAAACTTGCACCATCGTTTGTAAGACTTGTGTCAAACCTGTTTAAACCTGTTTGGGCCTGTTTCAGTTTGAAACCTGTTTAAACATGAAATATTGCGTCACACGAACTGCTGACGTGCCTTTGAGTTATCACAAATTTTTCTGATTCATTCGTAAAATTGTTTGTTGGAAGTCAGTCGCAAGTTTAATTGTTTGCTTGGTGCTTGCTAGCTGGACAAATTCTCCGTCTTTTATCCAAGTAATCTGTTCTGTAGTGACAGTTTTTAGAGGTGTACGGCGTTGCATCTCGAATTTCGATAGCCGCGGGCTAATTTTACAGGAATACACTTTTTGAATAGACGTTTCGAGGAGTGTTTCTTTTTCGGTCACTACATGCAGACAAACGGATCCGGGAACTTTATGTTACAATTTTCCCACGAAAAGATTATGTTTTACCGCTGTGACCATAAAAAATAAAAGACGATTTTTGTTAGCTGGTAGGCCAAGAAGCACTTGAAGGCATAAAAATAAACGACGTGTTTGTTGTCAGCTAGTGCAGAAGAACTACTTAGAAGTACAAGAAATAATAAAAGAAGATTTGTTGGTTGGTAGTCTACACTCTTACAGAAGCAAAGAAAAGTAAAGACATTTCTTCTCAGTTTGGTACTGAAGAAAAATAACTTTGACATTCATTGGCAAGAAAGAAGATTAAAGACAATCCATTTGTGCTTGTAGATTCAAGTGGAAGAATCCAAGCAAGTTTTGTGGACTTTAGGACTTCATACCCGTACAGCTACGGTATCGTGCATTTAAATTCTTTTTTGTATTTTTACGGTCTTTGCAGTTAAGTTTTTTATAACTACTGTAGCCTAATAATTTTGTGTGTTTGTGTAACTTAATTTTTTAATTGTTAAATTTAGCCCCAACATTTAATATGTCTACACTCGGTGGCGACAGGGACTCGACCGCCGTAGACTCGACTGATTTTAAGCCTGATGATGTTCTTTGCGGTCGGGCAGGCCATTCTGGGGAGGGACCCAGTAACGATGAGGCTAAGTCAGTTCGAGAGACCCGGCATCTTAGACGGGATATTTTGACTCAAATTGGGAAACTTTCTGTAGCCCTAGGTTCTTTGAGTGATAAGCAGGAACTGTTAATTTTTCGATCTAACTTATCTACTTTAGAAGAGGAATTACGGCATTTCCATGCTCTTTTGACTAAAATCTTTAACTCTGCAATCTTGGCAGAACTTCGTGATAGGATAGATCCCGAATTTAACTCGTTAAAAAATAACTTTGAACAAAAAGAAAGTGAGTTCTCAGATATGTTGGATGCTTGTTCTCAGTTCTCAGATGATGTTCTCAGATATGTTGGATACATACATCCTGAGGATAGCGCCTCAAATGTAAGCACTAGGATGTCTAGGACTTCGTCTCGGATAGTGGCACAAATTAACCTGCAGCTAAGACGAGAGGAGCTCCAGATTTAAGCTGAGGCCGAAGCGAGAGCTGCTGAGGCTGCCGCGAGAGCTGAGGCCATTCGAGCTGAGGCTGCCGTGAGAGCTGAGGCCGAAGCGAGAGCAGCTGATGCCGCCGCGAGAGCCGAAGCGAGAGCTGCTGAGTTTGCACTCAAAGACGCTCAGTTGAGGGCTGAACAACGTAAAGGGGTAGATTTAGTTGAATATCGATCAGAGGTGGGCTCTCGGCGTAGCTCTAAGAAGGGCTCTTCTAGGCATTCCAGAAATGAACATCAATTGCAGTTTAAGTTACATAACCTTTTCCAAACGCCCGTTCAACCTGTGAGTGGACCAGGGCAATCCACACGTTTTCCAGCTGTTTCAGGAGGTCTCGGGGCCGCGGCTAAGGGTCTTCCGAATGCTGTAGAGCCAAGGTCTGCGAATTACAACTGAACTCCCCCCCCCAGAGCGTACAGGTCACGGGGCCGCCATTAGTAGTAATGCTTTGCCCCCTTCACAGTTTTCTGCGCCGCTAGGTTTTGATCGCCCAGCTACACGTAATTTGGATGGTTGTGAGAGGCGCATAGCCGTAGGAGATGGGGGGGCGGTCGCTCCCCCGTTGAAAAAAAAAATGTCGCGAATTTGGGCAAAACTGTCAAGTTATTTGGGCAAATCAATCTTACCATGATGTTTCGAAGTCTCACCAGTTTATAGACTTTATATAATTATTATAATTTATGAGATGCATTGATATTTTTCAATGAATGAAAAATGCATTATCATCGATTTTGGAAACAATTGCAATCTCGGCATTTAAATGATAAGTTTCGATTCTAAAACTACAAAAAGTAACTGTAAAAGAGCACAGTTGGCAAACAAATGTAAGTTTATCACTGATTTTCACTAAAACATAGGCTGCATCAGATATATAAGATTTAAAGGCTTGCTGGGTAGGCCTACTGGTAACTTTTTGAGAGTTTTTTGGGTTTTTTCCTTAATATTCTACTACTGTGATGTAGTTGTTTGTAAAAATCATTTGGGCAAAAATATCTAGTTAATTGAATCAATTAATTCATGGCTGTGGTTATATTTACACTATAATAGTGTAAATATAGTCGTAATAGCATTGCCAGATAAGGAATTCTGCCCTAATTTGAGAAAAGTTAATCCTAAATCTGGCAACACCTTTCACAAGCAAGCATGGCAACAAGTGTGTAAAAATAGCCACTTTGTTAATTCTTACCATGAGTTTTCAACATTTTACCAGCTTAGTAACTTCATAGTGTTGCATTTTGTATGAAATACATTAACATTTTTCTTTGAATGTAAATGTAGCATCGACAATTTTGAAAACTTTTGTATATGGTATAGAAATTTGAGCAGAATGTAACTTTCGATTCACTATCTAAAGAAAGTAAATGTAAAATAATGCATTTGGCGAGCCGAGGTAAGCTTATTACAGATATTCATTAGGATATATACAGTATGTAGCTTATACACACTAGCTTACATTGCTTCATTGGTAGAATTTTGAAACCCTACTGGATTCTTGTACTAATGTAGTTGTATGAGCAAAATTATCTAGTTATTGGATAAATTAATCTTATCATGCGTTATGCTATGCTCACAAAACTTAACTTAAATACTACAAAGATAGCTCATCATTTTTAGATATGGTGAAACAAGTTAAGCATTTGTTATAAACTCTAAAAATCAACAGTTGTGAGGCCACATATACAGTATACACCACTTTTGTGGGCATTTGATCTCGGCAACTAACTACCGCATAGGCCTGCACAAAGTGAAAAATTATAGTAAATGAATATAATTTGTAAATTTTCCAGCATTTAGTTTCATGTAATGTGTTGGCTACAGTTTAACTGTTTTCTATTATGTAAAGAAGTTTTTTGTTTAAACTGCTGTTTGTCTTTGCTAGTCCTGAGGTTGATATGCTCAGCTATTTAGCCTACTATCTATGATCAGTATTAGAGCAACAACAATCAAATATAAAAACACATGTTATGTTGTTCATGTTTTGTCATGCAATTCATGCAGTTGGTGTATCAGGCAATGTAAATAGTGCTGTTAGTAATGAGGTCTGTAATATTTTGTGGCAAGGATTAAGTTTGAAGTTACCACCTGGGAGTCGCTTTTCTTCAGTGTTTGCAATTTGAGTAGCTGCTTCATTATGAAGTAAGAATATCAGAATATCATTCTAATGATGTTCTGTAAGACCATTGAGTATGATTTCATTGTAATATGATATCAATATTTGTGTTATTGAAAGTAGTTTTGTTTAAAGGTGCAAGTTTGATGTGCAATTGTGCATAGCATCATAAACTGTCAAATTCTTTTTAAGCTATAGTGTTTGAAGTAGCATGGATTAAGTAATGTTACTGGTTTGATAAGTAAATAGGTTGTCATTCTAGATTTTTTTCAATGCAAATTTACAAATACTGAGTCTTTAGAGTTAGACTATCTTTATATTGAAGAGATTGAGCTACTTTTTGTCTGGCCTTTTAGTGAAGTTAGGCTGGAGATTTTCAAATAATCTGTCAAGGATATTCATCAATTGTTACCCGGTTATTGCTGTAAGTCAGTTTAAATTGTTGCAGAATCCAGCTAGGCTTAATATATATTTTTGTGCCACATAAGAGTGCTTTAATTTGATCGTTTATTTAATTGGGACACAGACAGGTCTATGAATGCATGTTAAAGTTAAGTTAGCCTTGTTTTGCTGTTGTAGCCTATGTTATGTTGCCTGTGTTTTCGTACACGGCCAAGTTGATGCCTGTAGAGTTATTAAATGCACTACCTCAGAGATTGTGAGTAATTTTGTGCTTTTGAAATACATACGCAAAGATAAAATTTGGGCAAACTTTGAAAAATTTGGGCAAATTTTGTTCGCCCCCCCAAAATATTTTACTCTCCTACGGCTATGGAGAGGCGTATCGCGTCTCCTGATTTTAACGTGTGTGAGGATCGTGATCGGGCTGTGCATGTGACTGAGCCCACTCAGCCCCTAAAGGGATATAGCTTGTCTTCTCCCGCTAAATCGAGTTCTCAACAGCAGGATTGCTTTTTTGAATACCAAAATAGTAGGACGTTCTTCGATAAGGCGGCCTTGATTGGTTACGATGGTAATAATATGCCATTTATCTTCTTTAAAAATCGTGTTACGGCCTTAATGGCAGCTTCGCCCTTTAAGGGGACTCGTTTAACTTTGTTACAAGCAGCTTGTGTTAGGACAGCTGCGCAAACGATTGCTAATTTGGTTTCCGACACTCCTGGCTTGTCAGAGGAAGACAGGATAGAAATGTCGTTAGATCGCTTGTCCCAACGTTTTGGAGTTCGTGGAGGTCTTTTCGCCGAACCGGAAATTAGAAAGTATCGCTATGGTAGCAAATTGACTTCGACCTCTTCCAGTGATCTGAAAGAGTTTAAAGATGAATTATCGCAGTGTTTGCTTTACGCGCAAGCTTATGGTCAGCGTGACTAATTGGAAGGACGTTTTGTTTTGGATTTGGCTAAGCGACTCCCGTTTGACGCTAAGCAGCGTTATCTTGACTTTTTAGGTGATCAGTATGGTGGCACTAATGAGCCTACTTTTCAGAGTTTGTTCGATTTTGTTGTACGAGAAGAAACGCGTAAGTCGACTGATTTTAGCATTATGCTAATGGGCGATTCTGGTGAGTCGCAGCATTTTAAAAAGTTTGGCAAAGGAAAATTGCCTTCATGTCCGGTTAGGCAGACGTCCGTAAAACCCCATGATGATGTGATGTCAGGGAGTTCGCAGTACTCGACTGTTGTTGGCGCACCGCGCGGTGGTGAAGCTAGACGTAAAGACCTGCCGGCATGCATTTGTTGTTCGTCACGTGGTCAAGTTGAATATCATTTTTTGTCTAATTGTAAAGAATTTTTGCGCTTGACACCTAAAGATCGGAGAGATGTCATTGTGAAAGCTGGCAAATGCTTGAATTGTTTGCGCCAGCATATGGTTAGGGATTGTGTTCATACAAATAACTGTCGTAAGTGTGGGCCTAACGGCTCGGGTTCCAAATAGCGACTGTCAGAACAGCGACTGTCAATAGAGCGACCACACGACAGTGATTCATTTAAAACAGCGACTGTCAATAGAGCGACTACACGACAGCGATTCATCAAAAACAGCGACCTCACTTCTTTTATTAAATCCAAGGCTTACGCGCACATGCACTTCCAATACCTTAGCCTACTAATTCTAACTGTAAACTTGTAAACTAAAACTACCCTAAAAGGTAATTGACATGATAAAAAATACTTTACAAACTTTATCACAGATCAACTAGACTAGGCAATCATTGTCAAGCTGGTGCCATACAGAACCACCCAATTTGGCCTCCAAGTCAAAACCTGCTGACTGGCATGATATAAATCCAAAAACTTCTCGCTATAGCTAAATTGAAAACTAGTTGTGTTCAAATTTGGCGCCTACAATAAATAAAATTCAAAAATATGCCACATAGGTGCCAGATGGGGCATTTTTATGGCACTTAAAGTGTTAAGTCGCTATCATAACAGTCGCTGTTTTAATGCAATCGGCATTTATACAATCGCTGTTTGGAATGTCGCTCACTTCATTACGTCGCTATTATGAAGTCGCCATTATGACAGTCGCTGTTTTGACAGTCGCTATCCGGCCTGGATGCCGGGCCTAACAACGATAGGAAACACTATTTTTTTCTGCATGATTTTTATGTGACGTCACGTGATTCTCTGGATTCGGTTGGGAAAGATGATGCTCGTGCCAGAGTTCCTGTGCGTAATGTTAAGATTGGAAATGTTAAAGCAGCCTTTAGCCGCGTTACTGCTGCTCGTGTTTTGAATCCAATGACTGGCAAATCGAAGTTGGTGTATTGTTAGCATGATCCTGGTTCGCAGTTGACGTTTGTTTCGAGTGATTTGATGTGTGAACTTGATCTTAAACCGTACGATAAAGCGTCGTTTAAAATGGATACCCTGGCTGGTCAGAAAGCTACTTGTGCTGACCTTGTTAAACTCAACATCCAGTCGTTAGAGACAGATGAACTGTTTTGTGATATAACTTCGGTGGTTAACCCAGCTTGGGCTGACGATGTTAAAACTTTACCGCATAAACAAGATTTAAATGGTTTCCGTCATTTTCATGACGTGAATATGTTTCATTTGAATGATTGTAGTACTGTAGATGTACTGATTGGCAACGACAACGCTTATTTGATGTGTGCAAAAGAAGAGCGTGTCGGTGAAAATCGTAGTGAACCGCATGCTTTACTCACTCCTCTCGGCTGGTTGGCTTGTGGTGGTAAGTCACCCTTAGATGAAAGCGTTGCTAACGTGTGCAGAGTGCAGACGTCTTCAGAGTCGGATGTCATCTCTGGCTTTCAGCGTAAAATTGAGTCTCGCGATATGGAAACAGCAGACCTGAATAAAGTCATTCAGGATTTGACGTTGCAAAATGAAACCTGTGAATTGTCTCGCAATGACATTTTGGCTAGAGAACTTGTTGAACCGAATATTGAGTTGAAAGATGGTCGATTTGAGATACCTGTTACGTTGAAGGAAGATATTGATCTACCTAACAATTTTGTGTTGGCGTCAGATAGAGTTGCTGCTTTAAGGAAGAAGGCTTTAAAACAACCTGAACTTCGTGATTTCCTTACTGACACCATGAAAGATCTTAAATCAAATGGCTACATTGAGCGTACTGGTGAAGCAGGAAATGTCAAGGGATTTGAATGGTATTTACCATACTTTGTTACGTCACAATTAAAAAAGCGCATTGTTTACGATGGCAAGTCTGAATTTCGAGGAACTTGTGTTAATGATGTAATGTTTCGGGTCCTGACTTGTTAAACCCTCTGGCAGATCTCTTGGCTAGATTTCGGCAGTACTTTTTTCACATTTTGGACTCTTCAATTCGTAAGCCCAATTTTATTGAACTGCTTACGTACACAGGCAGTGCCGTTCGGATCGTGAACGAACGCCCTTTGGTACCTTTGAGTGACGACCCTAGGGATTTTACTGTCATCACCCCTGCCTCACTTTTGACCCCATACTTAGACCCATACTGTGCTGTTGGGCAACCACATGATCGTGACCAATTAAGAAAGGATTATCGGTTCAATTTGTCACTTTCTCAGCAGTTTTAGAGTAAATGGATCGATTTTTACTTGCCAGGTCTTCAGGGCCGGAAAAAATGGTTAAAAATGGCCGAAAATTTGGAGCCTGGTCAACTTGTAGTGGTAGGTTCTCTCCAGGACATTGGTAAACGTGGGAAGTATCAACTTGGGAGGGTGCATGAGGTAGTTCCACAAATTAGGAAAGGGAAGCCTGTGGTTCGTAGAGCTAAAGTTGCCGTCTGCAACTATGATGAGAGTACGGGGAAAGTGAAAGTAGACTATGTGTTGAGGGATATTTCGTGCCTCGCCCCCGTAAAGAACACCTAAGTGTTAGGGTTTGAGCCTGGTTTTGTCTGCGGTGACCGACACTTGTCTGAGCCCAGAACAGTCGGTTATTATCGCAACCATTGTATATAGCGTCATTTTTTGCGTGTACCTACTACCTATGGTACCAATTTCATGTATTGTCGTGTTTATTCTTATTGCTGTTCATTCTTTTGCATGCCCTTTGTATTTGCGTATTAACTTAAACGTGAGTGATTCAAACAATTTGTGTATCATGTGTTTTTATTCATTGGCTCACAATTGTCGTCAATTCTTTTTTAGTTATGCCATGTCAGACTGTCATAACTAGGGTGCGCTATGTTCCAGACAATTGTTCACCTAATCAAACGTCATATAAAAACCGTTCAGGTTTACTGAATCTTACGTCATGGAAATTCCTAAAACATGAGCCAAAATTGCACCATCGTTCGTAAGACTTGTGTCAAACCTGTTTAAACCTGTTTGGGCCTGCAGTTTTTGTAGTTTATTATTAGTTTATTACAATTTCTTCTGGACTAATTTTCAAATCTATAGTTTCTTTTTTAGGTTGAGTAGTTCTAAGTTACAAATATCATTGCAAGACGAGTTTATTAGAAATTGTTTTCGACTAATTTTGTTTAACTTCAAATTTTCGGTTAGGTTTGAATAGACTAGATTAAGGAGAACACCATAAAATATTATTTTACCTAAAGTTGAAAAACATCTGCCATCACTTTATGTTAACTCCTTTTTACAATTAATGTAGCTTAGTTGGAAATCCTGTTCTTCTGAATCCCTGTCGAAGCTCTACCGGATTCTACATAAAGTATCGACCTTAAAACAAATTGTTTAGCCTGTATTGAAGCAGTAAGCCTATCAACTGCTAAACAGCAAGAAGTGCTCTATGTCAAGCAACAAGAACACTAGGAATATATATACTACAGATACTTTTGTAGTTAGTTAACAGACAGTCCACCCAACCAGAAACTTCACTGTGTCAATATTAGCAACTGGCCCTGCGTGAGTAGTTCAAAGCCTCTACAGCAGTTTTTCCCAAACTGTGGTACGCGTGTATAGAACCGGTGCTAATTCTCCACTGCATGGCGCATATTTTCGACAACATTTTTGTGTTTTTTAACCCTTTGACCGCCACCAAAAATTTACCCTACCGTCACGCATGAGTGATCACGAGTTTGTTGGCCTTAAATACCTCATGTATGAATGCCCCCTCAATAACCTTCACATGAATGTCGAAGAGCAATTCTTTCTCTTTTCAAAAATGTAAAAAGATTATTTTATACAGTTATATTAATTACTTTTTGATCTCGCAAAGTTATCTGCATTTTTTGTCATACTTATGTTGTTTTGCCACCGTTGATGTTCGTTGACCTTTTAAATCAAACATAAAGCAATGGAGAAGTAAAATATATATCAAAAAAGTATGGTTTGTATTTAGACTTTTTGAGATTTTTACTGCCAAACTTGGACAAAAATTTTGCTTGGATTTTCCGCTATCGCTTCAAATGAGAGAGCGTCACGTCGCGCTAGAAACAGGTTTATCAGTGTTGCCGATAATATTTCAAACATTTTATTAAATTTCAACACCAAAAGAGCTGAAAATTTAGCTCTTATTTGAGGTTGAAGTGAGAAAATTATGACAAAAAATGCAGATAAATTTGCGAGGTCAAAAATGAATTAATATAACTGTATAAAATAATCTTTTTACATTTTTGAAAAGAGAAAGAATTGCTCTTCGACATTCATGTGAAGGTTATTGAGGGGGCATTCATACATGAGGTATTTAAGGCCAACAAACTCGTGATCACTCATGCGTGACAGTAGGGTAAATTTTTGGTGGCGGTCAAAGGGTTAAGCCAATGTTGCTACTGATGGTAGCAGTAGTAGTGCAGCAATACGATAGCTAAACAGCTTAATTGTATTTAGTCTCATATTAACAATCTTTTTGTTTTAGAGCCTTCTGCTGATATTTGTTATACTTTCTTGCTTTTTATTGTGTATTTTTGAAATTTTCTGCATTTTATGGGTGGTAAACGAACACTGCATGAAACTGCTAAATGGTAGCCTACCCGAATAAAAAAAATTGGGAATCACTGCTCTACAAATATGCGAAACTACCAGGAATACCCTGGATAAAAATTCAAAACTAACCATTGTAGTTTTGATGTTGCTTGAACTCACTGTTTGCAAGCATACGAAAATAACCACTCATTGAAAAAAATTGCCGTTTTTATTTCCAAATAGCAAAAATGGCAATTCGTCTATAAAAACTAGCAAAACTGTTTTCAAAAATTTAAACCAAAATAATATTAAAGCAGTATAAAAAACGTATCACTCTATAAGAAATTATTTTGGATCAAGAAAAAAATTGGGCAGTAAGGGGATAAAATGCATTTTTAAGAGTTTAGGAAACAGAACTTCAAAATCGTATGAAAAGAACATTAATTGCTAATCAGAAGTATAAAGAGGAAGTTTTTTCCAGCTATCAGCACTCGTGTTGTCAGCTGCGCAGCTTAGCTGTGAAAGCTGGATCAGCCGGAAGTAACATCACATGATTGTGACGTCATAAATCGTTGTGTGACATCCACGTTTGTGGTTGATGGCAATTTGCAGTGCATCGAGATCACCGGTAATTTGTTGCTGGTTGATCTCAACACAGAGTGCATATCGTAGCTGTAATCATGTCAATAGCCAAGTGTTCAATGCAGCAGTAACTCCTTAGGGTAGCAAATTATTTGAAAAACTACTTGATTAGACTATGTTGAGTGCAAGGTTTTGTTTTATTTTTTCATTCTTGTTTGAAAGTGCAAAGGGCGTCGCACAAAGATTCAGCTTTCTAACTAATGATGGCCTCCAAATGTGTTTCCACACCATTCTATCTTTCGCATGGGGTTACAGTGCTTCTAGTGATTAAAGGAGATATGAGGGGGTTCCAAATCTGGCCTCCCTTTGTGGAGAAAACTGTTAAATTTCAAAAGTATTGGAACAAAACTTTTATGTAGCAGATATTGATCCGCTTTTAGTTTGTCTGCAATCATCGCGTCATATTTAACCGAGGCCTGGTGCGGTCGAAAAGAATTTAAAAGTTAAAACGTTTGAATTTTTGACTTTAGCCCAAATAACTTTTTATTGGCATTGAAAACGCTTTTCATATTAAAGGTGCAAAAATTAGTTTTAAGTTAAACTTTGATATTTTTATATTTAATTGCTTGCATTTTTTTTTGCAAATATATCTTGCAACAACAAAACGTCTATACTCCACTTTGACCTTGATTAGCTCCAAGTTCCAAGCCTATGTTCATCGCATGATAATCAGGGTATCTTTGTGATGGTAAATGGTGCCACTGCCCCTGCCTCTATGCTGGTGATTTTAATTGGCAGCTCGCCAACTGGGGATACCGCATCACCAGCCCTGCTGGTGCAAGTCTGGATAACTGAGCATCGAACAACAACTATGCCCTATTGTACAACCCTAAAGACGTGGTCAGGTTTAGTCTACGTTCCAGCAGAATATTGTGCACTTGTCTGGAGTCGCAGTGTCCTCTGCCACCACATTGACACTGCCATTAATGACGTCATGTGTATTGTGACTGGACGCAGTGTGACTGGACGCAGTGCGACTGGACGCAGTGTGACTGGATGCAGTGTGACTGGACGTAGTGTGACTGGATGCAGTGTGACAGGATGCAGTGTGACTGGACGCAGTGTGACTGGACGAACTTGGGCGCATGTGCTGATCCTGTAAGTAACGCAATGGGAGAGGGGTTTTCAACAAAATACAAAAATGCATTTTTTTTGCATATGATCTTATAGACACAGTTCTTGGTGTTAGCTACATAGGCAGGAAAAAGCTACATAGGCAGCACGATCCGCACACTCTACTCCCGCCTCAAAGAACATCTCAGCTCGGATAAAAGTTCGGTATTTGATCACCAACAACAATACCAAGCAGACTTTGAATTTAAAATTATTGCAAGAGAAAATAACGCGGTACAATTACGTTTCAAAGAGGCCATATTCATAAGCAGACAAAATCCTAAAATCAACAACCGAGTCGAAAGGGAAGAACTACGTCACTTAATCTACTAATGAACTGATCCAACAAAACTTCACAGCAATTCAATTCAATTCAATTTATTTTTCTTTGTCAGAATGCAAAAGAAATGATATTGTGAAAAAGAAATACAGTAACAAAACTAACAAAAGGAACTAACAGCACAGAAACTCAACAGCCGGCAGCCTCAAGCTAAACCAAAGAGCCACTTTAAAGAACCACTCACTGACTTCAACACCAGTCGTCATAGCACATGACTAGGGAACTGTGTTCCGAAACCTAGTGTAATTTGATATTGCCAAAATGAACCTGCAGCATCAGGCTATAACAGATCGTTTGAATCTACACTGTTGGTCACAGCGGTAAACCATAATTTCTTCGTGGGAAAATTGTAACTTAAAGTTCCCGGATCCTTTCGTCTGCATATAATGACCGAAGAAACACACACTTGAACTTCTTTTCAAACAGTGTATTTCTGTAAAAATTAGCCCACGGCTACCAAAAACGAGGGGGTGCAACGCGTACACCACTTAAACTGTCACTACACAACAGATTACTTGGATAAAAGACGGAACTTTTGTCCAGCTAGCAAGCACTAAGCCAACAGTTAAATGTGCGGCCAACTTTCAAACAATCATTTTACGAATGACCAGAATAGATATCAATATCTCAAATTCACGTAGAAAGTAACTGTGACGCAATAAATGAAAGACAATTATGAAGTCATTCCAACAGGTGTTTAAGCTGATGTAATATTTCCTGTTTAAACAGGCCCAAACAGGTCCAAACAGGTCTTATGAACGATGGTGCAATTTTGGCACATGCTTTAGGAATTTCCATGACGTAATATTCAGTAGACTTGAACGGTTTTATATGACGTTTGATTTGTACAGAGATTGGCCGTAACAACTGTGAATTAATTTTATTAATTTTCACAAATGCATCGTGTTGATTTGGGCAGCTGAAAACATGAAATTATTTGATGAAACTGCTTAGTCTGTTTATGCAACTGCCCAAATTGGCGTGAGGCAGTTTCCCCAAAATGAACAAATTCATTAATTTTTCCCATTTAGCCTACATAACTGTATCGTTTAGATTTGGGCACCAAAAAGGTATGAAATTATTTGATCATAGTCTATTTATAAAACTGCCCAAATTGGCATGATGCAGTTGCCTCGGCATCAAAATTTACAAAGTCTTTAATTTTTTCATAATATCCATAAATGCATCATCTTGATTTGCGCAACTACAAAATATAAATTTATACAAATCTGGTGAATACTTTTATAAAACAATTCGGATGGAGAGGTTACAGTACTTTTTCAACCATAAACGGACATAGCTAAGCAACACCACAACATTTAACAAAAAAATGTTATACCTTGTTAAAAGTAATATTAATGTTGTGGTGTTGCTTACCTTTGTTTGGTTACTTTTATAAAACTACCCAAATTAAAATGATGCAGTTGCGTCCCAAAAAAAAAATATATATATATATTTAGTGTGTTTATGCAACTGTGTCATGTTAATTTCACCAACATTTAAAATGCTACTGCTGAAATATATAATCTCAAACCAATCATAATATATTCATTTATTTCAAAGCTTTCCAAACTCAAAACCTGCCATGCAAGCTGGCAAAATATTTGCTTTTCAAGATCTTGTGTGAAATATGGCAGTTACATTTTTTTTCATTAATACCTTGACTTCTGTTCTGTGGAGACAGATCCAGTTGTTTGCATTAACTTGACCTGCTTTTTCTGGTTGCAAAATAATGTTGGCAAGCTGCATGCATAGAAAGTGTTTCTTGTGATGATGTGGAGAGCATACTTTTATAGTTTTTACTTAGCTCACGCATTCAACAGTTACTGCTGCACGATGGCATGCATTGGTCATATGTACCGTACTATAGTTTACTGCAGATGTATAGCCCTTGGTTCTGAACTTCTGATGTCAAAAGTTAGCAAGCGCCTGCAATACTGCAGAAATTTGACTATGAGAGCAACATACCTAAAACGTTATATCTGGATGTGTATGCCTATCTTAATTTTGATATTACCTCATTGGAATAGATATTATACAATGGAAAATTAATTAAAGCACTTGAATGCATACTGAATGAGGTGTTTTAACACAGATAAGTTATTTTTAAGATAAGCAATGGATTCTAGAAAAGATCGTACAGATATAACGTAGAATGTACAGTGTGCAAAAAAAGGTTTTTACTCTGATTACAAAAAAGAACACCTGAAAAGGATACACAGTAAAGATAGTAACATTAAATTTATAAAAGTCAATGAAGATCCAAAGCAACGGCAGTTAACGTTCAGTATCGGCACAACAAGAGCTCAGAATGTTTCCAGCAGTGACACAAGCTTTACAGCAGATGAAGAGTCAACAATTGCCGAGGTTGCTAATGAAGCAAACACTGATAAGGATATGGAAAATACTGAGTCCACTCATGTATCAATTGTAAATTTGACATCTACCAAAAGTGTAGAAATAGTAGCTGAAGGTCTAGCTAGCTGGTGATCTACCGTAGTCATGTTAGTTTTTCACTGTTATCATGCACCGCATACATTATATTTGGGCAATTTCTATAAAAGCGTGCAGATTTGGGCAAATTCACGTTCTTCCCCCCCAAAATGGTTTGGTCTCGTACGGCTATGCCTTCAAGCCTGTAACTCGATATTAGATGCTTTGTGTGCATTGTTCTGAAGGTGATTGTGCTCTGGGCGTCACTTTCCTTTCTTTACCAATTTTTGTCCTCGTCAACAATACAAGTTCCTTCTGTGCTGGATCAGATTTCATAACTGTTTCGTCAGTCAAGGATGGGCAAACTTATTGCTAGAATCCTGTTATAGTTTTTAAAAGTAAATGCTACAGTCAACGACTGTAAAATGAATGTAGGCTACATTAGGCCCATGCAGCTATAGAATTAAAACTGTTAGTTTATGACAACATAATGCATGAGTAGTGACAGTTTTAGCACTAACAAACAACATTGCAAAATTGGCTCGGGTTCCAAATAGCGACTGTCAGAACAGCGACTGTCAATAGAGCGACCACACGACAGCGATTCATTTAAAACAGCGACTGTCAATAGAGCGACTACACGACAGCGATTCATCAAAAACAGCGACTGCCACAACAGCGACCTCACTTCTTTTATTAAATCCAAGGCTTACGCGCACATGCACTTTTTCACCCCCTCCACACATACCTTCCATCCCCCACACCTCTCTACACACGTATGCACGCACAAATAAGCAAACACTGCGTAGTGAAAGATTGAAACCAAAGGGGACTTTAAAACAACATTTTATTTGGACTATCCATAGAAGTCACATGATTTAAAAAGAAATAGGCTAGTCAAGCCAAACAACAGAAAGTCGTCAAGCCTTGCAATAAAATTCAGGGTCTAGAAAAAGATTGAAACCAAAAGGGACTTTAAAACAACCAAAAGTCTTGCAATAAAAATCAAGCCACGTTTATTTCTAAATTGTGAGCAAGGGCTCGAAGGAACTGCCGCAGATCATACTGGCCTCGATTTTGCTGTACAACAGTGATTCGTGTGTTCATTGTCACGTATCTTTTCATTCGCTGAGTCAGGTCTCTGCCTTGTAGTAGCTGGGTTCGGTTTGCCCGAACCCAGCTACTAAAATATGCCACATAGGTGCCAGATGGGGCATTTTTATGGCACTTAAAGTGTTAAGTCGCTATCATAACAGTCGCTGTTTTAATGCAGTCGGCATTTATACAATCGCTGTTTGGAATGGCGCTCACTTCATTACGTCGCTATTATGAAGTCGCCATTATGACAGTCGCTGTTTTGACAGTCGCTATCCGGCCTGGATGCCTGCAAAATTATAGTCAACAATACAAACGTAAAGGAATGAGTATCAATACCAGTGACATATGCAAAGGCGTGTGGAGAGTGGGGGTTAACCCCTTCCCTCCCCCCATTGAGCTTGGTTTTTGAATTTTCTTATTATTTTATTGCTTATCATGGCTTTATTGGATACGTTATCCTCTATCAACTTATTATTAGTTTTTGTGTAAATTGAGTTTAATGAGCATGTATTTTTGCTGTGGTATATTAATCATTATAGCCAACATATTATATGTGTCGAATTAAAGAAGTAAAAAGGTGAGTAGTTAGGATCGAAATTTCTCGCTTTCTTGAGGTTTGTTTTTGTTACTTATAAGCCTAGTATACGGCTTCTTAAAGCAAAACTAGGCTTTTGTCAAGCCAGGCAGCCACCTGCTTGAATAATCGGTGCGTTTTTGGCTGGTGGCAAGCATAGTTTTTAGAAAACAGTTTTCACCGTTTGCTACTTTGTTGGGATAGTTCGGTAGCATGAGCAACTTCAGTTGTTACGTTGGGACGTTTTTAAAACAAAATTTTGTTTGAGTTTAATATTGGAAAAGACTTTTGTCTTTATTCATTTCGAGATCGTAGCAGTTTGGTTTCGTTGTGCGATGAAAAGAAATATCAAAGGGCAAATTGTAAATCGTGTTAGCTATAGATACAATGCAGAAAGCATCATGAAGTAAAAATGCGCGGTTTTGCGTAAAAGGTGTTAGCTATAAAATAGAATGATTAAAATCATTATACTTTACATAGCAAATATTTTATTTTCATTATAATATATACAATATAACTGCAAACAGTGCACACCGTTTCGGCCTTTCGGCCTCCTCAGTGCAGTAGGCGCACTGGGTATGGCCACGGAGATACATAGGCTACCTCCGTGTGACGTTTTCCCATTTGTGAAATCTAAGCTCAAAAAATAGTACTACCGCCGCCCTTTCCAAAGTGCTCAAACTGCACGCAGTGAGCTTTGCGTAATGCACAGCAAGGTGCCTCCAGTAAAGTGCTCAATTGGCATAAGCCAACAAGGTGTTTCAAAAAATTTGACATCATTTAAGACTTAAATATCTCAAAAATTAATGTAAATAAAGTAAAAATGCGCGGTCTCGCGTAAAAAGTGTTTGCTATAAAATTTAATAGCTCCTGATGAGAGACGAAAAGCCACTTCGGCTAATGAGCAATTTTTTTCGCGCAATGTACAAAACATTAGTGCAATCAAGCAGACACATCAACTCGTATGAGTTGAGCTGCGAACTAGCAGTTATAACCACAAAATTTCCCAAATTTATGACACCTGAAAGTGTGCTATTGTTTTTAGTAACTTACAATAAAAACTTTTAGACAATATACGAAATGCTTTAGTGGGAAGCTTTTCAAAGCTGAAACGCATCAAAACGATTGTACGCTCTACAATGGTTCAGGATAGGCTAGACTAGTCAGCAAATCATTAATGACCTTGAATCATTTTTGATGCTTAAAACTTTTATTCGTCGTGGTCGTGTGAGCTTCTGGGGCCGATGGTCTATCCTTTTACCACCCCAGATTCACGATGTTCCCGTGCTACACGGGAAGGCTACTAAGAGAGCAGCCAGTCTTAGGTTTCATCATCTAAGACGCGCTGACCTTCCACTCCCTTAAGTGGCTTGGATGGTAGAGTCATTGATGATGTGGTCTGCGGTGCACCACATTCACAGGAAGAGGAAGAGGCCATACCCCATTGGTGCGCGATTGAGAGGAAAAATCCAACGCCCGTACGAAGGCGATTGAGGCGCACCCATGCCTGTCTTTGTATTAAACTTTTGTTGTTTACTTATTACAGTAAAATTTTGAGCTATGGAGCGCAGAAATTAAAGCTTGCCTGGTGTGCAGAATAGCCTTGCGCTGGCATTGCTTGTCATTGGACTTCTTTTGTTTCTACCGTAAAATAAATGCAGTTTATCATGGTCTCCTGCAATTGTTTTCAACCCCCCAAGGCACAACCCATAAAAATGTTCTGCCCACGCCACTGATCAATGTATAAACAACAACAGATAATTTAAAGATAAAAGTAAATTTGTGATAAACAATTAGCTTTGTTGGTTAATATTGACAACCTTGAAATTGGAATGCGTTGAACCCATGGCGACTCGGTCGCTATGGTTGAATCATAGTTGAACGTTACCAATGGCCACTGCCACAAGAGAAAGGTTCTTTATAAATTATTATAATGAAATTATATAATTTATAAATTATACAATTTTATAATATATAAATTATAATGATAGGCCTAATGAAAGAATGTGATTAGGTTTCACTTAGCTTGTTCAATATTTATAACATGTAGCAAGGTGTATAGCCTACGGTGTTCTTTCCGTAGCATAAAACTTGAAGCAATATTTGATTTCATTTGATCCAAGTAAGATTGCAACAATAGACAAATGTTATTGCCCGACTTAAAAATAGTTTATAAAATGACTACAAATTGACTGCTATATAAAATGGCTACAAATTGTATCGGTAGCAATCTGAATCAAGTTGATTCTTCGATTTTAAAAATGCAACTACCATGTACTGTAGGCTATATACAACCATCACCAATCACCATATATATACAACCATCACCATATATATACAACCATCACCATACAAGATAAATCTCAACTGACCTGACATTGCAACACTTGCCTTTATGGTTTAAGAAGACCTACCTCGCATCAAAGAAGATGGTTTTAGTTGTAACAGCTGAGGAATTATTCAAAGTACCAACAGGCTCCTTCAGTTTGGCTCTAACTAAGTTACATGTTTGACTTGACGAAAAATATTTTTCTTCTAACTAACATGGCCACCTGGAGATGCGGCCTGATTTGTCACATTTTGCAGATTTTGATTACAGCTACTGCTAGTGCTTGACTGACATTTTCTGAGATTTTTTAACTTTTTGCTGTCTCCTAATGATATAAAAGCTTTTTGTTGCTTTGGGGAAGCAGTAGCCATGGCCACCTGGAGATGCGGCCTGATTTGTCACATTTTGCAGATTTTGATTACAGCTACTGCTAGTGCTTGACTGATAGTTTTTGAGATGTTTTTACTTTTTGCGGTTTCCTAATGACATAAAACTTTTTTGTTGCCTTGGGGAAGCAGTAGCAAATGAGAAAAAGTAAGTTGAAAAACGCAAAATCAGACTGTTATTGAAAATTAACAGTCTGACTAAAATCTTCGAAATCAAATTTTCTTTGTTTTTCAACATGTGACAATGTTAAAACCTATTGTGTCGTCTGGAGAAAAGAATAAAGAAAGCGTAAAAATCTAATTTTTAGAAAAATTTATATAAAGCTTTGCCCAAAGTTAGAAAAACCTGGAAACTTCTGCAAAAAGTGACAAATCAGGCCGTATCTTTAGGTGGCCATGCAGTAGCAAATGAGAAAAATTAAGTTGTAAAACGTTAAATCAGACTGTTATTGAAAAATTAACATTCTGACTAAAATCTTCGAAATAAAATTGTCTTTGTTTTTCAACATCTGGGGATGTTAAAACCTATTGTGTCATCTGAGGAAAACAGTAAAGAAAGCGTAAAAATATAATTTTTGGAAAAATTTATTTAAACATTCGCCAAAAATTAGCAAGATCTGGAAAATTCTGCAAAATGTGACAAATCAGGCGTATTTTTAGGTAGCCATGTAACTAATCAAAATTACTTTTATATAGATTAAGTAAGCTAATTTATTTAAGATTATTTAAGTTAACAACGCTAACAACCGATTAATTTACAAGAATAACGTAAAATGACTGAAAACCTTGCCGATGAATTCCAATGTCCGATATGCATCGAGACTTTGCAGAGGCCCATTCGTATTTTGGCGTGTGGACATAATTTCTGCCACGGATGTCTAGCTAGATTCTGTCAGAGCAATCGAGATAAAAGGTAATTAGAAAATTGCTGATAAAGTTATGTATTTTAGTTCACATAACAACGTAAACGAGGATCAATAGAACTTCTTGTAGCTTTTAAATATCCATCATCATCATCTGTCGCTTTGCATCTTGTGGTAAGTGCAAATAGATCTAACATTTCAAAACACAAAACTTAAATTTCATATCCACCATTGCAGATGTCCAACTTGTAGAAGTCCCATTGCATTTCCTGGCAACGGAGTGGATGGAATGTCCCGAAACATCACTTTGGAAAACGTTATTGAGAGATTAGGAAAAGTAAGTGGCTGAACATTTGAAATTAGAAATGTCCGAGACAATGTCTTGGTCTAAACCAGTGGTTCCCAACCTTTTTTTGGTTGTTACCCTAATCTCCACCCTGAAGTGAGCCAATTACCCCCACGATCAATTTTCAAAAACAAAAGTGTTTATTGCTATGTATTTCAAAAGGCTAACTATGACAATCAAAATGCAATACAAAACTGAATACAAGATAACAATGCATGGTAAACATTCAATGTGAAGGTTGGGCTTGGACTTCAGCCGCCAGCTTTGTGATCCTGGGCTTTGTGGTACTGAGGGCGATTCTTAATTGTGTCGCTTTCGACATCCAGGCGATTGCGCTTCTTTGTCTTCATTCCCAAGACAGTTGAAAACCTTGTTCACAGCGATACGTTGTTGAAAAAGATATCAGGAAATTTAATGCCCGTTTCGCTAATGTTGGTGCGTCCTGGATTCTGTTAAACCAGAAGGGTTCTAATCCTTTCCCCTTGAAATCAAGTTTCAACGCTTCGTTCATTCGGTGAGTGATAAATTCTTTTTTGGCCGGAAAGTCGTCATCATCCACCTGGCTGTCATCACATTTAAAGGGCTCAGTGCACCATTGGGGACTAGCCGTGTCCAAATTCGGATAGTAGTTGTCCATCTTCTTGGCTAACTGGCCTAAGTGGTCAGGTATGTCCTCCTTCAACGCCGCTGTCAACTCAAGTCCATTGCCTCCGAGATACATGTCAAGCGTCTGAAACTGCGCACTGTGCCTCTTCCAACTCGCTTGTTCCAAAATTTAAACTTCGCGATAAATGCTGCTACTGCTACTTTGGTGTCGATCGCAGTTACATTCTTGCCTTGAATTAAAAGATTGCCTTTGTTCAATTTACCAATCAGCCAGGTAGCACAGCTAGGAAATCCACTGTTGGTTAGAGAAGTAGTCAGCCAAGTCCGGCTTCTTTTCTGTAAGAAAAACATGGACAGCCTCACGAAGTTCGAGTATGCGGGTTTATCACTTTGCCACGAGACAGCCATCGTACTTCTGTGTGGTAAGGCCTACAGTAATGCTTCGTATATTTCATCCATCTTCTTTCACAGTTCCTTGAAAAGACAGCTATTCAATTCTTTCGCTTTTATAAAGTTCACAACCTTCACTGTTTCTAAATCAGGTCTCATTACCCCCCAAAAACAGGCAAATTACCCACCGGGGTAATTTACCCCCAGGTTGGGAACCACTGGTCTAAACTCTAAACCAAGCGAATTTGTGACCGAAATGAAACAGAATATGAAAAGAGTTTTAAAATAATAACAAATCGTTAGCTTAAACAAATAATTTCAAACGAAGCAAAATAGCCAGTGAAGGTTGTTCCTCTGTCTTCGAATTGAATAAATCACCTTGCAGCCACATTGGTATTTAGTTTGGTAAACGCTGCAATAGTTGAGTTAACCAAATCAATCATTCGACTTATGTTTGAGGCTTTGTATTAAGATATGCAGTTTGCAAAGTGAATGAACTTTATTTTTAGATGAAAGTTATTTCACAACCTGCTAAGATAGAAGATTGCATTCCTTCAACCATGAAACAATTACGAAGTAAGCAACACAAACACTGTCTTGTTATGTAATGTCGAGTTACTGAAATAGAGTTGTCCTTACTTTTAGCTGTATAAATGAGGCACGAGCTGATAGGTACTTAAATATAAAAAGTTTTGTATAAGCAATGAAGGAAAGGCGCAAACTCTGGAGACAGACACAGCCGCAAACTCTGGAGCGGTGTCGAATCGACGTCCTTTGCGAACGTCGCGCAAACGTTCTCACCACTTACCCATGCAGCCGCTACATTACTATAACTTGTTTGTACTTAATTAGAGTTTTAGAATGTTAAAAATGTTCACTAAACATTCAGACAACTGGTAATAGGATAATAGTTTATATTCTAGTAGCCTAACCAAAAATATGGTATTTGTGGTTCCACATGCTCTGTAGTCGAATTCAAAATGAAAGCTTGTGTGTTGCAGAGTTGTGATTGTTCCTATTTCGACAAAAAGCAGTAATTGCACAAAATACAAATTTTGTTTGATTCTGTATCAATATATTAGTTTTGTAAGACCAAAAGAATCTAAACCAAACACAAACATTAAGTGGCTAGAAGCCTGGAATGACCCTAAGCATAGGTCAAGCTAGAACAAAAATATCAAGTAATAAACGAAAATGCTGCACGAAAAAATTTTAAGTGTAGCTTCTAAATGAAATATTAACAAGTTTAGACCACCTAGTGCCTACTTTAGTTGTTAACTCAAATAATTTAAAATAAAATTTATCAATGCGAGGTTCTTTCGTTCGATGGGCTTGTCCAATAGGCTATAGCGCTGTGCCGGCAAATTTAATTTTTTTCTGAAAAAGGACAACCTAAATGTAATACTCAGTCAATAAAGTACTTTTAGTACAAAATGTACGACTAAAATGAGCGATTGTTTGATCAAAGCAACAACCAAAACGAATACAAACTGTGCTTCACTACTATGCACTTAGCTCGTGAAGTGCTTTGTTTTCCACGTCACGTTTCATTGACTGGCTGCGGGAAAGATCTTTTGAGTTCGGTCCATGCCTGGATGTTGTCATGTCATCTACTCGATGGTGTGTCTCTTTTTCTTTTGCCCTTAACATTTACCTTCAATGCAGATTTTTCTGGCTCCGTATTTTGATCTTTTAGTATGGCCGAAAAGTTTTAAAATTTTTGATTTTATTCTCTCGGGGTGTGCGCTTGAGCAACGCACGTTAATGACTGCTCTCCAGTCAGCGGAATCTAATGGATGGAATAGTTCCCCAGCAACAAGACTTCAACAATCGGAAACTTCACTCTGTCGGAAACTTCCCTTCAACAATCGGAAACTTCACTCTGTCAATCTCGGTGACCGGGCCTGAGTCAGTGATTCAAAGCCTCTACAAGTATGCGAAACTGCCAGGATTAAGCTCTGCAAGAAGCTTTCCCAGTCCGAGGATAAAGATTCAATCAATCAATCAATCAATCAATCAATTGTTGCTGCAATTGGGTGTAGCTTTGTTAAAGTCAGTAAGTTTTCTGCTTTTCATGTGATCAAGTAGCCCTTTTGTTGGTCATGCTTCTCATGATGTAATTTTTGAAAGTTGCGAGTTTTTTAATTGTTACAGAGGGCCAATTTATTCATTCCAATCTGTATAGCACGACTGGTGAAATGTAAGTGTTGAAAATTTTTGATTTTAGTTTGATTGGGAGTCTATTGGAGGTTAAGATCTTTTTATTCTTTTCAAATGCTGCCCAGCCTAGACCGATTCGGTGTTGTACTGCAGTTTTCTCCATCGTTGGTCGAGAATAGTTTGTGGCCAAGATATACGAATTTTGACACTTGCTCTATTTGCTTTCCGTATACAGCGAGATTGAGTGAGCTGTCAATTGTATCGGTTGTCATACATTTGGTTTTGGACACCAGCATTTTTTGACAAATTATTGAGGAATTCTTGTATTTTCTGTTTAGAGTTCAGTTCAGTTCAGTTGTTTTTTTATTTCTGACCAGCATATCAAAACAATACACATCAACATAGCAAAGGTCAAGAAAAAAGTAGAAGCGACAAAACGCGAACGTTAAAACGTGCTTGTGATCGAAGTAAGTTATTGAGTTGAAAAAAATTTGGCACGGTCGCAACACCTTCAGAAAAATTTAAGATATAAAGGGAAAATAAAAAAATAAAAAATGTTACAAAACAAATAAACATATATAGGCTATAACTTTATTAGCCTACATAACTTTAGCTGATATATTGAAGATTTGTATGGACAGTTGCTATGAAGATCGGCCATGGTGCGTTATCAAGAGTGCTGATGGTCGTAAGGGGAACACGTCTTGATGCGTTTAGCTCATAGCAAAGAGCAAGGCAGGCAAAGAAAACCCCACAAAGAAATCCTACCACGGGCAAAGCCATTTCAAGCGCAACGCACCATAGGCCTTGCACGACTCACAAAATAGATAGGCTATAACTTGACGACATGAAACAATGACAAAAAACAAATAAAACAAACTAGCAAAAAACAACATCATCATCTTGCGGAAATTCAATTATACCCAGGGAAGTTATGTCTTAAAGATATCAAGCGTGCTTTGATAAAAGTTGCGTTGATAAAGCGATAATTTTAGACCCCTGTCAGCTAAACTCGCCACTTCCACACCGATCCAACGTTGGCTAACGTTGAATTAATGCAAAAATGACAGTCATCGTCAGCTGGGATGTAGTAGTGGTATGTCCCAGTAATATGATAAATTTGGGTTACCGTATGTTTTACACGTTAAACCATATTAAAGTGACAAAAAATTATCCAATTTGGCATATTACGTTTAAAAAAAAATAGATAAACAATCAGACAATAGCATGACGATCCAGTCCAAGATATTGAAATAAAACAACTGGTTGGAGCACATGGCCACCGCTTCACCGAAAGATGGAGATTGGTCAAAAAGGATGGAAAAACTTCTGCAGACTCTGTAGAACTTCTGTGGACAAAAAACACAAGAATCAGAAGGCCAGTAGGAGTGCTTACAATCTTACTATTTTGCTAATAAATCTACACACATTGGCTAATCATTGCTGGGCAATAAAAAAAAATATATATATATTAGTATGTTTGGTGCATGATGTAATACTTAGATGGGATTATTTCAAGGAAGATTTAGCTTGTTTATTTTTGATTTAAAGCCTTTTACAGTTTTACATTCATTTCTTATAGTAGTTGAAAGCTTGTTCCAAACTGTTGGCCCCGTGTACCGTATTGATTGTTTGCAAGTGTTAATTCTGCAATATATCGGAATATAAGGAGAATTACTTCTTGTTGTTAGGCTACTTGATTGTTTACATATAAGTAGCCTATATCATTGAATGTTGTGGGAAGCAGCTTTTTTGAATATTTAAACATGAAAGTTGCAATCTCTGTAGTTTTCATGTGGTTAATTGACTTTAAATTATTGAGTTCCATTACATCTTTTATGCTTTCTCTGCGGTCAATGTCAAATACAGTACGAAGAAAGTTATTGCATGTACGTTGTAGCTTTTGCAATGTAGTTTTGTTTTCATGACACCACGTTGAGATACAATAATAATATCTGACTCTCAACTAGAGAATGGTAAATGGAGAGAAGTGCTTTTTTGTTTAGGAAAGGCTTAATTTTTTTTGTCACGCAGAGTGTTGATCTTATTTTTTTGAAGCAAGATTTCCATATGAGATTTCTAAGACAAATGCTCGTTTACAATTATTCCCAGAAACTTTATTGAGGCAACTTGTTCTATGTTGCTTTTTCGAATATTCAAGGGTGGGTGGTATGATAGTGTCGTGCTTCCTTGACTTGAAAATAATATATGTTTGGTTTTGGTGACATTTAGAGACAATCGATTTGTTGATAGCCATTGATCTATGCATACAAGCTCTTGATTTGCCGTATCATATACCGTAGAAACGGTTTTATTTTTATATATAATGGTGGTGTCATCTGCAAACATAATTGCAGTTCCGTGTTGAAGGCAGTTAGGAAAGTCATTTACATAAATCAGGAATAGAAGAGGGCCTAAGATAGACCCTTGTGGGACACCCAATGTTGTTGTTGATGTTGTTGATTATGATCATGTCGTCTGCAAAGCTTTGGTTAGATAGCACGTGACCGCCAATCGTGAATCCACTTGTACTTTCATCTTTTGTCTCTGAAACTATTGCAGCAGCTGCGATGCAAAGCAGGATAGTGGACAGCACATCTCCTTGTTTAACACTTTTTAGGACATCGATCGATCTCGTTGTTCCAATGTTTGTTTTGATCAGTGCTTTTGAATTGTCGTAGGTTGCTTAAGGTTGATGTATCTTTTGTTGATGAAAATTTTATCCAAAAGTTGTCCGAGGTAGGCCTAAGGCAGTTTAACGCTGTCAAAGGCCCTTTTGAAGTCACCGAAGATTATATAAAATGGGTTGTTGAATTCGATTTACCTTTCTAATTTGCTCTAAAGCTAGGATTTGTTCGATTGTTCCTCTTCCTGGTTAGTAAGCTGCTTGTGTTTGGGGGAAGGTTGCATATTAATCATTTTTACTTGTGTAGCAATCATAGTGATAAAGAGTTTATAGATATGGCTGAGTAGACTGCTTGGACTGTAGGCTAGTTGCTGCAATCGAGTCTAGTGCCTTTCTTGTAGATTACAATTATTAGAGCTTCTTTAAAATTTATCTTTTTCGTCGTTAAAATAGAGTCAAAAAGGTGAAGCAGTGCCGGTCTTTGGGGTGTGCAAACCATGCGATCGCACAGGGCCCGCAAATTAGGGGGCCCGCAATTTACTCAGAAAATGCAGTAATTTTTGTCATTTCCAATGAAAAAATTCAACAAGTGAAATCAACAAAGGAATTCGCAACAAGAAAACATAGAGACTCAACGAGTGCAACCTATTTCGTTCCCTGAACATTTCATACCCTGAAAAGATCGAGACAAAAATAACAGAGCCGAAGTCGCTGATCGGAGTTGCCGCAAACATTTCAGAATTTCTCTATCTTTTCAGGGGACGAAATAGGTCGAAATTTGATTTTGCTACACGATTTCAGGGTACGAAATCGGGGTACGAAGTTTTCAGGGGACGAAATAGGTTACATCTAGACTCAACATAGATAAAGGTCCCATACTCAGATACTGAGCTTTGGGGAATGAGAAAATAAGGTTCTCATTATAAGTTACTAAGCCTTCGGAGAGTAGGGTGGCCAGTTCCTTTCTTTCGGCCGCCTTTACTTCAGCAACTACGCCCACCCAATTTATTACACCCTGGGTAGAAGTGAGCGGTGTTTTTCAACAACCAGCTGAAGCCGGGAGTCGAACCAGGTTTGCATAATTGGAAAGCCAACGCCTTATCCGTTGCGCCAACATAGAGACATAGCTTTATTTTCGAAAATTGTCAAAGAAAGCATGATATCATCCTTTTGCTATGCCACCGGATAGCACCGTTTTACAGTAATATTCATACGAAAATTTTTGTTGAACATGCTCGCAGAATGCCCCAAATTCAAATTAATTTTTTTAAATTTTCTGGGGGAAATTTTGAAAATGGAGGAGGCTCCCCACACCCCCCGCCGCTGGGTGTCGCCTTTGGCGAACACGCCGTCAGGCTTCGCCCACCGACCGTCAAACCACCACCCCTCCCCTTTCAAAATACCTAGCTACGCTACTGAATTGGGTCATTGGGGCCCACAAAGCATATTCCGCACAGAGCCCGAAATACCCTAACACTGGCACCGATTAGAGGTTCACTTCCTACTTTGAAATATTACGAATAAATGCCCTTTTTAGGCTACCTGGACATTTCTCACACTTTAAATTATTTATAGCATTAGATATTTCTCTTAGGATAGATGGGATTTTGTCAGAGGTAGAGTCCTCGATATGTGTCTGTTGTGAATTGTCGTGATGGAGTTTTTCGTAGAATTTCGTCTAACGTTCGAGGATACAGCTTTGCTGGTGAGGATGTTTCCATTCGTATCTTTAATTCCCCAACTGATATTGTTAAGTTTTGCCTTTAGTTTCTTTGTGGCAACGTAATAGATTTTGTGTGGTGGTAGGGTGTTGAGCGCATCTTTTCTATTGTCTAATTGATTTATTTGGTCTGTTTTCACGAGTTTTTGCTTTAGCAATTTGGTATAGAGTGCGTGAAGATCCATGTTCTTTTCTAATATTTTCTTTGGATTTGATGGGTATGCTACTATTGAGAGAATCCGTTTCGGAGAATCCGACTTGGAGAAATCTCTAATCGAAGACAGCCTTTTTCGGAGAAAGCCTTTTTGGGAGAAAAATATTTGTTTTACATCAAAACAACTTTTTCACAAAAAGATGCCATAAGTTAATTCAATACAGTCAAAGAATTTTTGACGTCAACAAAACTTTTGAATGTAATGTAAAGGCAAATCAAACGTGGTAGCCTATAGATTTCATCGAAAGGAAATATGTTTGCAACCGCCTACCCTAATTGGTCAAGTTCAACTTCGGTACGGTAGCATAGCTCCGCGCCAGAAAAAATTGTCATTTTTACATCGTTTCAACTTCGCTAAACGTTGAAATCGCGTACAAAAGGGAACTTTTGCTGACCAGGTATAGGTTGTAACTGAGAAACATTTACAAAAGCCATTCGATTTGTCAAAGAACCTAATTAGCCCAACAATTCGTATTTACATTGATTCTATGTCTGAATACGTTGAATCACCCAGTTGGTCTATCGTTTTTCTTTACATTAATTTCACGTCTGAACAGGTTGATTCAATGTGAAAAAAGCTGTTTTGCTGACTGGCGCGACGCGCTTGTAAATGCAATGGTCCTTTCGCCGATCAATTGCAACACCGATTTGCTCCAAACTTCCAAAGTGCGTTTGAATAGTTTCAATTTTATGTGAACAAACAGTTTAATTTAATAGTTCAAACATTTTTCGCTAAATTTCAATTCAATTTATTTTTCTTTGAGATTCTCTAAATAAACAGGGCGTCGTTGGATTTACAGAAGGCGTCGTTAGATTTACAGAAGGCGTCGTTGGATTTTCAAAAAATCTCCGAAAAGGGTTTTCTCCGAAAAAGACTGTCTCCAAATCGGAATTTCTCCGAATCGGATTTTCCGAAATGGCCCGTTCCGGGATTTGATTGCTTCTTTAGTTTTTTGCGACATCCATTTCGATAGATCTTGTTTTGTTGTACTAGGAAGAATAGCTTTTAACGCTTTTTGCTTGTTTTAAACTGGCATATATGTTGTGTAGACCTACTTGAAAATGTTCAGCGACTTCTGGTTGTTTTAATTGGTTAAGGTAGGGTTTCTGAATTCGTTTCCGTTTCTGAAGCCATATGAACTGAAGGTTATTCTAAACTTTGTACGTATCACTTTATGGTCTGATAAGTCGGAAATGTTCAAGGTAGAGCTGTCCAAGGCATTTAAGTTGGAGGATGAGATACCAGCTACAGGCCCGTAGCCAGCCGGGGGCCAGGGGGGGGCTCGCCTCCCCTGGCAAAATCCCAACATTCTCGAGCAACAGCTACAATTATAATGATTCAATTTTTTGGCCCCTCCTGAAAAAAAGTTGGTCTCCCCTTGCTCTGCGGTCTGGCTACGGCCCTGACCAGATAGGAAAAAGTCTATTTGTTTGTTGTCTTGCCGTCAGGAGAAATCCAAGTAAACAACATTTTATTTACACAGAATTTGCTTAGATGGTCTAGTAATACGTCTGTACTGTTTCCGGTAGACAAAGAGTATTTTCCAAGCGATGATAATGAAAAGGTGATCTCTTTTTGGTACATTGTCAATAATAGCTTGAATTGTTTCATATACAGTAGTTCTTAGACTTCCTCATCGTTGTGAGATGAGATAGAGAAGTATGAGGACTATGAGGACATGTATGTATGAGGACATGAGAATCATGTATGAGGACTAGTTTTGAAAAAAATTTCTGAAAGCGTAACACAGCAAGTTTGTCAGATATTGGTTGGTATCCTTCCACAAAGGAAACATAGGATTTGTGCACCAGAAAGCCAACTGCGTTAGATCGAGAGATTTCATTGCTTGAAAGAAACAATCTGTGGCTGGAGGTGGCATGAGTTATGATTTGGCTTTTCAGCAGTTTAGTTTCGGCTATACCGATCACATCCCAATTCACATTTTTGAGTTCATGAATCATTGTTCCGAGTGCATCATTGTTTAAGTCATTGATTGTTCTTGGATTGTATGTGCAATTTTGCATGGGTTGTAAACTTGTTTATTTTTCTTGTTTTTTCTTCTATTCATTTGATTTAAACTAGCCCGAGACTGCTGATGTAAACCCCTGGTCGTATCTGGTCGTCGTGCGAGGATCCGGAGGTGACCTCCTCTAAGTTGCGATGCTATTAGTTGACATTCCATGTGATTTTACAAGCCGTACGACTTCCATGCTGGCTCAATGCAGGTTGGAAGAGAGTGATTGATTTATGTCACTGTCATTAGGAGATTGTCTTAAGAGACTAGAGTGACTACGTTTTGCCTGGCCTCTACCTTTCGACCAACCTGGCTTGGTTGGCCCTTCCAGGAGCAGATGCTCTCGCCAATAGCCTACAGTTCTAGTAGTTATTGAAGCACGGAAACCACGTTAAGGTAGTAGTCCAAGAGAGAGAGAGTTGATAGTTGCTTTATTTTCTTTGTTTGACAGATTCAGCAGCGACCTATCAGCAACAAAACAACTTTCAAAAAGCGGTGGAAACCCTGCAAATAATCATCGACCATGTCAAAGGATGGGACAAGTTGCAACCAAGCATCGACCAAGCGGAATGCTTGTTGAGTTTGGAAAACATTCCAGAAGCTGAAGTTGCTTGTGTTGCGATTGCATCCATTGTTGATGCAAATCAATCGTCACACTTGACCTATCAATCACGTGACGTTTATGATGAGAATATTAAAAAATTAATTTCAAGCTTTATTGATGTGAAAGAATTCGATTGCGCAATATCATTGGTTGGTTGTAGATTTCAATTTTTAAAGAACCATGATGTCGGAGAATGCAGGTTAATTAAGCTTGAAAATATTGGTGCGTTGATGGCGGAAATCTCTTTTAGTAGGTCAAAACAAAATAAACAAGAACAAATTAAAGACCAATATCCAATTATGGAGAAAATCCTCGACTTTATGCAGAAGATAAAAGATGCTGAATTGAATATTAAATGCAAATACGTTGCTTGGTTTTTGGTTAGCTTTGGTGCTTGTTGCATCGATGCAGCTGATTATGATAAATCAATCGCAAAAAACGAATCTGCAATCACATTGCTGAAGACAGTATTCGATGTGGAGGCAAGCCAATATTGGATGTTTGGAATCTGCCACAATAATACTGGAGTTGCGTTTAAAAATACTAACCAATTTTTTAAGGCAAAAATCTTCTTCACAAAAGCCATTGAAATCTACAACACAGCCAATGACTGGTTGAGTGTGGAAAAAAAATCAAGAGAAGTTTCTACATCTACAAATCACTTGAATGAAGTTGAAAGAAAAATTTTGCAAAATTTAAGTTAAAGTCATACTAAAGGAAAAGCCTGACTTGGCGATTTTCCACGTTCTTTGTGAAAACAACTTTGAAAAAAAATTTGGCCCCATTGCGGTCTGATCACCATTTCGCGCGTGCTTTTGTCTGAGCTTTCAAAACGGGAATGAGCTTGAGCATCGAAGCGTGCGATTATACAGGCTACGTCACCAGCGACTAGCAATCAGCTGATCGGGCAAGAGTTTTTACTGCGTGAGTTTCAAATGGCATATCTTGTTCTTCAAACAGTAAATCAGCCTCTTTTACACAGATTCAACGTATTCAGGCCTTCAATCAATGTAAAATGAAAATGTAAAAAAACAAGTTTTTGAAGGCAAATTCCACAAAGGCATGTGAAACGATTTCAGCTAGGCAATTCAGAAGGCGTGGAGTAATCAGCATTTTTTACATGGATTCAACGTGTCCATGCCTTGAATCAATGTGAAAATTCTTGGAACGCAACACGTCTGAACTTTCCAACCCAACGCGCGAAAAGACTTTTGATAATGCTACTGCTAGTCGCTGGTGACGTAATTCTCGAGCAGTTTTTCCACTTCTTGGTCATTTTGCAAAAAATAAAAAATAAATGAAACACTGGACTTAGCGCCTTGCCAGCGCCATTGAAACCAATTTTTTTTCATTAATTTTTTATGAAATGTATTCTTGAGTGTTCAGTTTACGCATTTTAATGCTTAATTCCCGTTTGAAAATTTCATTTAGTATGCCTTTAAAAGTTTTACGGGCATCTTTTTTGTTGAAATAAAAATTATATATAAACTCATTTTCATTTTTAATAGGAATTTTCAAGCTTAATTGTTGCGTAATTAATTGTACTGACTTGTTATGAAAATGTTTCTTTTTGAACTAAGCTACCAATGGTCCTAAAGCGGGTCCAAACTACGTTATTGATTACGTCATTGTTCCCTAGGCTACTATGTGCACAAGTGTCTGCAGTTATCGTGCCGTCTTACTTACTACTCGCTCTTTTTGTTACGAGCACTTCGCGAAGCAGAACCGCGCGAGAATTTGTAAATTGTAGGTGGCTAGACACAAAATCGAGAAAAAAAAACCCTAAAAGAAAAAATACTTTTTTTGAAAAGAAAATTTTCTTCTCTCGCTTTTTGTTGTATGTTACATTAGTTTGCCTTTAAACTCTCTTTTGCAAACATTATTTCATGTCATTGCGACGTCTCTCGTTGTTGAAACGATATCAAAATGGAGTTTAACTATCAGTGTTTCAAACATCTCTCTTGCTTTCATCATAAATCGAACAACAAAGCAATATTAATTAGGTTTATATATCACATGTCTCATAATATGTAGACTATCCAGTGTTCTACGTTGAAGTCGTCAATTTCACGGCGTCATTTGACGACGTCAACTTTTTGTAACCTCTGTTTATGTGATCACTCGTTGCTGTCAGTAATTTACTTTGAGCTTGTGTATTTGGCATGGACTTCTAAATAGTATCAGGACTGGAAACTCAGTTTACAACAGTAGGCCAAACAGTTGGTACAACAGTTGGCCAACAGCCAAGTAACAAACCCTGTTGGCCCACTGTTGGCCAACTGTTGTACCAACTGTTTGGCCTACTGTTGTAAACTGAGTTTCCAGTCCTATACTATTTAGAAGTCCATGGTATTTGGTAACAGCCTTGGTTCCTTCGGACACTGCATGCTTGGCCAATTCACCAGGAAGCAACAGACGGACATTATGTTACATTAGTTCGCCCTCAACTCTCTTTCGCAAACATTATTTCATGTCGTTGCGACGTCTCTCATTGGTGAAACGTTGTCAAAATGGAGTTTAAAACTCCATTAAAACTCCAGTTTCATTATAAGTATGGAATTTGATCAACTTGTTGCTGATGCATCATAATTTTTGTATACAACTTTCAAGCAACTTTAGTCACGCTTGAGTGATTGGGTAGACACTGTTCCAAGTCTACACTCATGTAACCACTCATCCGTGACGCAACTTTGACCGATTGTAAAAAATGGCTATATTTGGATTTTTCAAGTATATCATATGAAAGGTTTCAACGCATTCATTTCAATAGAAAAAAAAGTTTATTTGAGTTATCATACCAAAATAAGTAAAAGCGCAATCACAACATTTTTAAGGATTATTCATACGTTTTCAATTTGGTTATCAGGTTATACATTTCAGTTCAGTTTTGTTATTATTTCTGACTATCACAACAAAAAACAATATAGGTTAAACATAGCAGAGGTCTAGAAACAGGTAGAAGCGACACAACGCGGACGTTATAACGTGCATGATACCAAAGCAGGACATTCAGTTTAAAATGTGACATGGTGGCAACACTTAAAATAATTATGTTTAAAGTCATTAAAATTACGTTGAAACTACGAATGATCACAGTAAGTTGTAAAGCAAGACAACTAAATTCCTAAATATTTTCTTCTTACCTTCAATGTTGTTTTTGCTATTGCATGCTGGATTGCTGGTTCACCATTGAAGAAATGAAGTTCTTTAGTAAAACAGAAATAGATGGCTACTGTAACATCCCTTGAAATTATTATATGAACACATGCACAAAATATTATAATTTATTTAAATCAGACTGAAAGGTCCATGTTCGTAACATAACACCCAAAACAAAGTTGAACATCAAGAAGGTAATTATGATATCCCCCTAAACTGCAGTGGTTCCCAACCTTTTTGCTGTCACGGACCCCTTTAGACTAATTATTAATTCTGCGGACCCCTACCTAAATTTTGCCTGAAACTCAATTAACATAGGTTACTATTGACTATTGTAATAATTATGCTACTCAACTACTGTACTGTGTCATATTGCATTGCCGCTATGACTCCTGCGGCAAATATCAGGTTAAACAGTTGCTCAAATAAGAAAACGAATGAATTGTTCAAGAAATGTCAGCAGTATTTGAATATTAAGGTGACCCAAAGTGTCATGCCGAAACTTTTCAACGTAAGCAAATTTAATGAGAGGGCTGTTGTTGCCTTTCCTGAACTAAACGACTGAACTGTGCTTGAGTTTTTGACAATGCAACACGCATGTCATCTTCAACGTCCAGGCGCGATTTCGATGTTTAGTTTTTATTGTAACAAGAGCTGAGAATCCTGCCTCGCAAAGGTTAAGTGGTTATGAATCGTAACAAAACAATAATCGCTTGCATTGCCAAGAATGGGTAGGTTTGCAGTTCTGAGCACCAAAATTCTTTCACAGTTTTTGAATGAAATTCAATGCGTAATAACCCTTTTGATCTCAAATCAATTAGGTCATCTTTACTGAGATCGTCATCGCTAATGTTGCTCAAGTCATTGAAAAGTCTCCAAAAACGAGTCATTTTTTTCATTTTAAATTGGCAAGTAGTCAGTAGCGGGAGTGCGACTGAAAGAAATGTATTTCCGCTATTGCTATATTGAAAAAAAGTAGCGCCGCTACTGCAGCCGCTACTCCAACAAAAATGTAGTGGCGCTGCAAAAGTAGCGCGCTACTTCCCACCTCTGTGTAAAGATAATATGTTGCAGAGTGTGTTGTCAATGTAATTTAAAAAAAGTTGTGCAAAAAATTGTTTCAAGTTTATATTTGATCTGTTTTTGATGTTTGATCCGCAAAAAATTGTTTCATTTTTTATTTGCTTTTATCTTTACGTAAATAAATGTTACAACAACAAAACTTGATCGTTTCACCTAGATCTTGGCAAGCTCTTTTAGTCCAAGCATACTGTATCCCCATTCATCGCATTATGTTTATTCAGTACAGAAAAGGTCGACATTCCTTTTTGGATTTTAGTTCTCTGAAGTATAAAAATTTCTGTTGCTATTCATAAAAGTGCAGACTGGTACAAATCCTTCTTGACCGCAAAATATGAAAAAGAATGAAAAGCTTTGCATCGAGTTGTGCAAAAAATGCAAGCTTTGCAGTAAATGAAAATTAAATGTCAAATAGCCTACATGTGATCGCCAATTTGACTGAATTGATTTCATGTCGCCAAACTCATCCCTGCCATAAGTATTCTAAGTGGAATGCGATATATTACATTTATGAAAATTGTTGGGAAAATTGTGATCACCCACCTGGCGCAAGCGACGCAGCCAACAAAGGTGACGTCATTTTAGGAGGTGACGTCAAGTGCAGGAGCATGAATAAAATACAAATATTACATTACAGATTCTTCACAACAACGGTGCAACAATTGTTTTACATCGTTTTAACGTTATATTTGATCTTGTTTATGTTGTAAACATGTCTATATTTGTGTCAATAAACGCTACGACAACAAAACTTCTTTATTTAACTTAAATCTTGGCCAATTCGCCTTGACATGCCCACGTATGAGATTGTACATGCCCACGTACATTCCAGATTCCAAGCATGGAATAGTTTGGCAATGCATTAGAGTTGTGATATTCATTGCAAATATTATTCCACACATCCAAAGCAGTTTGAAACGTAACAAAACACAGGTCAACAGTTTAAAACCAACTCTTTGGTGCATGAAAAATGATAGTTTATAGGCTAAACTTGGGTCGCTGAGTTCGAAAATGAAGTCCGCTTTTGCCTATCAAATCTGTTTCTTCACTGCAGTCATCACACTTTAAAATGTGATGGCTGCAGTGAAAAAACTTTCCGTAACTTTTCGATGAAGCTCGGTAACTTGATGAAACTATCAGTATCAAATATCTTTTCGATACACTTCGTTTTTTTTGGAAGTGCCTTGATTTGGTTCCGAGGATCTTGTTGGTATCGGGCCTAAATTATCCTTTCAACGACTCTGCATACAAACATTTGTTCTGAACTGAGTTTTATGAAAGCAAATTTAAATATGCGGGACATAGCTCTCTCGTGATTTGTCACAACCTAATATCCGCCATTTTCAAGTTTTCGAGATAAACGACTTTTTGTGTTTGTAGCTGTAAAATTAACAAGGTAAAACACTCGAAGTTGACTTTTGGAGGGCTGGAGCGGACAACCAAACAAAATTTTTAAGAATGAAATTTGAGCCAGGTTTTTGTTTGTTTATTAAAATATGGCGTATATTTGGTTTTGCCAGATAACTAGTTATAAAAAAAAGTATTAGGTTTGTACGATAAAGCCTAATATATACTCTCGATGTTGACTTTAACCGCTGTATTGGCTTATTTAATGTTATGTTTTTGTATGATAAAGCCTCATATAAGCTAAATGTTGACTTTGACCACACTATGTTGGCTTTGTAAGCCTAAATCAAACCCAAAGTACCGGTAAGCCTCTGGATTTCTCCCAGAACTGTGTATCATTTCATGACTGTAATCTCTAGATGACTTTGCTGATATCACAAAAGCCTGCTAGGTTAAAGGCTATCGCTGACTCAAAATTAGTTGCTGGTAGCTTACTTAATAACCATGCCTTCATTTAAGGCAGAGGTGACGAACCTGCGGCCCGTCAAAGAGTTTTGTGAGGCCCGCAAAACGATTTGACAATCGCTCATGCATTAAAGACAAAAGACATCTCAAAGCTGTTTTATGCATTCACTGGTACACCTTTCCTTTGCTATTTTCTTGTCCTAAACACTAACTTTCAAGGTTTAGAGTTAGAAAATAGGAAAGCTATAAGGCAAAGTTGTTAAAACACTATTCACCAACTTCACCTTGTATTTTTGGTCGATTCCAATCTATGACGTCATCACCCCTGATTTAAGGCTACCGTACTACATTGGCTCATTGGCTACACAGCATCTGGGACGGTTGATTAAAAATGACCGAATACACTGAGTAGCGTATTCCCGGGCCTCTGCTTTAAAATCTTAATAATCATACTACAATTTGGGTAGAGAGGTAACTCTTTTAAACCATAAACAGACAATAATCATACGCAAGCTAAGTTATTTAGCGTACCGTAAAGTCAACTAAGCCATCAGTACACCAGTAGGCTACGAAAAATCAAACTGATCGGCGAGACGTAAATGATACGGCATTTAATGAAAAGAAAAGCTAGTGTGTTCGGATGGACATTTTTAGGCTATAGCCTACATAATTAAGCTTAGCCTACTTAGTGCTTGACAACATTTTCGCCCAATCTACTTCTACTTTATCAAACGCTTTTAAATCCGCTTCATGCAACTCAAGAGATGTAAGATGTTGTGAAATAGCCTGCTGCAATTGCTTCTGAAATTATGGCTGTCACGTGACGATATCCTGTTACGTGATTGGAGTAGATGAATATGTTAGGTTTCAGAAAATTATTCTTGCAGAGATTGGAATATGTTAGGTTTTACCCACCAATTATCTCGAAAACCATACTATACATTGGGGCACAAATTTTTGTCAGGAGATGCATGAAGTCTTTAAACGTAGAAAAATGCAAAAAAGTCATTTTCGACAAAATGGCGCATATTAGGTCTACCAAAATCACGAGAGAGCTGTGCTAGACCGCAAAATATTTGTACCCATTTGTTTCCGCTTGAATGATTCTTTTTTTTCAAGACAGCAAGCTGGCGACAGGGCCTCTGAGAGAAATTTTCACTAGGGGTACGAAGATTCATTCCGGGCCCCCCTCTCACTCCGGGCCCCCTTTGCCTTGGGCAAAAAGTGTGATATTTGCTTAGGCGTATTACAAACCACACAACATTTTACTGCAGAATTGGACATCTGTGCGCAATAATAGTATCAGGCTGCAATAAAACTATTATTTTGTGTTGTGCATATCATGTGATCTGACCCTCGCCAATTTCTGTATCCTGCATTGAATTCGTGTGTCAGTTGTTGGTGGTGCTGTACTGCTGTTTAGAGGTGTCGCTTATTGTAGCCTACATCTTTAATGTAAAATTTTTAAATTCATTTTTTTATTTCTCTTAGATGTAGCTTATAATTATTCCTGATGAGGACACTATGTGATGTCGAAAACGTTGGATTTAGTAGTTTTTTCATGTTTTTTTTGTGTGTTTAATGTTAAATCCATTAACGTTACAGAGTGTTATATGTATCTGGTATGGTACAAGCCAAGTTCTCTACCAAGGCTCAAACATAACATTTTGTTAAAACATAATCAAGTTAATCATCTGACCAATCCTAACCTTTCTTCATTAACTTTTGCATTCACCACATGCCCAGCACTAGCAGAGGTGAACGAGAGAAGTCACTTTTTGACTCCGGCTCCGGTCCTGCTCCGAAAGTAGGCTATTCTCCGGCTCCTGCTCTAACTCTGAAGTTCATTTTGAAGTGAAATAAGCGTCAAACTACCTTTGTCAAATAGTTTTTAAAAAACACAAAAAAAACACCCGGGCTTTTTGCCTGGGTTTTTCTCAAACCTGCTTTTGCTACACTATGCCCCTCCCCCCAGGACAGGAGAATAACTAACTTTTATGAGGTAATTTAGGGTGCTTTTAAGAGAACATTTTTGCACGTAAAGCATTAAATTACCACTTAGGGCCCCTAATTTGCTCACAAAGCACTCGATTACCTTTCTGGGCCCTTTTGCTAGATTACGCGCTATAAAGTTTAGCACAACAATCATCTGCCACCACAATCAAGCAGCTTTATCACCAACTGCACATTTCGCATAGAAATCACTTCACGACAATTGCACACTAATGTACAATGCATAGGCTACAATTGACCTCATGTACAAAGTGTGCAGTCGTCACGGACCATCAGTGGTGCGTGAAACACAATTTCGGAAATCTTGTTCTTACAAATCGACTCGGGCAATTGCGCTGAGGCAAGTGGTTCCTGTTTTTCATGTGCTATGAAGCTTAAATTCGACTGTGTTCGAGAGCAAAGGACAATGTTATATGAACTAAAAATAGGCTACTGCTTGGTTTGACATTGGGACATGTTTTCAAAATAAATTTTGCGGGCTTCCATCGAAAGTTTGATGAATTATCATTTCAAGCTAAGCAGCGTCGTAAGCAATATGTGATGACGCAGTGAAATTGTAATTCTACCAATCAAATCAACTAGAAGTTTATGGGATAGAGTAGGCTACCGAATAGACAGATACACCAGACAACCTGTTTCTAGCCTACATCAGTTTAGAATGCTTCTGTTAAGCCAAAGTGATAACGTGGCAAGAAGTTAGCTCTACCAATCAAACCCATCAGAACTTTATTGGATTCTTGATGCAGTAAAGATCAACCTGATCATGAAGATGTTGTCAAGATACAACTAAAGACAGAATTCCATTGTATAACTGGATAGCTTACAAACCTATGATCTCATAAGTAAAATAATCATCCCTCAAGAGATCAATGTAATGAAGTTGACCATGGTTTGAGTCAGTAGCGTTGAGTCTAGGGGGTAAGAGTCCGACACCAAATGGTGGAGGTATGTGAGCGATCTATCCAGTCTCACCCCAAGATACCTTGGTTCGGGGCAGAGGGACAGAGATTTTCCGTTGTTCTGGACGTGTAGCTCACGATCAGCTTCCCGATTGTGGAGGTGGAAATCTGCTGCCACAGTTTTGGTTTCGCTGAGTTTCAGTCGCCAGTTCTGGAGATAAGCTGAGAGTTTTCATGTTCTGGCTCAAGGTGTCTTCTAGATTTTCCCACGACTTTGTGGAGTGGAGAATTACGAGGTCATCTGCATAAGCGTATTTTGCGGAAACCGTAGTTGGCAGGTCTTGGGTGTAGATGTTGAAAATAAGTGGAGCCAGGACCGATCCCTGTGGGACGCCGTTTTTCAGACGTTTCAGTCTGCTTCGCCGTGAGTTGCCGGTGGTGAGGGTGAAGCTTCGATTCCTGACAAGTTCCATAATCATATGAACCATATGTCGGTCAGGAAGCAGGCGAAGCAGCTTGCAAATATTAAGGCCGCAATGCCATACGGAATCATAGGCAGCTGTGAGATCTAGAAGAACAGCGCAAGCCTTTTTTGCCTCAAAGCAATCCTCGATGTCTTGGGTTAAAAGTGTGACCTGATCTACGGTGGATTTTCCGCGTCGAAACCCAGCTTGCTATTTTGGAAGGAGCGGGTCAATGATTAAGTTGACGGGCATAGATCAGTCTTTCGAGGATCTTGAAAGGAACACAGAGAAGGGATATCGGACGACAACTCTTTGGGTCCTCTGGTGGCTTGTGAAGCATAGGGATCGCAACCACTAAAGCTCTTCTCCAGATTTTTGGGATTGTGAGGTGGTGCAGGCAGGAAGAGAGGAATCTACGTAACCAGGACTTTAGGTCAGGGCCTGCATGGAGCACAAGCTCAGGGCAGAACTTATCCGGCCCTGGAGACTTGTGTGGTTTCACTAGGCGTGAAATTCCTCTGGAGTGAAATCTTCAGAGATTGTTTCTTCTTGTGATGTTTCCACTCGCCACAGGGCAGGTAATTCCATGGCAACAAGGCAGAATGCCTTGCGGTCCTTTGTCTTTTAGACCCCGTTGTGCACTAGCTGGGAAGCGATGACATTAGCAGAAACGGGGCACTGGCAAGGGGAGTTTGCTGAGTGGGGTTGTTGATGATGCTCCATGCTTTGCGGCTTAAGTGTGAGAAGTCGATGGTTTGGACGGCTTAGTTCCATTGCTCAAGCTTCTTTGTGTCCAGCCGCTCAAGTAATCTGGTGACGGCGGTGTTAGAAGCAGCACCAGGTGTGGCGCCTAGATAGGAGCGATAGAGAGCCTCACACTCAGAGTCCCAGCATGGTGTATAGCTGGCTCGATGGCCACGAGGTCTTGTGGCCTTTGCCGCAGTTGTTATGGCATTGCAGAAGTCCTGGTATGCCTCGTCTGCGTTGCATGTTTCAGTCGGTAGTAACTTTGCAGCAGACTCATTGGTCAGGAGGCTGTATTGAATCTAATCGGCTTTTTTGAAGTTCCATCGCTTCACCGGTGAACTCGGGACAGGAGCCCCAAGTTTTGGGGCGATGATGAGGGACGGCCGGTGCTAGGACCGCGGGAACTTCTCAATCACACGTCTGTCTGGAAGAGAGCTGTCGACACTCGCGAAGGCCAAGTCAGGGTTTGTCCCTGTTTTCCCAGCGGTGTTGGTGTTGTTGTAGTAGCCTCAGTCGATGTGCTAGCAGTTGAAATCGCACAACACTGACAGAAATTGACTTTAAATGTCTTCATATTTGCACGATGGAACATTTTAACAAGTTACAAAAAGTACTAGAACTATAATCCAAATAACAAAGGTTTCTGCTTCGTCATTTGCTAAGTATAAGTTTAATTGTGTTTAAGTAGGAAATGTTACCTCAGGGTGAATGTAGGTAAATATCCATAAGGAAAATATTTACAAGCAACATCATAAAATTTCGATTGTTACGCATTCTTTATTAATCACAAGGTGGTGGTGTTGTACTAACTTACTTGCTGCATCACTCGACGAGAGATAAAGCTTAACCTTGAATTTGAAATCAGATACGTGAAGCTTTGGTTGAGAATTGCTAAACTACATTCATCGCAATATTATGAAATTTAGTACTGGCATGTACAGGAAGTGACAATCAAATTTCTCAACACAACTATTGCATGAACAAAGATATTGTTGTTTTATCAAATAGACTACACAAATAATAATAAAATATCAACCCTAGTACCTACGCTGAAATAAGTGATTTTCGAGTACAAAACTCTATTTACTCATCATTGAAAGAAATGCCAATTCTCCTTCACGATTGCAGTTTAGCATTTGTGTGGCAAGAGAGAGTTTCAGAACACACTCAATCCTATTTCTTTATCAAAAAACTTTACATCAAATTTTCAAACTTTTACATTTACTTGGTTTATTTAATTCTTCTTGGGTCATAACTTGTAGTTTCAAAACGACAAAGCCAATTCTCCTTTCAAGCCTGTAACTGATTATTTGAAGCTTTGTGTGCGTTGTTCTGAAGGTGATTGTGCTTTGAGCTTCACTTTCTTTTCTTCACCAATGTTTGTCCTCGTCAACTATATAAGTTCCTTCTAGGCCGGATTAGGTTTCATAAAACTTTAGTGGTCAGGGATAAAGCAATGTTCTGTTCTGCCTTGTTACAACTTAAAAAAAAACGTCATGATGTATATCAAATGAATGGACAGCGTATAACTGTAGAAGTGGAACTGTTAGTTTATAACAATGGTACAATCCATGAGTGATGACAGTTTTAGCGATAAAAACAATATTTGTAAGTCATGATCAAGATTACCGAAGTAAGGAAACGAGTATTTATATGAATATCAACCCCAGACAGTTAATCTGCCATTTTGTACATTGATTCAACGTCTGCTAACGTTGAATCAAAAGAATTCATAAAACTTGCGTACAACCACCAGGCAAGTTGCTTGGAGGCTAAAGCAGCATTGAATGAAGCTACCAGGGCATGGCTTGTCAACAGCAGATCATTTTTTTTAAATCATTTTTCTTTTTATCAAATCATTCAAAATGCAGCAATCTCTGCCACTTATCCAGAATTAGTCATCTGATCAATGAAGTTAGAAAATCTTGAACTGTTTGCATTCTATAACAATTAATCAATCTGTTTTTTAAAAAATAATTAAAATTGTGTTTATTATTTTCTTTGTACTTCTAGGGTATAATTCAAGATTTTTTGTTATACTAAAATAATATAAAATGGCGTCAAACATCACCGAAGAATTTCTATGTCCGATTTGCATCGAAACTTTGGAGAAACCCATTCGTATGCTTACGTGTGGGCATAACTTCTGCCATAAATGTCTTGTTAGATTCTATAAGAGAAATCAGAATCAAAGGTAAGACAGCAATTTGTCAATAATATTGCGTAGTTTATACTGGCCACAATACACAAGAGCTTTTTTTTCATTTTTAAAATCATCATCAATCTCTTAATAACTTGTCAAAAGTAACCAATAGGTGTTCTGAATATTTCAAACCAGAAATCGTACATAGCCTACTCATTTCAAAACACAAAGCTTATAGACCCATTTCCACCATTGCAGATGTCCAACTTGTAGAATACCCATTACGTTCCCTGGCAAGGGGGTGGATGAAATTTCTCGAAACATCACTTTGGAAAACGTCATTGAGAGATTGGGAAAGGTAAAGTTTGTAGACATCTGTCATTAACTATTCAAATAATGTTTTAAACCTTGCAGATTGAAATACATTATTGTTGATATTTAGATGAAAGTCACTTCACAAACTGTTGAAACAGAAGTTTTAACTCCTTCAAAAATCAAGCAATTACAAGGTAAGCAACACGAACGCTTTGTTATGAACGTTGGATAGTCGTAGAATGAATTCTGCTTTCACTTCTGTACCCACTCTAGGTAATGAAAACTTCCAGATAGCACAAATATATTATTGTATATTTACTGTCCATTGCAGGGCCGGATTAAGGTTTTATGTGGCCCTGGGCTGAGCTGAAAATGGGGGCCCTAATCAAGTGACATTTTTCGCTAAAAATTAATGGTGGAGTGGGGCCACGACACGGGCTCAGTTGCATGTAGGCTATCTGTGGCACCGAGCCCCAAACAGCGGACCAGTGGCGTAACCAGAAAGAAATTTGGGGGGGCCAAATATTTGATGAATTGAAGAGAACAACAAAGTGTTTGATTTAAAGCCATCGCCACTTGATGTGCAGTGGCGTATCCTGGTGGGTTGAAGCAATAAAAGTGGTAGGGGGGTTAGAGCGTGCCGAAGGCACGCGTATTCTAGGGGGGTCCGGGGGCATGCTCCCCCAGAAAATTTTTGAAAAATTACACTCAAATAATGGATTATAGCGCTTTCTGATAACACTTTTAGGGTAATCTTTGTATGAAATTTATTAGCAAATAAACAGCTATTAACTTATTAAAGATAGCTCTTACACACGAACTGGCAAAAACTGCGGCTAAAATTAAAAAACACTAAAAACTCAGCTACACAAAAACTCAATAACTACACAAAAACCAACAGAGTAAGCCTTTTGAAATTGCTTCCACAAATTAGTTCAAAGAAACGTAAATCACGTAAATGTTGCGCGATTTACGATTTGCAAAATTTATTGGTGTCTTTCTGTGTGTCTAAAACAAGTCCTTGGGGGTGTTAATAGCCAGATGTCTTGGAAAACGATATAAATTTCTACAAACTTTATTATATTTTCAACAAAGGGCTCAACTTCGGAATCCAAAGTTGGAAAATTTGGGGGGGCATGTGGCCCCTTTCGCCCCCCTGGCTACGCCTATGCAGCGGATCACCTTCTTGTTTGCCCTCGGCTTGCCACCCGGTGCAGTAGGTGGGACCTGTCAGTGTATAACTCCGTTGCGGAAGAATGTGTCAATCTGTGGTGTATCCACGAACTTTAGAAGACTCGATAGAAGAAGAACTGCATCATATCTAACTGACCATCTGTATCAGATAATGTCTTCAAAACAGGCAAATCATTTAGGAATTTTCGATGGACTTGCCAACGATGAGTAGACGAGACGAGCCATAAAATTTCTCGCGCAGAAGAGCATGAAGACCGTTATACTTGCCACTCATATTGGCAGCATTATCATAATTTTCACCCGTAATCCGTACCATTTTCGGATATGAAAGTATCAAATAAATAAGTTGTTTGTTAAAAAAAACGAAGAAAAATTGAATAACTGGGGCTGGGCAGGGGTGCTGGAGCACCGCAGCACATATGGGTGAGCCGCCCTTGCTTGTTTGAGATACGAATTAAAGCAGTAATCTCCAGCTGTGCAACTAAAAAAATTAGTAGATTTTTTTCTTTGAGGTGGAGGCCTCCAAAAGTGGGGTCCTGGGCTTCAGCCCAGTCCGCCCCCCCCCCCCCCCCCTTAATCCGGCACTGGTCCATTGCACATACTCAGTAAGCTAGGCTACAGGTGGTGCATAACAGTACTTCTGAAACACGACTCTGTTAACAAGAAAGAAGTTTTGAGAAGATACTTTGAGTGTGGTTTTTTGAACAAACAAAAACTCTGTCATCAAAATGCATCGCTTTTGAAATACAAAATTAAAATCCGGAAATAGAAAAATGACACAGTGTTTGTCTTAAAAAAATAAGATACTGGGGTGAATGCAAAATACTTCAACATAACAAGATCGATCTGAACAAATGGGGTTTTAGAACTTTCTTTCAAATGTAAGTCCCCTGAAACGATTTTGAGAAAATAAACTCGGGTACAACTACCTCATACCATCGCTATCAACGTTACTGGCTGCCGACATCGTCGCAACTTCAAGTACAAATCAATCAACTGTTAAATGATATTTTCAAAGAAAACAAGAGGAAATAGTATGATTTTATTTCTTATAAATTCTAACAAAATGTCATTGATTGGTTTTTATTTGGAATGATCATTCCAAATGATGACCGACAACACAAAACCCCATTGGTATAACGTAGAGTATCAACCATCAAGCATATGTAGATGCATTTTTACATTTTTCTATATCAAATAGCTGAAAATTCTCAACCAATTGAACATGAGTGGCCTTTTACCCAAGGGTGTGGGGAGTGGTAAATACACCCTTGCGTGATTTAAGCTAGCATAGCGCTCAAGTCCGCTTTCCCGCAATGCAGGATAAAGATAATAAAACAAACAAACAAGCTATTGATGGAATATTGAGCTTTGGCATCTCTTTTTACATTTATTTATTTTATTTACACATTGAGGCGTAGAAAAGTCGAAAAAAATACATTTTTACTGTCTGTCGCCACCTGGCGGAAAATAGAAGCGCAACGTAAGATCCAAACACACTTCGGTTGAATCCGTAACATCCATAGGCCTACAACGGTAAATACACTAATACCAGATTTAAGATTTATTAATCCAAATCTTTACAAGTTCAAAAATTATCAGAAAGTTTATCTCCATTCCAGTGCACAAATCTCATCTTTGATCATTTGTAAATTTTATGATTTGACAGATTCAGCAACAACTTATCAGCAACAAAACAACTTTCAAAAAGCTGTGGAAACCCTGCAAATAATCATCGATCATGTCGAAGGATGGCACAAGTTACAACCAAGCATCGACCAAGCGGAATGCTTGTTGAATTTGGAAAACATTCCAGAAGGAAAAGTTGTTTGTGTTTCGATTGCATCCATTGTTGATGCAAATCAATCGTCACGCTTGACCGATCAATCACGTGACGTTTATGATGAGAATATTAAGGAATTAGTTTTGAAATTTGTGAATGTGAAAGAATGCGATTGCGCAATCTCATTGGCTCGTTGTAGATTTCAATTTGCTAAGAATCATTACGACGGTGAAAGCAGGTTAAATAAGCTTGAAAATGTTGGTTGGTTGATGCAAGAAATATTCGAAGAATTGTCAAAACAAAACAAACAAGAACAAATTAAACAACAATATTCATTTATGGCGGAAATCCTAAATTTTATGCAAAATACTGAAGACGTTGATCTAAAATTTAAAAGCAAACAAATCGCTTTGTTTTTAGCACAATTTGCTTTCTGTTGCAGCGAAGCATCTGATAGGTCGAAATCAATCACAAAGAACGAATCTGCGATTACATTAATGAAAACAGTATTCAATGTTGAGGCAAATCGACATCGCGTATTTGGAAAGTGCCATAATAATATGGGATGGGCGCTTGAAAAAACCAACCAATTGTCTGAAGCAAAAACCGCCTACACAAAAGCAATCGAAATCTACAACACTGTCAGTGATTGGGCGAGTGAGGAAATTAAATCGTCAAGTATTTCTAGATCTATGAACAATTTGGAAAGAGTTGAACGAATAATTTCTCAAAACTAACTATTTTTTGGAATTGCAATTGGAAAACCATTTCTCTAAAATGATTCTCAATAAAAGTTTATAATAAGTTTTAATAAATCCATGGACTTGATCGGTTGCTGATAAGTTGATTATTGTGACTTGTGACGTAATAAAATATTTTTAATGTCTATGGTTCACAAATAACATTGATTGCGTCATATTTGACTAAGAACACACGTTTATAAAATAACAGCAGCCACTACAGATAATTACAACATGGCGCAAATCCAGTTCCACGTTTATGACAGGATTACACAAACGTAGAGTCGTAGAGTATTGCTTACTTGCATCTGTAGGCTACAGAAGTGATGCCTGATGTCAGCATGGGTAATTTCAGACTAAAAGAAAACGGCATCCAGGCCGGATAGCGACTGTCAAAACAGCGACTGTCATAATGGCGACTTCATAATAGCGACGTAATGAAGTGAGCGACATTCCAAACAGCGATTGTATAAATGCCGACTGCATTAAAACAGCGACTGTTATGATAGCGACTTAACACTTTAAGTGCCATAAAAATGCCCCATAAAATGTTGTTTTAAAGTCCCTTTTGGTTTCAATCTTTCACTACGCAGTGTTTGCTTATTTGTGCGTGCATACGTGTGTAGAGAGGTGTGGGGGATGGAAGGTATGTGTGGAGGGGGTGAAAGAGTGCATGTGCGCGTAAGCCTTGGATTTAATAAAAGAAGTGAGGTCGCTGTTGTGGCAGTCGCTGTCTTTGATGAATCGCTGTCGTGTAGTCGCTCTATTGACAGTCGCTGTTATGAATCGCTGTCGTGTGGTCGCTCTATTGACAGTCGCTGTTCTGCCAGTCGCTATTTGGAACCCGAGCCAAAGAAAACAAAGTGATTACACTATGCAACAAAAAAAAAATGCTCTAGTATGGAGTGTGTCTTGACTCTTGGGGTACTTTTGGCCGGTGAATGTGAATTTGGAGTCAGTTTTTTTATATACTGTCAGTAGTTTTTGAGATATTTGCAATTTTAGGTTTTTCAGAATTTGCTTATTTAAACAAGACAACTAAATACGTCAAGTGTTAATGCTAGGGTTCAATTAAGATTTAGAAAGTGATATTTTATTATAAGTTTTTATCTGAATGTGTCTTGCCTGTAAAAGAATTGCATAAAAACATCAAACAATCTTTCCGTTAATTTTTCGCGCATTTAAGGCTTAGTATCGTGGAACATGGCAACCACGTAATTGGTTGCTACAGTATTTTGCGTGGGAAACGCAGATGTGTTCCATCACAGAATAAACAAGGAAAAAGCAATCGCATGTCCCACCATCCACTCTACCAGTGGCGGTTCGTGCCATGAGGCTGCCGAGCTGCAGCCCCACCTGAATGAAAGAGAAGAGAGAAAATATATTTTTCTCTGTGTTTATCCGACCCGGTTATTTTTTTCAATTAAGAATTGCGGATCAAAAATTAAAATATTAAAAGTTTCGTTTGGCAACACCGACTTTGGGCGAACTTCTTTGCAGCCCGAGATTCTGGATTTCAAGCACTCTGATTGGCTAAAAATTATCCTTGAAGCTCCACCTCTGTTGGTATTTTACAGCAATCTTTGAATCTGTTGCGGCTGCATGGAAAACAGCCCCACCTAACCGAATAACTTCACAGACTTTTGAAAGTTAGTTTTTATTTCGCAGAGTGGCGATGAGCCATAAATGTAGAAGTGTTAGCTGTAGAGTTTGGGTATTCAACAAGTTATAGGAAGTGCTAGGACATCTCAAAATCGCTTAAACCTTATATACAACGGCTAGGCTGGTCAAGACTAACCTCAATAGCCTACTGGTAAAGTTTGTCTCCAAAGCAATACTGTTATTTTTTTTAAATACAGCTTAGGAATACATCAACTTTTCAACAAAGTTTGAATGCATTTTTTCAAAATTTGGGGTAAAAACATGCTCAGAACGCACCAAATTTAATGCAATTGTTCAAATTTTTTTGAGGGGAGACCCCCTCAGATCCTCCCCGCGAAGTCGTTTGCAGCCCCACTGCTCACAAACACTACCAGTCGCCACTGCACTCTACAATTGCTTCAGTTCCACATTATAAGTGTCTGCGCTACCTATGTTAGAGTCATCGTCTAGTGCAGGGTTTCCCAACCTTTTTTGCTGCTCGTACCCCTTTGTCAGGTCAGAGCATTTTTCGTACCCCCCAAAAAAATTCTGTTTTAATGTTTCAGGTATATAGGCCTATTGCTAAATTAAATTGCTTTTATAGCTCAATTAAACGTTAAACCAATATTTCATACAAACATGCAAAAATCACAAAAAGAAATTAAATGTCAGTGATTTTGTTTGTCACTTCTCAGTGAGATATTTGTTGCTGCTTCATTGATAACATTCGCTCAAACGATGGTTCGATTTTACTCAAGGCAACTCGTAAATCATCTTCCAGTTGCAGATGATTTCTGTACTGTACTAAAAGCCACTTTCACAGTAATAAGTTGTTGAGAAGGGAATTAACACTGTCATGGCTTCCATTGCAACACTTGGGAAGGTTTCATAGCAACACACCAAAAATCTTCTAACTTTGATTTGTCAAGTAGAAGTTTCAATGTTTGACAGCTTTTTATTTCGATGATGTTCTCCTGCAAATTCTCCTCATCCGACATTTTTGTTAAATCAAAAAGAAATGGATTTATAATCCAATGCTGGAAATAATTCAATTCACCAGCAAAAGTAACCATCGAAAGAATCAACCAGCATTTTTAAATGGGAAATAATATCATTTTTGACATTTTGCAGCAAAGAGTTATTTGCAATTTGATCAAGACAAAGAAAATTAGCAAGATTTCCATTTTCATTTTCAGCAGCAACAAGTAAAAAAACAACTTGTTATGAGGCTATACTCAGCCAACTAAATAACAACTATTTGTAGATAATTGTTTTTTTGAAGCAAAGACCGTAATGGCATAATATCATTTACAATTCCAAAATAAAACTGTAGCCTACTGTGAAATCTGTTTGAAACGCTGCTCTGTGGCCCAAGGATCTTCGTACCCCTTGATGTCTAATCTCATACCCCCAAGGGGTAGGAGTATCCCCAGTTGGGAACCCCTGGTCTAGTGTCTCTACGTCTAACTTAACAGAGATGTAGATATCAACGAAGCTTGTAAAAGTAAAATCTGAAAAGCAAGATAAAATGACGTCATTATGCTTTCTCTGCCTTACATAAAAAATATCAACATCACATAAAAAATTGAGTGGTTCCTACAAAACAAGTAACACCTGGTACGAACAAGTTTTGGTTCAGAGAGAAAATATTTGTCTATGACGAAGGTTACACAAAGCAAGAGCTTGTAAAGCGATTCTGAAAGGTGCTGAAATTGGACAAGAGAGGTTTTTAATTCAAGTATTGTCAGGCCACTCTTTAAAAATTGCCGAAGAAAAGTATAAAGTGGGTAGTATAATATGCGTAGATTAGCTAAATAGAAATATGCAATAAATTAGAACACATAATGTGTGTTTGAAAAAGGTCATTCTTTGTGTAATCATTCAGACTTTTCCCATTTTGTCACCCATATTCACGGATTTTTATGTAATTTCTACGTTTGTAGAGCCAAGTTTTCTGAGCAAGGTGGTGCCTACTTGAGAAACGTTGGGAAAATAGTTTTTAAGTTAAGGCCCTTGGAAAATGGAGAATTTCTGTGATCACTTAAGCATGAGATTAAAAAAAAACAACCTAAAATACGTTTTAAAAATGTTACAACAGACGAAGTTTTCAACGTCTAAGTATAGAATTTGATTAATATGTTGCTAATGCATCATAAATTTTGTATGTAACTTTCAAGCAACTTTGGTCACGCTTGAGTGATTTTCTAAGTCTACATTAATGTAACTACTCATACGCGACGCAACTTTAACCGATTATATCAAACAAGGCTATACTGTACATAAAACTTTTCGAGTAAAAAATCATATGAAAAGTTTTAACGTACTCTTTTCAATGGAAAAAATGAATGTTTATTTGAAAAAAGTAATGATTATTTGAGTTTATTACACCAAAATCAGTAAAAGCGTAGGCTAATCACAACATTTTTAAGGTTTATTTATACATTTTGAATTTGGTTATCAAGTTATAAAGTTCAGTTCAGTTTTGTTTTTCTTTCTGACCATCACAGCTAAAAATAATATACGCCAAACATAGCAGAGGTCTAATGATACCAAAGCAGGCACTCAGTTTGAAATATGGCACGGTCGCAACACTTAGGCTATCTTTAAATTCATTAAATATATTTTGAAAGTACGAATGATCACAGTAAGTTGTAAAGCAAGACAACTAAATTCCTACATGTTTTCTTCTTGCCTTCAATGTTGCTTTTTCTGTTGCATGCTTGTTCAACATTGATGAAATGACATTTGCACAAAATATTATAATTTATTTAAATCAGACTGAAAGATCCATGCTCGTAACATAACACCCAAAACAAAGTAGAACGTCAAGAAGGAAATTATTATATCCCCCTAAAGGAGTAGTTCCCAACCTTTTTGTCTTGGTGACCCCCTTTAAAAATTTTCGTAGATACCGCGACCCCCACTTATATTCTTTCCTAAATGCAAGTATACTATTAACAAATAATACAATAAAAGGCAGCACTAAAAATGTTTTTCTTGCATTTATTGACAAATCAATGCGATGGTTGACCTTGTAGGTCTGCAGTTAACCGTGAAATTCGAGGTTGCGTGCTAGACAGAGCCAGTCTCATGTCGTCTTCCACATCCATTCTATTTCTTTCCTTCGTTTTCATATGCAGAAGAGTTGAAAAACCACTCTCATTTAGATACGTCGTAGCGAAGGGCAGTAATACTTGAAAAGCAAGCTTAGAAATCGGTGGGTATGAATCATACATTTCACATCAAAATTGAGAGAGTGACTTTGTATTGCTGGTTTGCAATTGCTAATTGCTCACTTAAATTAAACAACCAGCATTCCAGTCCCAGTTGAAAATATCTATCATTATGATTTCAAAAACACAAAGCTATTGCAATGATGTAATGTTCAAGTTCTCTCTTCTTCCTACATTACAAATAAATACTTATACAACAACAAACTACTAGCACTAGGGCTAATCTCGTTGCTAAAGGATCTCATTGCGGTGTGTTATCACCCATGTTATCACTTCATTTCGGTTGAAACTACTGACATGAAATCCAGACCGCCACGAATCTCATTTCGGTCATCGCATGCAAACAGACTACGAGTCTGGCAGACTAATCGAAACGGAAAAATTCATTTCGGGCGCAATGAAACGTCATGTAAACGTAGCCTGGCACTTACTACGAGCGGACCGGTACCTCGTCCTACTTACATTCACTTTTGTTGTTGCATGAGCAACAGCTTCGCGACCCCCTATAAAATGCTCTGCGACCCCCTTGGGGGTCGTGACCCCCAGGTTTGGAACCACTGCCCTAAAGGAACAATGCTCTGAATGAGACGATTGACGTCATTATATTTATCAAAAAATATTTTGAAAACTTGCATCAACCATAGAAATTGTTCAAACATTTGAAAAGTGCTTCATCGAAAGTCAAAAGAATTTGTTTTAGTTGAATAGTAGTAGGGGAGATGTGGGACCAATGATACAAGGGGACCACTACAACACAGCTCGTTTTTGATCCCTACTAAAAATTAACTTTTTTTTGGTAGTTATTGGAACGAGATTACATAAACCTTCTTTGCCATGAGGTTTGAAAGTTAGGTTGTTGCAAACGCAGAAATGAGAGACAAAAATATGTTTTTGGCAGGCAAAAGTAAAACGTAGTATTTCTGGAAAACTTTCAATATTATGTTCAAGTGTTTATTATAGCAAATGCTAAGTTTTTCATCTACTAGGTAGGAAGGTATTTTACAAGATTGGTAGGCTTTATGAGAGATAATAAGTCGAGTTTTGTGAAACCATCGTTTAATTCAAAGTTTTTTAGATGGGGGAGCTTTGAGATACTGGCAATTGAGACCATGTCTCAAAGGTCCCTGTCTGAATTTGAAAGTATGTTTTGCTGAAAATGCCTATGTTAAAGCAATCCGAAGGCTTAAAAAGGAATTTTTCAAATGAAGCTTCAAATAATGCTTTGCATGACATTGTTTAATAAACTTATCTGTGAGAAAAGCTGCCAAAAAACATACCAAATGCAATCTTTCTTCAGAAAAAGTACAGTTTTCGTGTAATGTAGTAAACCTGTCTCATTGGTCCCATTGGTGTGTTGCAAAGGTCCCACCCAGGTGGGACCAATGATACAAAAAAGTGAACATTTAAAAAGTGAAATAATTTTTTAATCTGTGGTCCAATCCGAAGCCCTAGCTATGCATAAATACAGTAAGAAGATGTGCTTCCCTCAAACGCTTAAGTAGCCCTGTACTGCGAAAATCATGCACGACAACAGTAAAAATACCCATTTTGTTTTATTGGTCCCACATCTCCCTTACCTGGCTACCTGCTGTTACATGACTCGGTAACTCAGGTGGCCAATGGAAGTTGGCTGCAAGAATAATAGCATCAAAGTTATCATGCAAAAAATCAACACAATGCAATTGGAATGTAAATGTTTGACAGATTTCGAGCACTTCGTTTGCATGTTCCTGTCATTTTTATATCCATTTGAAACAATAGTTTTAAAACAATAAGTTGCAAAAATGTAAGCGATAAATCTTGAATCACTCCAAAACTCCTGGTTTCGCTAAAAAATGACTAATCTTTTCATGTTACCACCGTTGTCAAACACTCTTCGGATTTCCACAGCACAAGTCACAAAACCGAATCGAACATTAACATAGTATGAGCAGTACAAAGGTAGCTTAAAATTACTTAAACTATTTTAAAAAGTACTCAAAAAACGACTATTAAAACTAACAACTTGTAGCCTTCCAGCGATTATAATTGTTATTAAGCTCAGCGATGCGGCCTACAGTCAAATTTAAAGCTTTGACGATGACGATGACGTGCTTAGTTTGAAGGTTCGTTGTTTGAGTCGAGAAAAGTTTTGCAAAGATTCTCAAATTGGAAACAAAATTTTGATTTTCATGAAAACCTGGGGTTCTGAACTCGACGATGAGCGGCATCTTGACTTGTAGTTTTGCTGACATGACAAAACGTTGATTGAACTCAGGTTGTGGGCTCAAGGTAAAAACAAATTGGTTTGAAATGTTACGAAGATATACACCCAGTAGCGTTGGTAGGAGATCTAAGGTGTGCTTATGGACTCATGACCAGAATAACTTGAGTGGTCCGTAACCTTTCGATGAGGCAGCTTGATGAAACCATCGCGTATCTTTTGGATACACTGCGTTTTTTTTGAAATTTCTTGACTTGGTCCCGAAGATTTTATTGGTATCGGACCGTTTATGATGACCTAAATTCTAGCAGTCTAGGTATAGGACCGTTTAATCATCGGACTGATCAATCACGTGACGTTTATGATGAGAATATTAAGAAATTAGTTTTGAAATTTGTGAATATGAAAGAATGCGATTGCACAATCTCATTGGCTCGTTGTAGATTTCAATTTATTAAGAATCACTACGACGGTGAAAGCAGGTTAGATAAGCTTCAAGATGTTGGTTGGTTGATAACGGAAATATCCGAAGAATTATCAAAACAAAACAAACAAGAACAAATTAAACAACAATATTCATTTATGGATGAAATTTTAAACTTTATGCAAAATATAAAAAACGTTGATTGGAAAGTTAAAAGCGAACAAGTTAGTCGGTTTTTGTATCACTTTCGTTTCTGCTGCATCGAAGCATCTGATTGGTACAAAACGATTGCAATAAGCGAATCCTCAATCACATTAATGAAAACAGCATTCCATGTTGAAGCAAATCATTATCAGGTATTTGGATATTGCCACCATAATATGGGAGTTGCGCTCAAAAACACCAACCAACTGTTTGACGCAAAAGCCGCCTACATCAAAGCAATTGAAATCTACAACACAGCCAGTGATTGGCCAAGTGAGGAAAATAAATCGTCATGTATTACTATATCTAAGAACAATTTGGAAAGAGTTGAAAGAAAAATTTCGCAAAATTGAATCTTTTTTATATTTGCAACTTGTTTGAAATAATTCTCAATAAAAGTTTTCGTTTTAAAATAAATTCATGGACTTGATCTGTTGCTGATGAATTGATTATCGTGACTTGTGACGTAATAAAAAATTTTAATGTTTATGGTTCACAAATAACATTGATTGCATCATAGTTGACTGAGAACACACGTTTATGAAATAACAGCAGCCGCTATGGATAATTACAACATGGCGCAAATTCAGCGCCACGTTTATGACAGGAACATAGAGTCGTGGAGGATTGCTTACTTGCATTTGTACAGAAGTGTTGCCTAATGTCAGCATGGGCAATTTCAGACTGAAAGAAAACGAACTGATTACCCGTGCACTATGCCAGGCAGTGCCGGTCTTAGGGTATTTCGGGCCCTGTGCGGAATATGTTTTGCGGGCCCCAATGACAATGATCGAATTCAGTAGTGTAGATAGGTATTTTGAAAGGGCAGAGGGGGTTTTGACGGCCGGCAAGCAAAGCCTGACGGCGTGTTCGCCGAAGGCGACATCCAGCGGCGGGGGGTCTGGGGGGCCTCCCCCAGAAAATGTTGAAAAAATAATTTGATTTTGGTGCATTCTGAGAGCATGTTCCACAAAATTTTGGGTATGAATATTATTGTAAAATGGTGCGGTCCAGTGGCATAGCAAAAGGATAAGATCATGTTTTCTTTGACATTTTTCGGAAATAAAGCTGAGTCTCTATGTTTTCTTGTTGCTAATTCCTGGCTGAGATATTTAAATGTTTGGTATTGGCAAAACTCGCTCTTTTAATGTAGTTTTGTTTAAAATTAGGCAAACTTTGTTAAGAGACATAGGTTGATTGCTTTTTTTGCCTGATTATTACTGTTTTATTATTAATTAATTTTGTCCTTGGTTGATAAAAAAAAAACGATTTTATTCCGATAAGTCACCAACTTTTATGCTTTTAAGTTAACCTAAAGTTTAGAAAATGTAACGTTATAGACGTCATACCTCTTGATGAGTGTCAGAGAAAAAGCTTTAAGACAGTGAACTTACTTCATTTCTGATATTTTTAAGTTTTGTATAACGAATCACTGGAATCAGCTATATATAAAAGGTGAAGATCAGTGCAATTTTTCACAGCCGTGGATATTGCGGTGTTTCAATGGACTGCACGAGTTAGCTGCAGACTACTATGGATATTAAACAGTTGTAGAGCATTATAGATCCTATGTCCTATACCATACTAATTTAGTGTTGATTTGAAAATTGGAAAGCACAAAACACTGAAAGCATCATTTTCAATATCGTGACATCACACGCGTTCCAAAGGGGGGGGGGGGGGAGTTGTAACCCCCACTTGGCTACACTATTGATCCAATTCGTTTTAAGAAAATCGGTTTACTTTTACTTGGTTGCATAAGTATGGATAGAAAGCATGAATGAAAATACATCAAAAACACAATGCTCAACTTCCAAGAAATGTGTGCATATTGTTTTATGGGAATATTTAAGCATGAACTATAACAGTGCAAAAGAAACAAACCCAACCAAATGTACCTGTGCAACAAGGACTCCTTATTATGCTTAAATTGTCGGAATCTATCTGAACTCAGAAGTAGGTAGATTGAAGTTGTCTGAAATGCTTGCAAAATATCCAGCAGGTTCACTTTAGAAAAAGTTTTTACTAAAACTGCTGGCTGTCAAACTCAAAGTAACCCTGCAACTGAAGATGGGCAATATTCTCTGTCAGAGTCATTTTTTATATAATAGAGTGGCAGAGCAGCATTTATTTAAATTGTTTGCCTCATTCCTGCAAATGCAAGTTAAAACATAATCAAGCAGGCTAGAAATGGATTTATATATCATGAAACTAAGCCACAACAGGCAACAAGGGGAAATTTTGAAGACGAGTGAAGGTGTTATTATTGAAGACATCATGCATCAAGTACGTAAATTATGCATCTTAATACTTTACGGTGAAATACCTCATGTTATACAAACATTGAAAAATAAATACAGCTACTCAATCCAAGGGAAAAGCACATTGAGATGTATACCTCAATAAGTTAAGTAATAGTTACATTTTTTAAGCACACTAGCTCTTCGAGCAAAGACTTGGCGTTCAGGTCATTTGGGTAAAAATTAGCCAGCACATCACACTTAGAGGAAATCAAGCATTTCTGCTATTGATTTAACATTATAGGAAGCAGCTGGAGTTTGAATACGGCAAAGCTGACCTCAGAATTTAGTAGAGTTAATCTGTTACCACCAGTAGTGACATCATTTAAGATGTTGTCAAAGAAGTAGACTCACTGACAGTGTCATTACTGCAACTAGTATATTTTAAAAACTTAGAAATTGAAGAATGCTTTGCATAATTGCTCAACAACTCTTATTTTAAATCTTTTTTTTCTTTGCTCCACTTTTACAATGATTACGTATAGCTAATGGATAAATCACTAATGGTACTCTATTGTTGAGCTCAACAACCTTTGCTGGTACAAAAATTACATTGATATATCATCAATCAATCAAAGGATTATATTATACTATTCAGTGAAAAAAATCCAAACAATGAATAAGTGTAAAATGTAGCCTACTGCACAAACTGTATCTAAATACAATAACAAGTATATTAAGTTTTAAAAATTGTTTAGGTTAGGTACTACAGTGTAATCAACTTGAAACAATTTAAAAAGATCCGGGCCCCTTAAATGTAATTTTTGAAGCTATGGAATAACAATGACATTTCAGTACCGGCAGTAACATAATTATGTCTAAATACAGTTGCTACAAGCTTGAAATTTTTGGTTTATATTGTCACTGAGCAATGTTACACATTTGGTACATGGCGTTTTGAAAAAAACTGGGCCCCTTAATAGTAGATTTTAAAAATTACATGCATAGGGCATAATAATGATAGTTTAATACTGGAAGTAACATGCATTTAAATTTTCACAAGAGTGAAGTTTCCTGAATTTATAGAATACTAAGCAATTTGATACATGGCGTCTAAAAAATCCGGGCCCTTTAAATGTTTAGTTTTAAAACTACATATATATATATATGGCATAATAGCGATGGTTTTGTATTGAAAGTAACATGTATTCTATTTAAACGCGATTGCCACAAAATAAAATTTTGTTGTCACACTGCAATATTCACTATTTGGCACATGGTGAAATGTCGTGGGTGGCCTAAAAGCATGTAAGCTTGTAAAGGTGGCCCGACGCGACAATCTCAGTACTTGCCTCACACTAAAGCCGCAACTGGCTTCAAGGATACCGGTACTTGCTTGTGAATCGAATTAAATTTTTTCCATTGGAAATGACAAAAATTACTGCATTTTCTGAGTAAATTGCGGGCCCCCTAATTTGCGGGCCCTGTGCGATCGCACGGTTCGCACACCCCAAAGACCGGCACTGATGCCAGGGGTCTACAAATAGTGGATCGCAACCCAAATTTGGTTTGCGAGACCATCTGCTGTGGCCTGTGGGTCGCAAAACACTTCAATTTTACCATAAATATAACTTGTTTGGCAAAAATAAATACAATAAGATATTCTTTGATGTGCCAAGCTTCATACAATTTTGTACAAGAAAATTCATTCTTTCCATGGTATAGTACAGTAGTCCCCGCTTATTAAGCCCACGATTAATAGGTCTATCCGCTTAGCCCGATTCGGTCCATTCGAAATTACTGAAGGAATGGGAGTAACAGAGAATCGTTCCTCGCTTATCAGGCTCAACCGCTTAATAAGCCCAATATCGTCCGGTTACGATGTGGGTATATTGTGTGATTGTTTTATTTGAACTTAGCTTGTTTTTTCGGTCACATCAACAAGTATTTGCGGACCCCTGCATTATTTTTATTTATTTATTTATTTGGTTCAGACCAGAAGATAGAGGTCCATAGAAACACGCCAGCACACACATACAAATAAAATAATTGAAAATCAAACAACAAGCATTGAACGGTTATAATGTTGTAAATACATTGAACGAGCGAAACACTCAGAGGTCATTAACGCTTTGATATAGGAGTTAGAAGAGCTGCAACACAGATTTACAAAGCTAGCAATGCTCTTCCGTAGCAGGGCATAAAAAGTGTTCACTTTGTGGTTTACTTGGATGTGACTAATGCTGCAAATTTTAGGCAATTTAAACATAATTCTGAACGAGTTGTTATATGCAACTTTCAGACGATTAATAGCTGATATTGAATAGTTACACCAAAGGGGAGAAGCATAAAATGCAGAACAGTAGGTGCGAAAGAGCACATTTTTTACAAGAACACTACATTTGTTGAATTTATATCTGAGCATGTTCGCTATGCAGTATGAAGATCTGGTTTGCCTTGCAATGTCATCATTATCACAGAAGTTATTGGTAAGAATAACACCAAGGTATTTTTGCTATGTATTCGCTATTAATATTCTCACTATTTTGGTGGAGGAGATTGTAATGAAATTGCGCTCTTCTGATTCTTGTGTGTGACGTCATTATTATTTTGTTTTCTTGATTTTGTGGCAATAGGTTTGCAATCTGCAGTCAAATGTTCAAAAAGTTTTGGCATGAGAGGTGTCTTAATTTTTCCTAGAGCGCCAAGCTGAAGTAATGGTTCCTTTCCACCAAAATCAATTTTTACTGACTCATGTTGTTTTAAGAAGTCTTGGCCCAAAATTACGTCAGTCAGTAAGTGTTTCAAAATCACCAGATTGACATTAACATATTTGCGTTGCTCGAGTTCAATGTTTACTTGACAATAACCTTGACTACTTGACGCTTTTCCTTTTATCGCCATTCCAATTTTACATGATTGAGGGTGAACTAAAAGATTATGCCTTCGAACAAACTCTTTATCCACATGGCTTAAACTGGATCCGGTGTCAATTAATGCATTAGCCCAAATGGCATTGATGCTAATTCTAACATTTACCTTTGTCGGGGGGTCTCCTGTTGGTTCCGACGATGATACCACCGCGAGCGATTCCATTGCAGAAGACTTCTTCCAACTCGTGCGACAAACCACCGCGTAGTGTCCGTAAGCGTTGCATTTGTAGCACTTGACTTTTCTGGCAGGGCACAGCGACCGAGCATGTTTTGGAAAACTTCCACAATATCCACATTTTGATTTGAAGCTGGATTGATTGGAACTACCCGCAAGTTTGTTTGGAATAGCAGCAGTACTGGGTTCATCATGATACTCAGAAATCGGCTTTGACACAAACGGCCTGTCATATTGTTCGGAGTTTCGATGAGCAATTTCTAGGGAACGAGCTTGCTTGAAAATAGCTTCTAGCGTTGTGGTCTCTGGCGTGTTGTTTTCCAAAAGACGCTGTCGAATCTCGTGAGAGACAATACCAGAAATGAACGTTTCGCATATAGCTTCGTTTCGATATTCTATTGCCGTCACTTGTCTATAATCACAATCTTTGGCTAACGTTTTTAGCTTTTGTAGATAGACATCTAGCGATTGACTTATTTCTTGTTTGCAAGTTTTCAATTGGTAACGTGAGAAACTACTGTTGATAGGTTTCTCATAAAGAGCACGTAGTGTAGCGACTGCATTGTCGAACGTGTCGCACTCACTAGTATAGTCATAAACGTCGGCATCTACATGCGCAATCAGGCATCTTAGCTTGTCCACATCAGTCGCATCCGGTGTACCTTCTAAGAATCCCGTGAATTGTTTGTACCAATGTAGCCAGGTTTTGTTGGATTGCACAGAACTTGGATCAGCCTTGAAGACGTTAGGTTTATAAAACTTGCTTTCCATTTTCAAATAAGTTAATTAAATTGTACAATACACGTTCTTCAGCACACTCGATCTCAAAAGTGCTTATCATCAAATTGAAATTCCCGAAGCTGATCGCTTGTACACCGCTTTTGAAGCAAATGGTCAACTGTACGAGTACAATGTCATTCCATTCGGCTTAACTAACGCGGTGCCATGGTTTCAAAGAATTATAGATGACATTATTGATCGACATTCTTGTAAAAGTACTTTTGCTTACTTAGACAATGTGACAGTGTGTGGCAAAACAAAACAGGAGCACGATGAAAATCTGCGTCATTTCTTGGATGTTGCTAAAGACTGCAACCTTACTTTTAATGAAAAGAAGTGCAAGTACTCATGCGAAACAATTGATCTTCTAGGGTATAGAGTTCAAAATGGAATTATAATTCCAGATCCAGAAAGAGTAAGGCCCCTCCTTCAAATGCCTGTGCCCCGGAGTACAAAGGCTCTACGACGAATTGTCGGGTTATTTGCATACTATGCACGTTGGATACCAAAGTATTCGGATAAAATAAAACCTCTAACCGAAACAGCATCATTTCCATTGAATCAAGATGCTGAAAACGCGCTTAAAACCTTAAAACAAGTGTTGGCGGACGCGACGTTGCAAGCTATTGATGAAAATTTGCCTTTTAGTGTTGAAACCGATGCGTCGGACGTAGCACTGTCAGCAATACTTCAACAAAACGGTAAACCGGTTGTATTTTTCTCTCGCACCTTGAATCGCCATGAGAAGCATCATGCAAGTGTTGAGAAAGAGGCCACGGCAATAGTGGAAGCTGTTCGAAAATGGTCGCATTTTCTCCACGGCCGTCGTTTTAGCCTCGTCACCGATCAAACTTCGGTAAAGTTTATGTTTGACAACAAAAATCATGGCAAAATTAAAAACGACAAAATTCTCCGATGGAGAGTTGAACTTTCACAATTTTCTTACTACATTATCTATGGGCCTGCTGGGACTTTGAACGTAGCACCAGATGCTATTTCAAGAGCATATTGTGCCAGCACAGCAGACACTACACTGTACGAAATTCACGACAAATTATGTCACCCAGGGGTGACAAGAATGTTTCATTTTATTCGTATGAAAAATTTACCGTATTCAGTTGAAGACGTTCGACGTTTGACTGCTAATTGTGAAGCATGCTGTGAAGTAAAGCCACGATTTTATAAGCCGCCGAATGCTACTTTAATCAAATCTACCCAACCGTTTGAGAGACTGAACATAGATTTTAAAGGCCCGATACCATCAGTTTCTAAAAATCGTTATTTTCTTACTATCGTGGATGAGTATTCTCGCTTTCCGTTTGTATTTCCTTGTGCTGATACCAGTGGCGATACTGTGATTTCATGTTTGCATAATTTGTTTTCAGTATACGGTACGCCTAGCATCATCCATTCTGATAACGCCAAAGCGTTTAAATTTTCTAAGAGGTTAAAAGAGTACTTGAGAAATTTGTCTGTTGCGACTAGTTTCACATCTGTATATAACCCCCAAGGGAATGCTCAATGTGAACGTTACAATGGTATTGTGTGGACTACCATAAAACTGTGTTTAAGATCGAAAAATTTACGTACTGCCCACTGGGAAGCTGTGTTACCCAAGGCTTTACATTCGATCCGATCATTGCTTAATACTGCCACAAACGAAACCCCTCACGATCGCTTGTTTAAGTTTTCACGACGATCATCGTTTGGCACTTCTGTCCCGACTTGGCTCGAAGATGGTCCTGTGTATGTTAGACGGCATGTGCGTAACAGTAAATATGAGCCTCTTGTTGACAGTGCCGAGATTCTCGAAAGTAATCCGAATTATGCCCGTGTACGTTTCAAAAATGGTCATGAAGCCACTGTATCTGCCAGAGATCTTGCCCCCACAGGACATTCGTCTTCACCTCCGTCACAAGATGGCGTGCTTGAACCTGATAGCATGGGAGTTAGCCCAGCAGATAATAGGCCTACCAACTTACCGCTTACCGAAGTTGACGACTCGCCCAAAAAGGTTGTGAAAGCACAAACTGAAGTGGGTTGGCGATCATCAAGAGAACGTAAACCTCCTGATAGGCTAAATGTGTTCTCTTTAAGCTACCGTGTTATTATATTTGCTATGTATTCGCTATTAATATTCTCACTATTTTGGTGGAGGAGATTGTAATGAAATTGCGCTCTTCTGATTCTTGTGTGTGACGTCATTATTATTTTGTTTCGGACGCAGGCATTCTTTCTTTGTTGGTACACGCGGTGTTTTATGTTTTCAACTTGTTGCAGTCTTGAGTTTGTTAGCTGGTGTTAGGTTCCTATGTTTACAGAGTAATGATGTTTTTTTCTGTTTACGCATGTATTTATGTTCTGTATTTAGATATCATACTTTTAAGTTAATTAAAATTTCAGTAAGTGAAATGTCTGGTTATTGTAACAGAACATTTGGCAAAAATAAATACAATAAGATACTCTTTGATGTGCCAAGCTTCAAACAATTTTGTACAAGAAAATTCATTCTTTCCATGGTATAGTACAGTAGTCCCGGCTTATTAAGCCCACGATTAATAGGTCTATCCGCTTAGCCCGATTCGGTCCATTCGAAATTACTGAAGGAATGGGAGTAACAGAGAATCGTTCCTCGCTTATCAGGCTCAACCGCTTAATAAGCCCAATATCGTCCGGTTACGATGTGGGTATATTGTGTGATTGTTTTATTTGAACTTAGATTGTTTTTTCGGTCACATCAACAAGTATTTGCGGACCCCTGCATTATTTTTATTTATTTATTTATTTGGTTCAGACCAGAAGATAGAGGTCCATAGAAACACGCCAGCACACACATACAAATAAAATAATTGAAAATCAAACAACAAGCATTGAACGGTTATAATGTTGTAAATACATTGAACGAGCGAAACACTCAGAGGTCATTAACGCTTTGATATAGGAGTTAGAAGAGCTGCAACACAGATTTACAAAGCTAGCAATGCTCTTCCGTAGCAGGGCATAAAAAGTGTTCACTTTGTGGTTTACTTGGATGTGACTAATGCTGCAAATTTTAGGCAATTTAAACATAATTCTGAACGAGTCGTTATATGCAACTTTCAGACGATTAATAGCTGATATTGAATAGTTACACCAAAGGGGAGAAGCATAAAATGCAGAACAGTAGGTGCGAAAGAGCACATTTTTTACAAGAACATTACATTTGTTGAATTTATATCTGAGCATGTTCGCTATGCAGTATGAAGATCTGGTTTGCCTTGCAATGTCATCATTATCACACAAGTTATTGGTAAGAATAACACCAAGGTATTTTTGCTATGTATTGGCTATTAATATTCTCATTATTTTGGTGGAGGAGATTGTAATGAAATTGCGCTCTTCTGATTCTTGTGTGTGACGTCATTATTATTTTGTTTTCTTGATTTTGTGGCAATAGGTTTGCAATCTGCAGTCAAATGTTCAAAAAGTTTTGGCATGAGAGGTGTCTTAATTTTTCCTAGAGCGCCAAGCTGAAGTAATGGTTCCTTTCCACCAAAATCAATTTTACTGACTCATGTTGTTTTAAGAAGTCTTGGCCCAAAATTACGTCAGTCATTAAGTGTTTCAAAATCACCAGATTGACATCAACATATTTGCGTTGCTCGAGTTCAATGTTTACTTGACAATAACCTTGACTACTTGACGCTTTTCCTTTTATCTCCATTCCAATTTTACATGATTGAGGGTGAACTACAAGATTATGCCTTCGAACAAACTCTTTATCCACATGGCTTAAACTGGATCCGGTGTCAATTAATGCATTAGCCCAAATGGCATTGATGCTAATTCTAACATTTACCTTTGTCGGGGGGTCTCCTGTTGGTTCCGACGATGATACCACCGCGAGCGATTCCATTGCAGAAGACTTCTTCCAACTCGTGCGACAAACCACCGCGTAGTGTCCGTAAGCGTTGCATTTGTAGCACTTGACTTTTCTGGCAGGGCACAGCGACCGAGCATGTTTTGGAAAACTTCCACAATATCCACATTTTGATTTGAAGCTGGATTGATTGGAACTACCCGCAAGTTGGTTTGGAATAGCAGCAGTACTGGGTTCATCATGATACTCAGAAATCGGCTTTGACACAAACGGCCTGTCATATTGTTCGGAGTTTCGATGAGCAATTTCTAGGGAACGAGCTTGCTTGAAAATAGCTTCTAGCGTTGTGGTCTCTGGCGTGTTGTTTTCCAAAAGACGCTGTCGAATCTCGTGAGAGACAATACCAGAAATGAACGTTTCGCATATAGCTTCGTTTCGATATTCTATTGCCGTCACTTGTCTATAATCACAATCTTTGGCTAACGTTTTTAGCTTTTGTAGATAGACATCTAGCGATTGACTTATTTCTTGTTTGCAAGTTTTCAATTGGTAACGTGAGAAACTACTGTTGATAGGTTTCTCATAAAGAGCACGTAGTGTAGCGACTGCATTGTCGAACGTGTCGCACTCACTAGTATAGTCATAAACGTCGGCATCTACATGCACAATCAGGCATCTTAGCTTGTCCACATCAGTCGCATCCGGTGTACCTTCTAAGAATCCCGTGAATTGTTTGTACCAATGTAGCCAGGTTTTGTTGGATTGCACAGAACTTGGATCAGCCTTGAAGACGTTAGGTTTATAAAACTTGCTTTCCATTTTCAAATAAGTTAATTAAATTGTACAATACACGTTCTTCAGCACACTCGATCTCAAAAGTGCTTATCATCAAATTGAAATTCCCGAAGCTGATCGCTTGTACACCGCTTTTGAAGCAAATGGTCAACTGTACGAGTACAATGTCATTCCATTCGGCTTAACTAACGCGGTGCCATGGTTTCAAAGAATTATAGATGACATTATTGATCGACATTCTTGTAAAAGTACTTTTGCTTACTTAGACAATGTGACAGTGTGTGGCAAAACAAAACAGGAGCACGATGAAAATCTGCGTCATTTCTTGGATGTTGCTAAAGACTGCAACCTTACTTTTAATGAAAAGAAGTGTAAGTACTCATGCGAAACAATTGATCTTCTAGGGTATAGAGTTCAAAATGGAATTATAATTCTAGATCCAGAAAGAGTAAGGCCCCTCCTTCAAATGCCTGTGCCCCGGAGTACAAAGGCTCTACTACGAATTGTCGGGTTATTTGCATACTATGCACGTTGGATACCAAAGTATTCGGATAAAATAAAACCTCTAACCGAAACAGCATCATTTCCATTGAATCAAGATGCTGAAAACGCGCTTAAAACCTTAAAACAAGTGTTGGCGGACGCGACGTTGCAAGCTATTGATGAAAATTTGCCTTTTAGTGTTGAAACCGATGCGTCGGACGTAGCACTGTCAGCAATACTTCAACAAAACGGTAAACCGGTTGTATTTTTCTCTCGCACCTTGAATCGCCATGAGAAGCATCATGCAAGTGTTGAGAAAGAGGCCACGGCAATAGTGGAAGCTGTTCGAAAATGGTCGCATTTTCTCCACGGCCGTCGTTTTAGCCTCGTCACCGATCAAAATTCGGTAAAGTTTATGTTTGACAACAAAAATCATGGCAAAATTAAAAACGACAAAATTCTCCGATGGAGAGTTGAACTTTCACAATTTTCTTACTACATTATCTATGGGCCTGGGACTTTGAACGTAGCACCAGATGCTATTTCAAGAGCATATTGTGCCAGCACAGCAGACACTACACTAAACGAAATTCACGACAAATTATGTCACCCAGGGGTGACAAGAATGTTTCATTTTATTCGTATGAAAAATTTACCGTATTCAGTTGAAGACGTTCGACGTTTGACTGCTAATTGTGAAGCATGCTGTGAAGTAAAGCCACGATTTTATAAGCCGCCGAATGCTACTTTAATCAAATCTACCCAACCGTTTGAGAGACTGAACATAGATTTTAAAGGCCCGATACCATCAGTTTCTAAAAATCGTTATTTTCTTACTATCGTGGATGAGTATTCTCGCTTTCCGTTTGTATTTCCTTGTGCTGATACCAGTGGCGATACTGTGATTTCATGTTTGCATAATTTGTTTTCAGTATACGGTACGCCTAGCATCATCCATTCTGATAACGCCAAAGCGTTTAAATTTTCTAAGAGGTTAAAAGAGTACTTGAGAAATTTGTCTGTTGCGACTAGTTTCACATCTGTATATAACCCCCAAGGGAATGCTCAATGTGAACGTTACAATGGTATTGTGTGGACTACCATAAAACTGTGTTTAAGATCGAAAAATTTACGTACTGCCCACTGGGAAGCTGTGTTACCCAAGGCTTTACATTCGATCCGATCATTGCTTAATACTGCCACAAACGAAACCCCTCACGATCGCTTGTTTAAGTTTTCACGACGATCATCGTTTGGCACTTCTGTCCCGACTTGGCTCGAAGATGGTCCTGTGTGTGTTAGACGGCATGTGCGTAACAGTAAATATGAGCCTCTTGTTGACAGTGCCGAGATTCTCGAAAGTAATCCGAATTATGCCCGTGTACGTTTCAAAAATGGTCATGAAGCCACTGTATCTGCCAGAGATCTTGCCCCCACAGGACATTCGTCTTCACCTCCGTCACAAGATGGCGTGCTTGAACCTGATAGCATGGGAGTTAGCCCAGCAGATAATAGGCCTACCAACTTACCGCTTACCGAAGTTGACGACTCGCCCAAAAAGGTTGTGAAAGCACAAACTGAAGTGGGTTGGCGATCATCAAGAGAACGTAAACCTCCTGATAGGCTAAATGTGTTCTCTTTAAGCTACCGTGTTATTATATTTGCTATGTATTCGCTATTAATATTCTCACTATTTTGGTGGAGGAGATTGTAATGAAATTGCGCTCTTCTGATTCTTGTGTGTGACGTCATTATTATTTTGTTTCGGACGCAGGCATTCTTTCTTTGTTGGTACACGCGGTGTTTTATGTTTTCAACTTGTTGCAGTCTTGAGTTTGTTAGCTGGTGTTAGGTTCCTATGTTTACAGAGTAATGATGTTTTTTTCTGTTTACGCATGTATTTATGTTCTGTATTTAGATATCATACTTTTAAGTTAATTAAAATTTCAGTAAGTGAAATGTCTGGTTATTGTAACAGAACATTTGGCAAAAATAAATACAATAAGATACTCTTTGATGTGCCAAGCTTCAAACTATTTTGTACAAGAAAATTCATTCTTTCCATGGTATAGTACAGTAGTCCCGGCTTATTAAGCCCACGATTAATAGGTCTATCCGCTTAGCCCGATTCGGTCCATTCGAAATTACTGAAGGAATGGGAGTAACAGAGAATCGTTCCTCGCTTATCAGGCTCAACCGCTTAATAAGCCCAATATCGTCCGGTTACGATGTGGGTATATTGTGTGATTGTTTTATTTGAACTTAGATTGTTTTTTCGGTCACATCAACAAGTATTTGCGGACCCCTGCATTATTTTTATTTATTTATTTATTTGGTTCAGACCAGAAGATAGAGGTCCATAGAAACACGCCAGCACACACATACAAATAAAATAATTGAAAATCAAACAACAAGCATTGAACGGTTATAATGTTGTAAATACATTGAACGAGCGAAACACTCAGAGGTCATTAACGCTTTGATATAGGAGTTAGAAGAGCTGCAACACAGATTTACAAAGCTAGCAATGCTCTTCCGTAGCAGGGCATAAAAAGTGTTCACTTTGTGGTTTACTTGGATGTGACTAATGCTGCAAATTTTAGGCAATTTAAACATAATTCTGAACGAGTTGTTATATGCAACTTTCAGACGATTAATAGCAGATATTGAATAATTACACCAAAGGGGAGAAGCATAAAATGCAGAACAGTAGGTGCGAAAGAGCACATTTTTTACAAGAACACTACATTTGTTGAATTTATATCTGAGCATGTTCGCTATGCAGTATGACGATCTGGTTTGCCTTGCAATGTCATCATTATCACACAAGTTATTGGCAAGAATAACACCAAGGTATTTAACTCTTTCTACGAAAGAGACGCTTTCTTTGCCAAGTCTGATTGTAGGCTGGAGTTTTCCCCTGAGTTGTTTAGTCAAAAACATCAATCCAACAGTCTTAGAACAATTAAACACAATATTATGCGTAGTTGCAACTGTATCACATGTGTCAATGAGTTTTTGCAGACCTTTGATACTGGGAGCTAAGCAGCAAAGATCGTCAGCGAACATAAGATTATTTATGCAATAATTACCAATACTGCAGCCAATTTCTAAGTTATTAAGCAATTTTGACAAATCGTCCATGTATAGCCTACATTAAACAAGAAGGAACTATGAAACAAAACGTTTTTTTCTTGAGTTTAGAGCAAATCGTGAGCTACTTTGGCCGTTGAATCAGAATTTGGAGTCAGTTTTTTTATACTGTCAGTAGTTTTTGAGATATTTGCAGTATTACGTTTTTCAGAAGTTGCTTGTTTTAACAAGACAACTAAATACGTCAAGCGTTAATGCTGGGTTTTAATTAGGATTTAGAAAATCATAGTTTTATCATAAGTTTTATCTAAATATGTCTTGCAGTCATGCCTGTAAAAGAATTGCATGAAAAGCATCAAACAATTTTTCCTGGAATTTTTCACGCATTTAAAGTGCCTCTGACAGGTAAATAAATTCGCTAAATTTACCTAAGATACCAAAGAGATGACACTAACAAACTTCCCTGACCAGCAAATCGTAAAAAAATATCAACAGGCTACTAAGTTACACGCTTGCAAACTTTCGTTAATTTCGTCGAATCTGGCACTCATTCAATTGCGAAAATAAAAACGGCAACGCTGCTGTGACGTCACCATGGGTGAGAAGGATACATTCTTTCTCTGTGGTGACTTGGTATGGTATGGTATGACTACTGCAAAACGTGAATGTGTGGGGCTCTGCTGGTCTAAAGCATGTGAAAAATGAGAATTATCGAAGTGAAAAAGTCAGCTTATTATTACTATCAAGTTTAGATCAAATTGGTTGAGTTTATTTTTATCAAACAGCGTCTCACTTCCGTTGAAATTGCAGTTTTTTTAAACTCTTGTAGGGCTACCATTTTGATAACTTTTTAATTGTCCTAATCTGGCTATAGCCGTTTGCAGTGTAACAACAGTATCTCACAAACAGTAGGCTACCTTTAATTTATGGTTGAGTTTATGCCTGCAAATTGCTGTTTATGTGACAGTGTTAGTGACAAAGACCGTGTGCTATCTTTTCACGCTTTCCCACAAAACAAGGTGCTGAGAAGAAAATGGTCAAAGTTTTCTTCAAGTGTTCGAAAGTAGGATGGACCATACAAAACTAGTCGTATGTTCTCTTCACTTCACTGGAGATGATTTTGTTAACACTACTCAAGTAAAAATGAGCTTGAGTAAACTTTACATTTTGAAGAAATCTGCCATACCAATAGCATCTATAAAAGCACAGATGCAACCAGTTGCTGATGATAATTCCAGCACTTCTAAACAACAACTTATGCAAAAACGTACCCTCTTGCACAGGTAAAGTAGGCTTTTACATGTATAGACTCTGCTATGTACGGTAACTTTATAACTAAGATTTTGTTAAAGGCATACTAAAGGAAAATTTCAAACCGGAATTAAGCATTAAAATGAGTAAACTGAACATTCAAGAATACATTTCAAAAACAATTACCCAAAAAAATTTGTTTTCAATGGCGCTGGCAAGGCCCAAAGTCCAGTGTTTCATTTATTTTCATTTTTTTCAAAATGACCAAAACGTGCAAACACAGCTTAAGAATACGTCATAAAGTCCAGCAATAACAAAAGCCACGTTACCAATCTGATGTTTTGAGCAAACTGTCTGCTGTTTTGATGTTAAAATGTGCTGTTTTGATGTAAATACATACATAGCCTACAGTCAAATCGCCCGCAGTAACAATTATTGCGTGATCGGTTGATTGCTAGACTTTATGACGTAGACTTTATGACGTTCTTTACAGTCGCACGCTTCGTTGCTCAGGCCAATCTCGTTTTGAAAGCTCTGACAAAAGCACGCGCACAATGGTGGTCAGACCGCAATGGGGCAAAATTTTATTGAAAATCGTTTTATGGTAGCATGTTAAACACAAAGAACGTGGAAAATCGCCAAGTCAGGTTTTTCCTTTAATACCCCTTTAACACCGGCGCTGACAGCTTGCATTGAGCGAAGCTCAATGCTTGCAGTTTCAGCACTTTGGCAAGGTTTTCGAAAGTAACCTACCATTTCTGTGGCTCTTTACGTTAATGGAAAATCGCCACACGGAGGTAGGCTATATACCTTCGTGGTCACTTTTTCAACAATTTTCCAAGTCCAGATGGCCGTTACACCGGATTTCAATGTCCAACTGAAGGCACATTATGAGAGAGAGAGAAGTTTTATTTATTTATGAATAGTGAATATGAATGATGATTCGTACGATTTCTTCATTTTTCACTTCAAGTATATTTTAGATTTTGTAGGAACGTATCCAGTACAGTTTTATTTAGGGACAGTGGAATACCGGGACGACTCACTTTATTGATTTTTCTTGCGATATGGACAGCTGGAAGGTCACTGCAAAATTCAAAAATTGGCGAAACTGCAAAAAGTTTTCTTTGCTTTTACGTAAATTCATTCTTAGCAAATGAAATGCTATACTTTGCGTAAAATTTTGAGTGCTACAACATCGGCAAAACTTACTAAAGCAGTGTGAGGCTAACTACTGTTACCACTGTAGCGTGAAATCCATCGCTGCATTATTATGACTGGAATACAGTAGTATTAAATAAACAAGATATCACATATTTCCATACATTCATTTTGGCAATACACACTTTGTACACATCCAGCCAGGTCCTATATGGTGCATCTGGATATGCAACACATAGCGGTAGACATCAAGCTGCAGTTGTACCAAATTTTGTCATTCCACTATGACCCTCCAGTTGTCCACCATCATTTTGAGTGAGCAATCCCTTACTTCTACCATCCCTAGTTTTATTAAACTGAAAAAACAATAAATCTTTGAAAAAAGAAACCGCTTGTACCAACTCCGACCAAACTGTGATCCACAAATTGCATCTAGGAAGCATTTGTGTCATCCGTAACTAACGACGCCCACCCAGGATGACGTAATACCACCAAAGTCGTCCCAGAGCAGTGAAATATAGACTTTCGTCTGTGGTGGCGCTGCGGAACAGGCGTTTGATATAAATTTTGCCCTAACCAGTCGAGCTTCGAGGTTAAGATTAAAAAGTTCACTAAGCATAAATCTGCGCTAGGAAATGCCTAAAAAAGTTACTATACTTGGATCCAACCTGTCAGGGGCACTTTAACGCCTAGTATCGTGAAACATGGCGACCACGTAATCGGTTGCTAGTTTGCTTGGGAAACGCAGATGTGTCCTATCATAGCATAAGAAAAGAAAAAGTAATTGCATGTCCCACTATCCACTCTACAGTTGCTACGGTTTCACATTATAAAGATCTGTGTCTGCGCTACTTATGTTAGAGTCATCGTCTAGTTAGTGCCTCTACGTCTAACTTAACAGAGATGTAGATATCAACGAAGCTTGTAAAAGTAAAATGTGAAAATCCAGTTAAAATGACGTGATTATGCTTTTTCTGCCTTAGATAAAAAATATTAACATTACGTAAAAAATTGAGTGGTTCCTACAAAACAAAGTAACACCTGGTACAAACAAGTTTCGCTTTCATCGATTCTTGCTCACAATCTCTTGTATCTTTAAGCGTGTGAATAAAAACTTCTAAATAATTTTGTAAACATTGTAATAGATTGAGTTTCGCTTTTAGCAGCATAACCGACGCTTACTTCACAATGTAGATAGGCTACTAACGACCTGTTTAGCCTGATGCTGCGAGTTCGCTGTGGTAGGCTAATAGTGGTTTGCACTAGCTTTCGGAACACGGTTTCTTAGTCATGTGCTATGATAATTCATAGTAGCAATCATTTTAAATTATTTATTTTTACTCGAAAACAAATTTTTCATGTGTTAAAATCACTTTTTATATAAGAGTAACACGTTGCGGAATGTGTCGTAATTTCACTAAAATTGTGCAAGAAATTGTTTCAAGTTTATAGTTGATTTGTTTTTGATGTTTCATCTGCAAAAATGTTTCATTTTTTATTTGCGTTTATCTTTACGTAAATAAACGTTACAACAACAAAACTTGATCATTCCACTAAGACCTTGGCCAGTTGTTTAAGTCTTCATCCATCACACTATTTTATATTCAGTGCAGCCAAAAGATGGACGTTTATTTATGGGTTTTATTTCTTTAATATGTGAAAAGTTCTGTGGCTATTTGAAGAGGCGGGCATCCTCTACTTTGAAAGCAGCCCGATATTGGTAGGCCTACCGCTGTTAATGATCTAAGTAGCGGTAGCGTGCGCTACTTTTTGTCCAAGTAGCGGTAGCTTGCGCTACCGCCACTTGGATCATTTCTGCTCCTTCCTCTGGCCATCGGTTACTGTACTTTATTAGGCTCATTTCAACTATTGCACATCACAAAAATTAAAAGTCATACATAATTCCTATCCAAACAAGTGGGTAGCCTACTAGTGGTACCGCTATGCTACGGGATGAAAAGAACTGTTTTTTAGTAAGACTTAATAAATATGAATAATGTTAAACAATCTAAAACAAGAGTTAACCAGCAAAATCAAGTGTTTACAATTTATTTTTTAACGCCTCGCCCTGTTTTCTTGTTATTGTGCATTCGATGAAGTGCAATCGCCAGAACCAGTTTCTGACTTCAACTTTCATCTTGACTATTTTTCACAAAATCTTAGCGCATTCCAATATTCCTCTCAGTGCTGACGTCACCGACTAGAAAGTTCTCAATGTCTAAAAGAGCCAACTAGCGGTCTGCATTCTGGAGCTATTCAATCTTTTGTTTGTTACATTTCAATATGTGAAAGATAAACAAATGTTTTCTACAGCTTCAATGAAACATAAATAGATGTTTGTCTTTGTGTATAGCTAAACCCGCAGGATCAGTACCGATGAGATCCCGGGCCTCAAATCAAGAAACAATGTTCTTGTTAATAGCGTAACAATTAAGGGTACAAGATAAGATCTTTAATTGTTCCACAACAGATAAGACAGCAATCATAACTTGTATTAATTACAGATGAAAATCCTACTTGTTAAATAGCCGACATTTGTTTGAAATTCCAGAGCAATAACAACACTTGTGATACTCCCGGATCAGAATTATAGGTTCCGGTAACAATGCTAAATGTTTCGGGTTAAGAATCAGAGATTTCTAGAACTACAGGATGTCCAACCATCGGACAAGAAGAGGGTGTGTTAAGTTTGAGTGTTGCCAGATGTTGTTCAAACTTTTCAAGAAAATGTTGTTTTACATTTGTAGTTGTCCAAGTCTTTCCCATTAAAAAATATTCCAAAATCAATTCAAAGCAAATTGTAACCATTTCAATCAAACTCATCAAAGCGTAATAATGATTACAAATTTAATTTACATGCAAAACTTACAACCAAAAAGAAATTACAAGATTTATCACCTGTCAAACGAACAATGCTTTAGCCTATATCTTTTGGGCAGAGTTTTCATTTTTCGAAATTTTTTCAGTTTTAAAGGTTTAGTAGAATATTTTCAAATCTGTAGATTGACAATTTCCAAAATCAAACTGAAGTGCTCCCATCTTTTGCAAAAGCACATTTCACTTCATTCTGAAATATGTCAAATTAATTATTATTGAGTAAGGTGTTTAGTTTGGAATACTTTAGTAGTATCTTGGTTTTTGAGGGGCTCTTAACTCATTAGTTCCCGATTGTCATGAAACTAAAGATGACTTTATTGATAAAGTTTTAACCAACTTAAAATGCAGCCACCCCAACTCAAAACATACTAAAAATGAAGGCAGGTAGCTCACAACAACAAGCAACACAAAATAGAGAACAGCCAGAAGGACAAAACACGCCAACGAAGTAATCATTAAAACAAGGAGCAGTACAGAAACAAAGTACGTAGAAATAACGTAAAACAATATATTATAACACCGATCATCGTTCTAGTCGGAATATTTTTCAATTTTTTTTATGTAAGGTCCATATAGGTTGAATATGAATATTCAAAAGAAATTTTTCTGATATCTGCACCAGGAATGCAGAAAATGGTACATCCCTGTATAGACGCTTGGGCATTCATACGAATATTTGATGTAAAATAAACAAAATTAAAATTTTCGGTAACGGAAATTTTTAAAGTCGTAAAAAGCAACACTACTGCTCAAAGACGTTAAAAATGAATTTCTAATAAAAATGCATCGTTTTTTCATTAGATTTATTGAGAAACAAACAAACAAAACTCGATCTAAACAGATAATATTACAAACTCCTTTTAGTTATAATACATTTCGAAGCAATCTGGGTGCAGTCCACCATTACACCGATGGCATCTGTATGACTTGGTTTGTGACAGTGTTTGCAGACACCTTTTTTGTTCGTCTTGATGATCAGGTGATTGCCCTGATCCCTTCTGATCTCTTCAGGGTTGGCAAGTGCATGCGACGATGGTAAGCAAGAAAATGTGTTGTTTCCATTGATCATAATTGTCATTTCTACACATGATCAGATAAAGTCACGGAGGCTAATCTTTTCCATATCTCTCTCTTCTGTGATTGTCCCAATTGTTTTATAAAACCTCCAAGCTTTGATAATATTTACTCACTTAGCACATTTTCCCAAAGGTTCGTTGTCCACAAAGTTAGATGCAACGTATACTGGTTTAAAATCTTTCCACACAACAATGGTTTGATCTTCTCCAAGGTAAAGTTGCTTTATATCTCCCCTCTCTCATATCATTGGTCTCTTTCTTTGATGGTAAAGATAGATTGTTCATTCAATTTTGCTTCATTGTCCCCAAAACACCCTTTCTAAGACAAATGATCTATCAAATCCAGGCTCTTGAAAAAATTGTCGCAAACATCCTCTCGATCCAGAAATCGAGCATATTCCACAAGGCCATAAACAACGTCTGGCTCCTGACTCAATCCATTTTTGAAGATTTTTGTTTTGATCCAGCGTAAGGGACACAGTGGATTAGCTTTCCAGTAGTGGTGCACATAGACCAAATTTTAAACCCAAATTTTGTTGGTTTGCTCTTTATAAATTGCTTGAGAGGGTGGGGACCAAAATAACTGGTCATTGATTTGTCTACAGCTACGTACTCAGTTTTTTCAATAAATTTGGCTGCTGTCTCATTCAAAGTCTCAAAAAGAAGGGCAACTTTCCAAAATGGGTCGTCTTTGGGGTAGCTTGAGTTGGCGAAATGGGTATAGCGCATTACCTCATCAGAAAGACTCTTTGACATGGCTCTTCTTACCACCACATTGCTTGTATCTTTTCTCCTTTCCCAATACATCTTGCGTGTGGAAGGAGTGATGTATCCTGTCATAAACATTATGATATTGTATGCTCTTATTAAAGAATTATCCACCTTGACTGGAAGGCCAATTGGTTTTGTTGTGCTGCATACCTCTGGGTCTATCTCACTACTTTGTTTACAAAATCATTAAAGATGAAGAGTTTTATAACATCATACAGCGCTTTCACATTATCAGGATCAATGGATAAATAATCATGGCTGAATTTCTCAGCTTCAGGAAAAGGAGGATTTTTTCCCAGTTGATTTTTGGCGGTAGACTATATCCTATCTTTGTTTCTGATGCGTATAAATGGTATCTTTTCTTCTGTGAACTCTTCTTCACTTGATGATGAGCTAGGAAACACAATGCTTTGTTGACGGCCCTTCCTTTTTTAGTTACAAATGTGACTTCTCCAGTACATTTGGGTGATTATGTAAACTTTCTCTTGGCAAGCTTGTTGTACTATAGTTCTTTCAAGTCGTTTAACGCATTGGGTGTTGACCCACTTTCTTTACGATTTTTCTTGGGTTCCAACGCAATGGGTTGGCTTTGGATGGTCCCGGTAGCGGGTCTGTCTCATCGTTATCAAATGTAGGCCTCTCCTTCAACAAAATCCATGTCCTGAGTGTCTTCATTGTGATGAATCATTAATTTGCCTTTGTGGTTCAGGATTCCTTTTCCGATATTTTTAACGTTTTTGGCACCCTCATCTTCATTTGCACTGTCCTCATCGCTCACGTTGCAGGAATCCCCAGGAGAAAAATTCATAATATCTTGAGAAAAATTTATAATTTATATTTATAATATCTTTATAATATGTGGGCTCTTTGGGTGGAGCTTCTTCAAGAAGTTCGGGAACAGTGATATGAATTTTCCTGTAAAGAATGCAAAATTTTGATTATACATGAACTTCTTTTAAAGATAAAGATAAATTAAAGATACATGAAGATTTACAGTAAGACCTCAATTTGCAGTACAAAAACAGTGAAAGCGCCTAGATTCTAAAGCACCACCGTCTGCACATGAAAATGATGACCTAACCTACTAACCCAACTAAAACGCACGGTTTTGGAAATTGAATATCAGCACGTTGCCTATAACGTTCGTTTTTCCACCAAACATGAAACATACGAAATCCTATAGCATTAAGCAAACTTGCCTATATGTCTACAGTTTGGCCAAAAAGCGTCCGTGCCAGTGCCCAAGCATCCCTACAAGGACTCACCTAACTTGTAATGTATATTCTGAAAAAATTATAAGAAAAAAATAAAATATTTCACTTTGGGCACATAGCTATACATATTAATAGATCTATCAAAACACAAAGTTGATAAAAAAATAATTTTACATACCTCGATTTGTAGGTCACAGTTCGTGTACCATGTGCTGGCTCTATATCTCACAAAAGGTCCACCTTGAACGTTGTATAGTGAACACTAAAACTTATTTAAGAAAATACTCTTGCGCTGTTTCTATAGCTATAATGCTATTCTCACCAAAGAAAAAAAAGAAAAGTTAATACCAGCAATCTGAAGAAAGCAATTCGGAATCTAAAATACCCAATTTTTACGTCCTTGTAGGGACGCGCGGGCACTAATGGGTTAAAACTTTACCGATATTATCATTCAAGTTCACTGCTTTTGCTTTAGAGATATTCCATGCATTCCCATGCCACCCGTTAGACATAGGATGGAGCGAGCAAAACTAGATAGAAAATGTTGCATATTCTTTACAAAATTTACGTGTTTTTTTTCTATTTTTGGGAGAAATACGTGACCATAGTTATAAGTAATATTTATTTGTACGTGTGTAGTGCAAGGCTGCAACTGTTTTTACTGTAATCAATTTATTCTATGACCAAGTACTTACTTTCAACCAACTCACATTCTTTATGCCCATTTTGGACGTGTGTTCTGTTGATCCGGTAGCAACCGTTTCGCGACTCAATGGTTGGGGCCCCTGATGTACAGTATATCTTCCCCTGTTACGAGATAGATTTGTTGTAATGCTTAAAGATAAGATTTTTATGAAACAAAAGAACTCGGACTGACTGAGTCCCATAAGTCCTATTTACTCACATTCCCAAGAACAATTGGTTTTCAAATACAAAGCTAGATGTAGCCTAACAAAAAAAAGGCTTCGATGAGAAATCTAACACTATTGTTACCCCATTCCTTCATGTGAATCACGAAGTGGGTGATTTCCTACAAATAGATAATCAAATATGATGCTGCCTGCCTTGTTCAATGTCATTATGATATATATATTTATAATACTAAAACTTATTTCATGATGAATATGTTTTATTATACAATTCCATTTGATGATATATATACGCACTTGCCTTGATAATTTGTTGACAAAAGATGAAAAACCCCAGGAAAAATCTAAAATGCGCACCCTCCCCACTTGTTTTGCTTTCAAGTAGTTTACCCAAATAAAATATTGTAAATATGTCATTCAGTTGCACAAGCATGTCGTCATGGATGGATATTATGTTTCTGCAAAAGCTTTCCTTCCAACAAATCGTGACGGTCAAAATGTAAAGTCGTGTCGTTTTAGTCAATGTTAAGTTAACGTTCAATATTCATTAATGCAATAACTTAAAAGTTGCCCAATGAAGCAGAATTTGTCATTTAATTCATCTTGGGTCATGACTTGTAGTTTTAAAACGACAAAGCCAGTTCTCTTACGAAAAGTTCTCTATTGAAAGAAATTCTCCTTTCAAGCCTGTAACTCCATATTGGATGCTTTGTGTGCATTTTCATGGAGGGGACTGTGTTCTGAACGCCACTTTCTTTTCTTTACCGATGTTTGTTCTCGTCAACAATACAAGTTCCTTCTGTGCTGTATCAGATTTCGTAACTCTTTCGTCAGTCAGGGATGGGAAAACCTGTTTCTCTAATCTTTTATAACTTTTCTATGAAAGATCATACATTCAGAGATTGTGAAATGGATGTACAGAATATAGCTATATAGAAGTGGCAGTGTTAGTTTTTGACAACATAATGCATGAGAGGTGACAATAGAAGCGCTAAGAACAATATTTGGAAGTCACAATCAAGATTAACAAAATTAAGAAACTAGCATTTTTAGTATCAACCTAAACATTAAACTAACCACTTTGTACATCGATTCAACGTCTGCAGTCGTTGAATATTTTTTATATAAAATTTGTCAACCACCAAACAAGTTGCTAGGAGGCTACAGCAGCATTGAATAAAGCTACCAGAGCATGACTTGTCAACATCTGTGGCTTTATTCATTTCTTTTCTATCCCTTTTTATAACAAAACCAATCAAAATACAAAACTCTCTGCCACTAGGCCAGTGTTGATTGTCTGATTAATAAAATTAGAAAATGTTGATAGTGAATTTTTTATAAAAATTAATCCATCTGTTTTACAGGAAATAATTAAAGTTATTTTCATTATTTTCTATCTTTTTCTTTGTAAGGAATTATTCCGGATTTGTTGCTACGCTAGAATAAGATAAAATGGCTTCCAGCGTTACTGAAGAATTCCAATGTGCGATATGCATTGAACCTCTGAAGAGACCCATTCGTATGCTTACGTGTGGGCATAACTTTTGGCGCAGCAATAACTTTTGGCGCAGCAATGGCGAGTGGTTAGCGCGTTGGGCTCACAGTCGAAAGCCTGCATGTTCGACTCCAGCCACACGCACTTGCTGTTGTTTCTCTAGGCAAGAAACTTTACGATAATTGCCTCTACCCAGTGATCGATTTCGAGTAATGGGTAGTACCAAATTTAAGTCATAAGTAAAGTAGACAACCGGAAACAGACATTGCAGTCGGCTGCAGCGTGGGTCAGGTGTACGTCGGAAGGCGTACACCGATGCATAGCGCTCAAGTCCGCTTTCCCGCAATGCAGGATAAAGATAAACAAACAAACAAACAAACAAACAAACTTTTGCCATAACTGTCTAGCTAGACTTTGTCAGAACAATCAGGATGAAAGGTAAGAAGGAAATATTCTATAAATTGGCACATTTTGCTTTCATCGCAATACACAAGAACTTTATTTTACTTTTGAAATCATCATCAATCTTCCAGTAAGATAACTTACAAGTGAGAAGTGGTTCCCACATCAGTGGTTCCACATCAGTGGTTCCCACATCATTGGTTCCCACATCAGTGCTTCCCACATCAGTGGTTCCCACATCAGTGGTTTCCACATCAGTGCTTCCCACGTCAATGGTTCCTACATCAGTGCTTCCCACATCAGTGCTTCCCACATCATGGTTTCCAAACTTTTATTTAAAAAGTGTAACCAAGACATAGTTAAAAATAGAACCCGTTGAAGTGTCAGGTTGTGAAAAGACACAAATATTTTACTTTAAGCTGGATGCAAAATTGTCTTCTTTCTACGATCTTAAAGTTACAAATAACATACAATGCGACAATATAAGTTCAAAAGTTCCCAAACTGTGCAATGGTGGTGCAATTGATTAACAAAGCCAATTCTACTTGAAAATAAACACGCCTTTTTGTCATATCCAATATGTAAAACACAAAGCTTACAATTTCACTTCAATCATTGCAGATGTCCAACTTGTAGAAAATCCATTGCGTTGCCCGGCAACGGAGTGGATGGAATTTCCAGAAATATCACTTTGGAAAACGTCATTGAGAGATTGGGAAAGGTAAAGTTTGTAGACATCAGTCATTAATTTATTTTTGTTTGGATGCAAAACAAAACGTATGATATATACATAAAATAAAAAACGAAAACATGCAGTAATTTGTAAATTTCTACAAAACAGTTCAACTAATTTTTATTAAAACTTCTATTATACAGTTCTATTCGATAATTTCTTAAATTCTGCTATTATTTTAAATTTACAACGCTATGCGTCTTAACCAGTGATATTGAGTAATTGCATCAGCTTTTAGCAGAAACGTAAAAACAAGTTTGTTCTTTTGATTTGGTTTTGTGACATTTCAATGGAACTTCTGATCTCAGTAGAACTACTACTGCTGACGTCACTGTTACTTCTCGCAACAGTAGTTTCGCTCCAACCATGTTCATCTTCAATAATCAATCAGTCATTTATTTTTGTTCGGATGCAAAAAAAGTATACAAAAAAAAAACAATAACATACAGAATGCATCCGATAAGAATGTGCGAAAGACTGTAACCTTAGAAAGTCGTGGAAGGTCGTCGAGTCCGTCTATGAAAGATTTTAAATAATAAGATTTCTTTTGCTTTTGGCTTGACAATTTGCACGTGAAAAGTTGTAGAGCAATGTAAGCTACGATCTAATACCTTGTGCAATAATTGTAAGACCTAGGACAATAAACTCCTGTTCTGGCTGTAGAGTAGAACCAGATGTGACAAATGTTTAAACTCCGACTAGCAAACTTGTGTTCAAAGAATAATTAAGTTTAATTTTAAATGACCGAAACCACTCGTCATCTACAGTTTCGAAAGGTTCATTTTTGGTTCGAGATCTATTCGCCGAGATACGCTCAGAGTTTGAAGATCAATAAAAATTCCAGCTTTCTTCTCAACTTTACGTTGCCAAACACTTAGGCAATCCAATATATTTTTTACTTTACTTGCTTTTGGCAATTCGTGTTGAATTCCTGCCCTTGATGACAACAACAATTGTGCCGACTTCACCGAAAACCACCGCTCAATGATTGATGTAGCCAGCCATTGCATTGTAAGGCTGGAGACGATAATACAGTATATACCTCGCAAAAAGTCTCAGTTTTCGACCTGGTTTGGTGACGTCAAACACAAACAGGATTTTTACAACTTTGACTTTGACGAGAAATTCAGCTTATCTTGTATGAATTAAGTTACTTTTCTATGTTTTATGGTGGGCAATCGCCTTCCCTCGGAATCCGCAAATCTGTTCAAAACACTTCATTATTTTCAAATAAGCAAAGACATATTTCCTCACTCGAGAGACCAGGAAGTATTTTGAACCCATGTGCGGGATATTGTAGAAGCTTGAAATCTTTTGAAGCATCCAAAATGTAATGAAACGTTTTTCCATTGATTGCAATTTTTCTATGAAAAGAAATTTTTTTTTGGAAGTCACTGTCACAATCAAGGTGCAATGCCTCGCGATGGCTTGCTTTGTGTCTTCAACTAGCGTGTTGTTTTGATTGTAAAATTCTGGTGCGATGTGTTATTATTGGGTATTGACCTGAAGTAACCTTTGAATGAGAAATCTGTATTACATAACGTATTTCTAGAATCGTCTGTAAGTATGCAACTCTGGAATGTTCTGTTGTTTTTCATGATTTCTGAGCGTCGTTTGTCATGACGTCATAAGGTTGTTTATCAGTAAATGTCCGATTGCGAAATATTTATTGTGTAAGAATCTTCTACACCACGTGATATTCTTTAAACTTCTTTGAGCTTCTGCTGGTTTACAATCTATGCTACTTGTCAGAACAATGAGTGATGTAATATTGCGTAACCTTCTCGAAGTTACTATACCGAGAAACCTTCTATAAATAGTGGTGTGAATTGATGGATAAGGATTATTACGAATTATTATGAGTTGATTATGAGAGTTGTGTTATGAGTTGTGGATTGGTAGTTGATGCAGAAATTATTGTTGATTGAGAGTTAAAGTAATCGAATACAAGTATATGAGAATTGGTGCTGATATAAATTGTGTTTGAAATTAGAGTTATTTGAGAAGCCGTTCGTTAAAGTCCTTCAAGAAGTTAGATTATCATTCCACTAGTAGAATTATTCGACATTCAATTGACTGCTTTTCGGTTTAACCCATTAAACTACGTCATTGAACCTTTCCAAGTCTTTTTCCTGGTAAGAGATAGAAAGAAATCGTTACAGTCACTGTCTCACTGATTCTTTTATGCATGTTCAGCTCTTTCCACACATTTATTCATTTTTTTGTATGCTTATATTTTGTTGTTGTAAAGGAGCATAGATATTTTCCTGGTAAGCCTACCGAACCCAATTCGTTGTCACACATAGTTATTCTTGTATGATTTTTCAAAACGTGTTTTTATAAAGATTTAATTTAAATGAACAAAATGGATTCTCGCTCACCATCAGCACAATCTTTGCAGACGTTTGTTGCATATTGTGAGACTGAGAAAATTCTGCTATAATTGAATGAAAACGAATTAACTACCCAAATAATGTTTTGTATTTTGTTTTGAAGCTTGCAGATTAAAATACATTATTGTTTATGTTTAGATGAAAGTCACTTCACGAACTGTTGAAAAAGAAGTTTTAACTCCTTCAAAAATCAAACAATTACAAGGTAAGCAGCACAAACGTTTTGTTATGAACGTTGTATAGTTGTAGAATGAACTCTACTATGAAAATTTTCTGATAGCACTAATATATTACTGCATATTTACTGTCCAATTAGTGTCCATTGCACATATTCAGCACAGGCTGTGCAGTGTGCATGGCAGTAAGCTACAGTATTTCTTAAGCACAATTCTGTCAACAACAATAAGGAAGATTTCAAAGGATACTTTGGGCTTGGTCTTTTAGAGCGGGAGCCAGGTCGATTTATTTGACTGTCAGGGTCAATAAGGTTCGACAAGTGTTTCTAGACTGAAATTTTGTGTAGATTTCAAAAATAAACCTCTTACTTGCACTAGCTTGACCGTTTTTGTTATATTAAGCATTTTCCGAGATGATACCTGTCAATATCGCTATATCCGTTAGGGTGCACCATTTGCCCCCCGACCTTTAGCAAAAAGCCTGAAATTTTTTTTTGCTTATGGGGTTATCTTAGAAAACAACTTTTGCAAAGTTTTAGTTTGATTGGACAAATTTTAACCCCCCCACCCGGCCATTTTCTAAGGGGACTAACGACATTTTCTTCACATTATCGCCACTAGATGGAGCTTCTTACAAGATGCAACTGCATATTTACTTTGGAAACATACCCCTCTTCATTCTGCATAATTTAAAAAAAAATTATCTAAATTGGCCAATGGGAAGCAGAAATATGGGCAGTTTTGTACTCTCCCCTAGCGCAATACTGCCTCTAGTGGCCAAAACATAACAACGAGTATCTCCTTAAATGTTCATCCAATTGAAGCAAAACTGGTGTCTAACCCCCCATTTTCAAGGGTGGTGAGTTCATTTAGGAAGAACGATACCAAAACATTTTACAAGTAGTAGAGAATTCCCGAAAAAAATTACCAAACCAAAGAAACAGGAAAATAGATTCAGCGTCATGGTATCTGACAATCTAATTGCGAGTTTACTGTTTCATTACCTGTGTGACCTTTATGATGTGAAATTCGTGTAAGGTTATTGCTGTACAATATCTATCACAATCACAATAGATGTTGCACTGTTCTTTCTTTGTTTTGTTTTCAATGATATACATCTCAATCAGTTGTATTTGTTGAAACTTTGCATATTTGAAGTCAAGTCCAAGCGGTTACGTTAGCTTAAACTTATGAAAAGCAGGTTTTCTGCCACCTAGTGGTTAGAATCTTTAAAACTAGCAGCAAAAATGAACTCACCACCCTTGAAAATAGGGGGTTAGACACCAGTTTTGCTTCAATTGGATGAACATTTAAGGAGATAATCGTTGTTATGTTTTGGCCACTAGAGGCAGTATTGCGCTAGGGGAGAGTACAAAACGGTCCATATTTCTGCTTCCCATTGGCCAATTCAGATAATTTTTTTTTTAATTATGCAGAATGAAGAGGGGTATGTTTCCAAAGTAAATATGCAGTTGCATCTAGTAAGCAGCTCCATCTAGTGTCGATAATGTGAAGAAAATGTCGTTAGTCCCCTTAGAAAATGGCCGGGTGGGGGGGTTAAAATTTGTCCAATCAAACTGAAACTTTGCAAAAGTTGTTTTCTAAGACAACCTCAAGCAAAAAAAAGTTCAGGCTTTTTGCTAAAGGTCGGGGGGAAAATGGTGCACCCTAACGGATATAGCGATATTGACAGGTATCATCTCGGAAAATGCTTAATATAACAAAAACGGTCAAGCTAGTGCAAGTAAGAGGTTTATTTTTGAAATCTACACAAAATTTCAGTCTAGAAACACTTGTCAAACCTTATTGACCCTGACAGTCAAATAAATCGATCTGGCTCCCGGTCTATTTCGTTAAAACAACAAAAGGCTGTCATCAAAACGCATCAATTTTGACGCAATTTGACGCAACAAAAATTAAAAACAAGAAAAAGATGTTTAACAGTGTTTAACTAAAAAGTGTTGAACTAAAAAATAAGATACTGGAATGAATGCAAAATACTTTAACATAACAAGATAAATCTAATAAAATTGGCGTTTTGGAAATTTCTTCCAAAATGCAAGTCCTCTAAAACGTTTTGAGAAAATAAAACCATCTCGTGTACAATAGCTTACCTCATACCATTCCTGTCAACGCTACTGGCTTCCAACATCGTCGCAATTTCAAGTTCTAATCTATCAACTGTTAAATGACATTTTCAAAGAAAATGAAGGGGTATAGCCTAACAATATTTCTCTTTTTATAAATTCTAACTAAATGGCATTGATTGATTGGTTTTGATTTGGAATGATCCTTCCAAATAATGACTGACAATACAAAACCCCATTGATATAAACTACAGTGTTAAACATGGAGCATATTTTTGCATTTTGCTACTGTATGTCAAATAGCTGGAAAACGCTCAACCAAATGAATATGAGTGCCCCTTTACCCAAGGGTGTGGGGAGTGGTAAATACGACCTTGCGTGGTTTAAGTTATTGAGTGATTATTGAGCTTTGGGAGCTTTTTTTGTTTATTTATTACTTTTACATTTATTTATTTTCTGACCTTGCCATTTAATGTAAGAATGACTCTCGAAACAGCCGTAGGACACCTCGTCAAAAATGGAGGGGTAACACGGCCTTAAGCATCGACCACAATGAGGCGCAGAAGAGTCGATCGAATACATTTCAACTGTTTGCCGCCACCTGGCGGAAAATGCAAGAGCTATATAAGATCCAATTCAAATACACTTCGGTTGAATCCGCAACATCTCTGAAGTGGTTAATCAATTAAAATCACATTTAAGATTTATTTATTCAAATGTTTACAAATTTAAAAATTATCACAAAGTTTATTGCCATTCCAGTGCACAAATCTCATCTCTGATCGTTTTTAAAATTTCATGGTTTGACAGGTTCAGCAGCAACTTATCAGCAACAAAACAACTTTCAAAAAGCAGTGGAAACACTGCAAATAATCATCGACCATGTCGAAGGATGGGAAAAGTTACAACCAAGCATCGACCAAGCGGAATGCTTGTTGAGTTTGAAAAACATTCCAGAAGCAAAAGTTGTTTGTGTTTTGATTGCATCCATTGTTGATGCAAATCAATCGTCACGCTTGACCGATCAATCACGTGACGTTTATGATGAGAATATTAAGAAAATAGTTTTGAAATTTGTGAATGTGAAAAAATGCGATTGCGCAATCTCATTGGCTCGTTGTAGATTTCAATTTGTTAAGAATCACTGCGACGGTGAAAGCAGGTTAGGTAAGCTTCAAAATGTTGGTTGGTTGATGACGCAAATATCCGAAGAATTATCAAAACAAAACAAACAAGAACAAATTAAACAACAATATACACTCATGGATGAAATTTTAAACTTACTGCAATATATAAATAACGTTAATTTGAAAGTTAAATGTAAACAATATTGTTTGTTTTTAAGTTACTTTGGTTCCTGCTGCAACTTTGCAGCTGATTGGTCGAAATCAATCACAATAAACGAAACCGCAATCACATTGAAAACAGCATTCAACGTTGAAGCAAATCGGTATTGTGTATTTGGGGATTGCCACAATAATATGGGAGCTGCGCTTGAAAACACAAATCAACTAGTTAAAGCAAAAACCGCTTACATAAAAGCAATTGAAATCTACAACACAGCTAGTGATTGTGCGAGTGAAGAACTCAAATCGTCATGCATTTCTAATTCTGTGAACAATTTGGAAAGGGTTGAAAGAAAAATTTCTCAAAATTTTTTTTTTTTTTGGGATCGCAATTGAGAAATCATTTGTTTAAAATGATTCTCAATAAAAGTTTTCGTCTTAAAATAAATTCATGGACTTGATCGGTTGCTGATGAATTGATTATCGTGGCTTGTGACGTAATAAATATTTTTAATGTCTATGGTTCACAAATAACATTGATTGCGTCATATTTGACTAAGAACACACGTTTATAAAATAACAGCAGCTGCTACAGATAATTACAACATGGCGCAAATCCAGTGCCACGTTTATGACAGGAACATAGAGTCGTAGAGTATTGCTTACTTGCATCTGTACAGAAGTGTTGCCTGATGTCAGTATGGGCAATTTCAGACTGAAAGAAAACAAATTGATTACCCGTGCACTATGCCAGGGGTCTACAAATAATGGGTTGCAACCCAAATTTGGTTCGCAAGACCATCTACTGTGGGTCGCAAAACACTTCAATTTTACCATAAATATAACTTGTTTGGCAAAAATAAATACAATAAGATACTCTTTGATGTGCCAAGCTTCATACAATTTTGTACAAGAAAATTTATTCTTTCAATGGTATAGTACAGTAGTCCCGGCTTATTAAGCCCACGGTTAAAAGGTCTATCCGCTTAGCCCGATTCGGTCCATTCCGAAATTACTGAAGGAATGGAAGCAGCAGAGAATCGGTCCTCGCTTATCAGGCCCAACCGCTTAATAAGCCCAATATCGTCCGGTTCCGATGTGGGTATTGTTTGATTGTTTTATTTGAATTATTTTATTTTCAATTATTTCATTTATTTTATTTTAATTATTTTTATTTGCAAGTTATTTTCATATTGTGTTGAACTTTTGTTGTATTGGCATCCATCTTACGAAAATGTCTGAACGTGGCAAAGGAGGAAAAGGTTTGGGAAAGGGAGGCGCTAAGCGCCACAGAAAAGTCTTACGTGACAACATCCAGGGAATCACCAAGCCCGCTATCAGGCGACTCGCTCGTCGAGGCGGTGTCAAGCGCATTTCCGGCTTAATTTACGAAGAAACCCGAGGCGTGTTGAAGGTGATTTCGCGACGCCGTCACCCACACCGAGCACGCAAAACGAAAGACCGTCACCACCCTCGATGTCGTTTACGCGCTGAAGCGCCAAGGAAGAACCCTGTACGGTTTCGGCGGTTAGAAGGCTCATCAATGACAGCAACAACAAAGTTTTGAACTTGATTGTTTTTTCGGTCACATCAACAAGTATTTGCGGACCCCTGCATTATGAAACAAAACATTTTTTTCTCGAGGTTAGAACAAATCTTGAGCTGCTTTTGGCCGCTGAATCCGAATTTGAAATCATTTTTTGTTTTATACTGTTAGTAGTTTTGACATATTTGCAATATTAGGTTTTTCAGAATTCGCTTGTTCAAGACAACTAAATCCATCAAGTGTTAATGCTGTGGTTTAATTAGGATTTAGAAAGTGATAGTTTTATCATAAGCTTTCATCTAAATGTGTCTTGCGGTCATGCCTGTAAAAGAATTGCATGAAAAGCATAAAACAAATTTTCCGCTAACCCTAAAACAAATTTTCTGGCAATTTTCACGCATTACGGCCTACTACAGTGACGTACGGTGAGGTTCCTAGATGGTGAGGCACTAATCTTTTCAAGTCACTTTTACAATAAAAATTTTTAACAACAAAAACGGTATCATACTAATCAAAAAAATTAGCAGCATGCTTTCACATTTATTAAAAAATAAAATCCATGCGCCTATCCTTTTGGACTAAAACATCTGTGACTTTGTTGTAGAGACCCTTCTTTAGTCCAAACATTATCACTAGATATTGAAAACAAGAGACAGGGAAATCAGAAAAGGCGATTTTTAAAGCATAGCCACACAGCCACTTCTTTTTTGAGTACCAATCTCTTTGAAAGTTGCAAGTTATTATTTTTTTGTTCAGTCGTCTGATGCAAACCTTATAAATTTGGAACAGGTCTTCCTTTATTTATGACTTCAACTTTGGATTGAAAGTTTAGTATTTAAAAATCTCTCAGATTTGATACTAAATCTTCCTCCATTTTAGTTACATTTTATAAGAAACAATCCTTTACACTGCAAGAAGTCACATACCACGTACTATGCGGCATTCCAGCTTGACGAAAAAGGTTTCATAGCTGTGTCGTCACATTTAAGGCATGCCTCAAATCGTAGCTAAATCGTTCATGATAATTTCTGGGCGACTTTGCGAAAGAAAAAGGCACGCATAATGCAGTGTATGGAATTTTTCTGATCTGAAGTGAGGCACAGCTTGGCGCTGCCTCTCATCGCGTATTTCAACGATTTTGACCACGTGACCGCTCGATTTAAATATCGCCACAGAAACAGAAAAAATTAAAGCACAGTTTGGATGTAGAAACGTAAAATTTGGGGGAAAAGGGGCACGACAACAGCAATTCACACAAATTAAAGCACCTAAAATTGTGCATAGTTAGGCTTACTACTTTTTAACAAATAATATTTATTCAGTGATAACCATTTCTTTGATATAACTTTTGCTTTGCCAGATGTTGGCAGGTGAGGCAGTGCCTCACCTGCCTCCCCTGACTGCACGTCCTTGGCCTACTATCGTGGAACATGGCGACCACGTAATTGGTTGCTAGTTTTGCATAAAAAACGGAATTGTGTCCCATCATAGAATAAGAAAAGAAAAAGCAATTGCATGTCCCACCATCCACTCTACAATTGCTACATTTCCACACGATAAAGATCTGCCCGTGTCTGCGCTACCTATGTTAGAGTTATCGTCTAGTGCCTGTACATCTAACATAACAGAGATGTAAAAGTAAAACGCGAAGGGCCTGATAGAATGACGTCATTATGCTTTCTCTGCCTTACATAAAAATTATCAACATCACATAAAAAATTGAGTGGTTCCTACAAAACAAAGTAACACCAGGTACAAACAAGTTTTGGTTCAGAGAGACAATATTTAATTGTCAATGACGTAGGTACTCAAAGCAAGAGCTTGTAAATCAGTTCTGAAAGGTGTTGAAATTAAACAAGTAAAGTTTACAATTCAAGCATTGTCCGGCCAAGTGGAACGCGATATATTACATTTATGGCAATTGTTGGGAAAATTATGATCATCCATCTGGCGCAAGTGACGCAGTCAACAAAGATGACGTCATTTTAGGAAGTGACGTCAAGTGTAGGGACATGAATGAAATACAAATATTTGATTATAGATTCTTCACAACAATGGTGCAACAATTACTTTACATTGTTTTGACGTTGTATTTGATCTTGTTTATGTTGTAAACATGTTTATCTTGGTGTCAATAAACGCTACGACAACAAAACTTCTTTATTTAACTTAGATCTTGGCCAATGCTGAAGCCTTGACATGCCCACGTATGTTGGTTGAAGAATTAGTTACGCTCTCTCTTTGACGTAAGCCACGTAGACAATATACCATTGTACTTATATGTGGTACACAATACCATCAATTTTATTGAACGATTGTTTGTGTATTATGCTCATTCATGCTGAAACAAATTCCAAGCATTAAATAGTTTGGCAATGTATTAGAATTGGGATTTCACTGCAAATATTATAATGGCTGCAGTAAAAAAAATGATTTGATATGGGAAAACGGATTCATTTTCAGATTTCCCATCCTCAAAACCCCCAAAGCCCTTCTTATCTTTGTTGCACCATAAATTGTGATGACCTGTGCAATTTATTGTAGAAATACAGGGAGCTGTCTTTATAAATCATTACTAAGAAGAAAGCTCAATACCTCAGTACTCAGTTCTCAGTACTCAGTTCTCAATACCTTAGTTCAAGGATTGCTGGCTATACAGACCACCCCATGGTATGGAAGGCCTAATTTCCATCGATGACGACACCAGGCAGTGGCTAACCAACGGATGCCCTGACATATAGCGACAACACGAGAGAAGAAGAATACCTCAGTTAGTGGCACCAACAAGCAGGTCCATGAATAGTAGCAGTTGAGTTAGTTGTGGCCTCATTTGCGCCCGTGCAGCAAATACTCCGGCTAATTGCACGTTGGATGACTTACACGAAACAGGGCACATCTACTTGTTCAGTGGAGGACACGACAGGAATATTAACTGTTTCACAACAGGTGAAACACAAAGACAGTGATGACACAAAGACATGACAAAAACGGGTTCAAGGTACAAGCAAATTGATTTAGAATGCTACGAAGATATACACCCAGTAGCGTTGGCAGGGGATCTAAGGTGTACTTATGGACTCATGCCCAGGATAACTTAATGGTCGCGAAGATCTTATTAGTATCGGACCAAAATTATCGTTTCAACGGCCCTGCATACAAACATTTGATATGGACTGAATTTTATGAAAGTAAATTTAAATCCAGAAAAAGCACAAATTTTACAATATGGGCTTAAAGCTTGATACTGTAAACCGATTTGACATTGTGGTAGAAGCAGTGCTGTATTCAGGGGTATACGGCGGTATACGCAGTATACTCTGTGCTTTTTCGAGCAACTAATAGTCAGAGATGTACGTATACGCCGCAAATTCTACGCTGCATACTTGCGGTGTAGACTTTTTGTTTACGCTAACGCTTACGGCCACATTTTTTTGGATGGTTTGCGCTTGAGGCTACGCCGTAAAGTTTTCGCGGTTTTTTAGCGCATAGCGTCAACGCATACTTTTTAATGTGTTTTTTTTTTACTACAACACGCCAATACCTTCCAGCGCTGCAGTTGAAAGAATGTTTTCAATGGGCAAAGACATATTGGAACCAAAACACAGCAAAATGTCAGATGAACACTTTCAGATGCTTGTGTATCTTCGTGGAAATTCAAAATAAAACTTGTTTGTTTCGAGTGGTTTATACCGTGTGAATGTTTGGCACCCAGCAAACAAAATTAGTTTACGCTAGTGTATGCGCTGACGCCGCCAACTTTTTTATAAGTTAAGTTGACGCATACGGCGTATGGTTTTTCGAACGTTTGCGTTTACGCTGACGGCGTCAATATTTTTTGTATGCGCGTACATCACTGCTAATAGTATACCTTCTGGTTTTCCAAAGAGAGTGCCTATGCTATCCTAACTGATTCTTAATGTACGATGTTCTGCAAGAATTATCCATTGAACTTCAGTCTCGAAGTACAACTTTAGCTAGAGCCAAACTTTTAATAAAAAGGACAATACGAATTGTTGAGAGTTTCAAGGAAAATCCGGTAGAAAAAACACAGTTGGCTTTAGCAGCGAAGGATAATTTAATGTTGAGAAATATTTCTCTGATACAGAATTCTAAAATGGTGCTAATTAACGCGAATCAATTCATTCAGAGCATTGTTAGCAGAATGCAAATGAGACTTTGCACTAATGCCGACACTGACAATGGTCAGCTACCGTACTGGTTGATATTGCTAACTTGCAACCTGAAAAAAGATAGAAGGAAATTTGCGTCATGAAGAAGCAGAGGTGAGAAGAATTTGCAAACGCTTTGACATTGATGGAATACAGTCAATCCAAGGTTTAAGCGACTTTAGTGAAAAAGTTGAAATTGTGCCCAATAATTTGAAGTCTCTCTTGACAGCTATTTCAACTTAATCTTGTTCGACAGCACAATGTGAACCTGGTTTCAGATTAATGAACAATATTATCACAGGTTTAAGAGCATCTTTGCTCATTGGTAATGTGAGCTGTTTGATGTTTATTAATTGCAATGGACCACCTGTGGCTCAATTCACCGGTAAAAAATATGTAAGATCCTGGCTGCTAAACCACCGATCAGCTAAGGATACTAGGCTAGATCACAAATTTGTAAAGATAAAGATTTAGATTCCTCTCGGCAGGCTGTTTGGAATATATTCATAGAAAAGTAAACAACTTGGTATAATCTTGCCCAATTTTGATGTTGATAATTCATCTTATGGTAGAATAAAGATTAGTATTTTGCAAATTGTGTATTATTTATCATTTTGGCAAATCTGACAGTATACCCTGTGCTTTTTTTTACGAATACAGCACTGGGTAGAAGTGAGAGCTGAAATTAAGAAACTTGACTTGATTGATCTTCAACCAAATATGGAATCGAAACTTTTGTAGTAGAAGTAAGTTGTAAGTAACGGTAAAAGAAACAGGCAGACGCAGACCAATAATGATTTGGACAACAAACATACAACAACAAACACTAAATGGACAAAATTAAATTATGAAAATGTAGTACGAACAGCTCATGGTCGAGAACAATGGCGCATTATATCCAACCCTCAATTCTTCGTCGTATGAGCTGTTCTTCCGGACTATATGTTTGGGCATGATGTCATCAGCCACTCATCAGCCATCAGCCACTCATGATGTCATCACTCTCAATGCGAGGAAGGAACATGATGATGACGAATTTGTTAGTGAATTAACGACACTACAATCATCGTTCATCTGAAGGTGTTCTCATTTTGTAATTTCCCATTTAAATAACGTTTCATACCTGCAGTCCTTCTTGAAATAGAAAGCTTATATTTGGATCTGTACATGCTTTGTTTGAGTAGGACATACCTGTGCTAGACCGTAAAATATTTGTACTCATTTTTTTTCCGTTTGAATGATTCTTTTTTCTTTTCAAGGCAGCAAGCTGGCGATGTCACGTGACTGAAGTTTTAAGCGCTGTGAAATGTCGGATTTGTATGCAACTTGTTGAGCGCTATAATTAGTTTAGCACAACAATCATTTACCACCACAATCAATTAGCATCATCATCAACTGCACATTTCAAGTACAAATCACTTCACAACAATTGCATACTAATGTACAATGCATAGACTACAGTACAATCGACCTCATGTACAAAGTATGCAGTCGTCACGGACCACCAGTGGTGCGTGAGCCACAGTTTTAGAAAATCTTGTTCTCACAATTGGACTCGGGCAGTTGCGCTGAGGAAAGTGGTTCCTGTTTTTTCATGAGCTTTGAAGTTTAAATTCAACTGTGAGTCTGTGTGCGAGTGCAAAGGAAAATGTAAAATGGACCAAAGGTAAGCTATACAGCTTGGTTTGACATTGGGACATGTTTTCAAAACCCGAAAAGACAGATACAGGCTACAGAATAGGCATATAGGCTACACCAAACAATCTGTTTCTACTCACTTTAAAATGATTCTGTTAAGCCAAAGTGATAACGTGACAAAAAGTTAGCTTTACCAGTGAAACCCGTCAGAACTTTATTGGATTCTTGATGGAGGAAAGATCAACCTGATCATGAAGATGTTGTCAAGATATAACTAAAGAGAGAATTTCGTTGTTCAACTGGATAGCTTACAAGCCTATGATGTTATAAGTAAAATAATCATTCCTCAAGAGATTAATGCAATGAGGTTGACCATGATTAAAGTCAGTAGCGTTGAGTCTAAGAGGTATTTTTTGACACGGTAAAATTTTATGGGCGGTAAGTTTTATAAGAAAACTGGAAACTTGGAAAAATCATTGCGTATTCCTTGGATAAAATGCGTTTTTCATAAAGTGTCTGATTTGGACCCCAAAGATCTTATTGGTACCGGGACCAAAATTATTTTTTAACGGCTCGGGCTAGAGTCAAATAATTATTGCAAGAAGTAACAGTGACGTCAGCATTGAGAGTTCATTTGGAATTGCGCTTGAAAACACAAACCAACTATTTGAAGCAAAAACCGCTTTCACAAAATAGATTGAGACGGTCAGTGATTGGGCGAGCGAAGAAAGCTGGAAAGGAAATCATCAAATATTTCGCTTTCTACAAATAATTTGAAGAGAATTGAAAAAAATATTTCGCAAAATCAAATATTTTTTTTTTAGATTACTGTAAGATTTCTTTGAAATATTTCTTTAAAATAAATTTAAGGACATGATCGATTATAGATGAATTAACGTTCGTAACTTGTGACCTAACAATGTGTTTTTCAATATGGCGCAAATCCAGTGCTGCGTTTCTAATGCTAAACCACTACACATGACCATGGAAGTAACAAGAAAATTTAATTCCTTGTTTTCGAAATCCACACTTTTTCCTTACAGCGCATGTTTCTCTTTTTTCCTTATTATTATTATTTATTTGCAATCAGACTAAAAGTCCATAGAATTCAAATTTTTAACAGTCATCACACAAAATATCAGACTAACACAACATCAAGCAGGCTACATCAAACAACGTACAAAATGCTGTTGTAGTGAATATAAAATGTAGAATTAAAGTAGCAATCAGAAGACATAACATTGCGCAAAAGTGGATTAATTGATCTTTTGCAACGTTCTACAAATGCATAGCAATTTTTTCTTAATAGAGCATCAAATGTTAACACGTCGTTCTGTACCTGATACACTCTAGCACTGTCGCATCTTGACAAATTGTGGATAATTCTGTACGAGTCGTTGTAAGCAACTCGTATGCGATTTAAAGTAGAAGTTTTATAGTTACACCATAGTTGCGAACCATACATTGGCATACAAGTCATGGTCATGGTCATTATTAAGTCTATGGTCATGTGTATTGATTTACCGTTTATAACAGGAACATAAGAATAATGCATGCACCTAGGGATGGTAGAAGTAGGGGATTGCTCACTCAAAACGAGGGTGGACAACTGGAAGGTCACAGTGTTATGACAAAATCTGGTGCAACTACAGCTTAAAGTCTACCACCATATGTCGCACACCCAGGTGCAGAGTTTGTAACCTGTCCACAACAGGGATGGATCCAGCCTCTAATGTTTGGGGGGGTGCTGTGAAATCTATTTTCATTCAAGGAGGTCCATCGGTGTGGCACTGTCAAAATGTGTCTCTGCTGTATTTGGCATAGGCTACTGATAAGCATTCATGTTGTTAACACAGATTTTTTTGTTGGGTGCAACCTAGTTCTTACCCTGAACAGTTCATATCCTCAGTTCGTACCCTGAAAAGATCGAGAAAAAATTAAAAAAGCCGAAGTCGCTGTTCGGAGTTTCCGCAAACATTTTAAAAGGGTTAGGGTTTAGGATTAGGAAAAGATCGAGAGAAAAAATTAAAAAAAGCCGAAGTCGCTGATCGGAGTTTTAGCAAACAAACAAACTGAAAAGATCGAGAGAAAAAATAGAACAAAGCCTAAGTCGCTGATCGCAGTTTCCGTTTTTCCGCAAACATTTTAAAATTTCTGGTAATGATCCTGAGTTTTTGTTTGTTTATTATATGAATAAAAAACACTTATGGTACCGTATAACAAAATTTAAGAACGTGATGAAATTTTGGGAAATATTCTAAAGTTTAAAAACATGAGCAGTAGGCTACAAAACACATGATTATTTCCATTGGTACACATTCCATAATCTACACAGCATCAATTCGTTACATGCTGATATAAAATGCTATGATCTCTCAAAATATAAAGTAATACTAGTAGAACTTAATACCATTAGTTTATTAAAATAATAGCAGTTTAAAATTTTTGAGATGATGTGACAGAAAATAAACATTGACAATTGGCACAACGAAATGTCCGAAAGATTGGCTAGGCGTCGGACACAGCATTTGAGTCGACTGCATAGCCGAGTGGTGAGAACACTGGAACGGCAATCGAAAGGGCGCCGGTTCGACACCACTCAAGAGCATGCGGCTGTGTCTGTGGCAGGACACTAAAAGGCATGCCTGAAGGTGGACACGAAGATTGGCTTCCTTGCCTTCCCGTCCACTTAATCTAAATCAACCACCGAGTGTAAGCCTGGATACGACAAACAGCATTTGAAATCAAGCCAATTTATCGTTTTAGGCTGAATCTTAGAAGTAAAGAAAATAAAGGATTATAATTACTATAATTATTTTATTATAATTATTTTATTTCTCTATAATTACTATATCGCCTAAGTTTTGGTTCGTAAAATCTAATAGTGACGTTTACAGTTACATTTATTTTCGACACTTTACAACAAACTTGATACAATTTATTGATGCACGAAGCAATTATGAGCTTATGGCTTGTAAGCGTAATGTAATCGATTTCACGTTTTTCTGAAAGTTAGCTGGAAACAGCAAAAATTCACAAAAATCTTGAATTTACAAGAAAACTACACAACGTTTAGTATCAAATTTAATATCATCAAATCCGCCTTGTAACTTTGGGAAAAACCAAGTGCATGGGGTTACAGTGCTTCTAGTAATCAAATGAAATATGAGGGAGATCCAAATCTGGCCCCCCTTTGAGGAGCAAAATGTTAAATTTCAAAAGTGTTGGAACAAAAACTTCTATGTAGCATTGCAGATATTGATCAGCTCTTAGTTTGTCTGCAATCATCGCGTCATATTTAACCGAGGTCTGGTGTGGTCGAAAAGAATTTAAAAGTTAAAACGTTTGAATTTTTGACTTTAACCCAAATAACAACGTTTTATTGGCATTGAAAACGCTTTGGATATAAACGTAATTTTCATTGAGGATGTGCTATTATTTCATATTAAAGGTGCAAAAATTAGTTTTAAGTTAAACTTTGATATTTTTATTTTTAATTGCTTGCATTTTTTTGCGAATAAATTTTGCAACAACAAAACGTCTATATTCCACTTTGACCTTGATTAGCTACAAGTTTAAGCTCCAAGCTTATATTCATCTGTATATTAGGGTGTTTTTAGCGTAATACGCAAAATTCTAACCATTGTTAATATTAATGTACAGGGTGGTGTTCATTTCCATTCAGTAAAAAAATCCTTTTGGCAAATTTTTGTTGAAATCCGTCGACATTTACTACTTGCGCAAGGAAGCTAAAGTTTAGGTTGTTTAGCCTATAATCTAGCAGCGGAATATAAGCAATTACTGGTACTTGTAGGCTACGTCACTTCACAGAACAAATAAAGCATTGTTACGTTACAATTGCAACACCTCGTAAAACTACAAAAATTACACTGTCATGTCTGTTGTGCTGTTGCATTTATTTCAGTTTACTAACAATTTGCGGTTGTACAATGGCTGTGACAAGGTCTAAAGTTAAAATTTGGCTGGTAGGTAGCAGTTCAGGTCATTTCCTTGGAGATTGTCCTTGAAAAAGTTTTCTCTCTGGTAGATGCTGTTTCTAAGTCCCCAGTCATCGACTTATTCGCTCGGTTCCGCGACTTCTGGCCAAATATAGATCAAGCAAACTTCAGCACATCTCTGGACGATCCTGCTGTTTCTGATCAGTTACAACCTGTCCGCGCAGAAGTCCTGAAGTTAGCGGCGACAAGCTAGATCTCAATCATCCTCGGGACGATTACGCTGAATTATTAGAACTCAGTATCATATTTCTCGGAGGAGTGCCGAAGAGAGGTGTTAAATTCCGTCACCCTGGTGCACTTCATCGAGCCAGATGGATGGCACGAGCGATACATTCCCTTAAAATATGGCTGTTCAGAAAGCAATTCCAACTGGACCTTCGTACCACTGGCCGAAGACAGACGCAGCCCAAAACGTCCAATCAATTGCTACGCATGTGCTTATTTATTGTGAGTGTTTACATAGGCCACTGGTACAGCTGTGATTCAGCCATACAGGCACCTCTCAACGACCTGAATTTTATGAAGAACTTAACAACGTATGCTGATGGAAAAGTATCTCAATTAGCCTTCAAGGCTTACTCCAGACACCTGTGGTACTTGTCGGAAGGTCTCATTGCGTTTGCACTGTTTGACAGCAGAGTCACTGACATTGATAAGAGGGAAATGGTTTGCAGTATGGCAAACAGTCATGGATCCGAAGATCCGCCAAACGCAATGAAAATGAGGCGTACCAAAGTGCCAAGGAAACAGTTTCTGCCCTGAGGGTGACAAACGATTTGGCAGAACGAGGAGTGGCGCTTATGACAGAGTTCAATTCGACATTGACTAGAGATGAGGAGCACAAACAGTACGTTCTGCAGCATCATCGAAGAAAATTTCCCGTAGCCAAAAAAAATTAAAAGCCATGTTTGGATGGTCTAGCTCAGATGTATTTAAACAAGGATATTGTGCTCGAGTATGATGCAGTCATTGACATATTTGCCAAGCGCAAACTCTAAGTTTAATGCGATGGCTGTCATTGCGAATCGTCGAGAATATTCAAAAGTATTCGAGGTCGGAAGGACTAACTTATTGTTTATGTTCCATTATTGTTTATGTTCTGAAGTGTTTGATATCTTTTGTTGGTTCATTGATTGGAACAGTGCTTACTTCTGCGGAATCGCTCTTGATTTAAAGTATGGGGCCGTTCAAATATCATATGAGGGTATTTTTGGCGATTCTGGACCGCTACACGGCTGACTGACACAATGTATTGCCTCCCCCCCCCCCCCCCTAATAAGCTTTCTAAATACGCCACTGCTTCTGATCATCTCGGTTATGGGTGAAACACGGTGTAAAGGTTGTTAGAGGAATAGTTGCTTTGTTGCTATATTTGCTTTGTTATCCTATAAACGTGCCTGAAATGCGTGCATATTAAAAGGACTGAATAAAGCTGGTTATTTGGTTGCGTGTTGTAAAGTTGCTTGTTTTATTGATTTTGCGAATTTTTCAACCTCCTTGCGCAAGTTGTAAATGTTGAAATAATTTCTTGAAATTTGAAAGACATTGTTTTCTTACCAATTGTAACAACCTGGTGCCCTGTACAAATCAAACTTACGATATGAGAAAATTAAAAACACCCTACTGTATATGTGTATATAAGTTTTATTCTGTCCGCCCCGCTAGCTCAGTTGGTTAGCGCATGACTTCTGGAAGAAAGAAGCTTCAAGATCAAGCTTTGAAATCACAAACGTAAAGTAGCTTTACGTCAACTTTGGTTTAGAATTGCAAATCCTCATTCATCACAATGTTTTGAAATACGGTACTGGCATGTACGTAACAATCAAATCTCTTAACGCAATTATTAGCTTACAAGATATTGTTGTCTAATCAAATAAACCACACTAATAATAATAAAAAATCAACGCAGTAAGTTAACTGCGCTAAGATAAGTGATTTCGGGTACAAAACTATATTCACTCACCATTGAAAGAAACGCCAATTCTCCTTTTAAGCCCGTAGTTCAGCATTTGTGTGGCAAGAGAGAGAGTTTCAAAAAACACTCAATCCTATTTCTTTATCAAAAAACTACACATCAAACTTTCAAACTTTTACATTTATTTGGTTTATTTAATTCTTCTTGGGTCATAACTTGTAGTTTTAAAACGACAAAACCAATTCCCCTTTCAAGCCTGTAACTCGATATCGGATGCTTTGTGTGCGTTGCTCTGAAGGTAATTGTGTTCTGAGCGCCACTTTCTTTTGCCAATGTTTGTCCTCGTCAACTATACAAGTTCCTTCTAGGCCGGATTAGGTTTTATAAAACTTTAGCGGCCAGGGATAAAGCAATGTTCTGTTCTGATCTTGTTTCAACTTCAAAAAAACGTCATGATGTATATCAAATGAATGGGCAGCGTATAACTGTAGAAGTGGAACTGTTAGTTTATAACAATAGTACAATCCATGAGTGATGACAGTTTTAGCGATAAAAACAATATTTGTAAGTCATGATCAAGATTGCCAAAGTGAGGAAACGAGTATTTATATGAATATCAACCCCAGACAGTTAATCAGCCATTTTGTACATTGATTCAACGTCTGCAAATGTTGTATCAAAAGAATTTATAAAACTTACGTGCAACCACCAAGCCAGTTTCTAGGAGGCTAAAGCAGCATTGAATGAAGCTACCAGGGCATGGCTTGTCAACAGCAGATCGTATTTTTTTAAATCATTTTTCTTTTTATCAAATCAATCTTGCAGCAATCTCTGCCACTTAACCAGAATTAGTCATCTGATAAATGAAGTTAGAAAATCTTGAACTGCACGCATTCCATTACAATTAATCAATCTGTTTTTTAAAAAATAATTAAGATTGTGTTTATTATTTTCTATTATTTTCTTTGTACTTCTAGGGTATAATTCAAGACTTTTTGGTTATACTAGAATAATATAAAATGACGTCAAACATCACCGAAGAATTTGTATGTCCGATTTGCATCGAAACATTGGAGAGACCCATTCGTATGCTCACGTGTGGGCATAACTTCTGTCATAAATGTCTTGTTAGATTCTATAAGAAAAATCAGAATCAAAGGTAAGAAAAAAATTTGTCAATAATATTGTTTAGTTTATATTGGCCACAAAACACCAGAGCTTTTTTTTCATTTTTAAAATCATCATCAATCTCTTAATAACTTGTCAAAAGTAACCAATAGATGCTCTGAATATTTCAAGCCAGAAAACGTAGAAACTCATCTCAAAACACAAAGCTAATAATAAACCCATTTCCACCATTGTAGTTGTCCAACTTGTAGAATTCCCATTGCGTTCCCCAGCAACGGGGTGGATGAAATTTCCCGAAACATCACTTTAGAAAACGTCATTGAGAGATTGGGAAAGGTAAAGTTTGTAAACATCAGTCATTAACTATTCAAATAATGTTTTGTATTATGTTTGAACCTTGCAGATTGCAATACATTATTGTTTATGTTTAGATGAAAGTCACTTCACAAACTGTTGAAGCAGAGGTTTTAACTCCTTCAAAAATCAAACAATTACAAGGTAAGCATCACGAACACCTTGTTATGAATGCTGTATAGTTTGTAGAATAAAATCTGCTCTCACTTCAATTCCCACTTCAAGTAATGAAAACTTCCTGACAGCACAAATATGTTACGGTACTGTATATTTACTGTCCATTGCACATACTCAGTAGTCAGTAAAGGTGGTGCATAACAGTACTTCTTAAACACGACTCTGTCAACAACAAAAAATAAGTTTTCATATAGAATACTTTGAGTTTGGTCTTTTGAACCAACAAAAACTCTGTCATCAAAATGCATCGCTTTTGAAATACAAAAATTAAAATCAGGAAATAGAAAAATGACACAGTGTTTGTCTCAAAAAATAAGATGCTGGAGTGAATGCAAAATACTTCAACATAACAAGATAGATCTAAACAAATGGGCGTTTTGGAACTTTCTTTTAAATGTAAGTCCCCTGAAGATTTTGAGAAAATAAACTCGGGTACAATTACCTCATGCCATCCCTGGCAACGCTACTGGCTGCCGACATCGTCGCAACTTCAAGTACTAATCTATCAACTGTCAAATGATATTTTCAAAGAAAACGAGAGGAAATAATATGATTTTATTTCTTATAAATTCTAACAAAATGGCATTGATTGGTTTTTATTTGGAGTGATCATTCCATCTGATGACTGACAATACAAAACCCTATTGGTATAACGTAGAGTTTGTTTGTTTTTCATATCTTTATCCTGCATTGCGGGAAAGCGGACTTGAGCGCTATACATCGGTGTACGCCTTCCGACGTACATCTGACCCACGCTGCAGCCGACGGCAATGTCTGTTTTCGGTTGTCTACTCTAGTTATGACTTAAATTTGGTACTACCCATTACTCAAAATCGATCACTGGGCAATTATCATAAAGTTTCTTGCCCAGAGAAACAACAGCAAGTGTGGGTGGCTGGAGTCGAACATGCAGGCTCTCGACTGCGAGCCTAACGCGCTAACCACTCGGCCACTGCTGCCAACAACCACCATCAAGCATATGTAGATGTATTTTTACAATTTTCTATGTCAAATAGCTGGAAAATTCTCAACCAATTGAATATGAGTGCTCCTTTACCCAAGGATGTGTGGAGTGTGGTAAATACGGCCTTGCGTGATTTAAGCTATTGATTGAATATTGAGCTTTGGCAGCAATTTTTATATTTATTTATTTTACTTACACATTGAGGCGTAGTAAAGTCGAAAAAAAAATACATTTTAACTGTCTGCCGCTACCTGGCGGAAAATGGAAGCGCTACGTAAGATCCAAATACACTTCGGTTGGATCCGAAACATCCATACAGCGGTAAATAAACTAATACCACATATACGATTTATTAATCCAAATATTTACAAGTTCAAGAATTATCACAAAGTTTATTTTCATTCCAATGCACGAATCTCATCTCTGATCGTTTTTCTAATTTCCTGATTTGACAGATTCAGCAGCAACTTATCAGCAACAAAGCAACTTTCAAAAAGCGGTGGAAACCCTGCAAATAATCATCGACCATGTCGAAGGATGGGACAAGTTACAACCAAGCATCGACCAAGCGGAATGCTTGTTGAATTTGGAAAAGATTCCAGAAGCAGAAATTGTTTGTGTTTCGATTGCATCCATTGTTGATGCAAATCAGTCGTCACGCTTGACCGATCAATCACGTGACGTTTATGATGAGAATATTAAGAAATTAGTTTTGAAATTTGTGAATGTGAAAGAATGCGATTGTGCAATTTCATTGGCTCATTGTAGATTTCAATTTGTTAAGAATCACTACGACGGGGAAAGCGGGTTAGATAAGCTTCAAAATGTTGGTTGGCTGATGGAAGAAATATCCGAAGAATTATCAAAACAAAACAAACAAGAACAAATTAAACAACAATATTCATTTATAGATGAAATACTCGATTTTATGGAAAATATGAATAATGTCGATTTAAAAATTAAATGTATACAAATTTGTTGGTTTTTGAAACATTTTCGTTCCTGCAGCGATGAAGCCTCCGATTATTACAAGTCAATCGCATTAAACACATCCGCAATTACAGTAATGAAAACAGTATTCACTGTTGAAGCAAATCGATATCGTGTGTTTGCATATTGCCACCATAACATGGGACTTGCGCTTTCAAATACCGACCAACTGTTTGAAGCAAAAGCCGCTTTCACAAAAGCAATTGAAATCTACAATACAGTCAATGATTGGCCAAGTGAGGAAATTAAATCGACGAATATTTTAATGTCCAAGAACGATTTGGGAAAAGTTGAAGAACAAATTTCTCAAATTTAATTCTTTTTTAGCTTTGCAATTGGGAAACTATTTGTTTAATATGATTCTCAATAAAAGTTTTTATTTTAAAATTAATTCATTGACTTGATTGGTTGCTGATGAATTGATTATCGTGACTTGTGACGTAATAAAATATTTTTAATGTTTATGTTTCACAAATAACATTGAGACCGTCTTTATAAAATAACAGCTGCTGCTACAGATAATTACAACATGGCGCAAATCCAGTGCCATGTTTGTGACAGGAACATAGAGTCGTAGAGTATTGCTTACTTGCATCTGTACAGAAGTGTTGCCTGATGTCAGCATGGGCAATTTCAGACTGAAAGAAAACGATATGATTATTGATGAATGTCCACCTTCAGGTATGCTTTTAAGTGTCTGCCAAAGACACAGCGGCATGCTTTTGAGCGTTGTCGCACCGGTGCCCTTTCGATTACATTTCCAGGGCTCTCACCACTCGGCTATGTAGCCGAACACAATTTTCCATTATGACAATAATGGCAACACTGCTAGATTGAGAAGTCAAGTCGGCCTTTGTTTGACACGTTATTATCAGTGGCTGTTAGAAATTGCCACCAATTAATTTTCACAGGATGAGTTTTAAAAATGTGGCTGTATCGAGTAGCCTAAGTCAACTTAAATATGAAAGTCTTCATTAAATTTTCAATATCAAGATCACACAATAAATTGATGTTATATTAAGATCACCAAATAAAATTATTCTTCAAGATTAGATCACTCTTCTCTGATTATGGATATTATATACTGATACTATAACATAAGAATATTAAAAAGTAAACTCTGTTAACCATGCAAAAAGTGCTCAAGATCAAGCAAAAATGATATTGTGGATATGAATACAGTATTAAGCTTACATATACTGTAGGCTATATAATTTAATGCTTTTCTAATAAATGCTATGATGGTTTTATTGCTGTTTGTACTTATTGTTTGCAAACAAAAAAATCTGCCGTTTTCATGCTCAAATGGACGAAATTGTTTATAACAAAAATTAACAAAGTTTTCTTTTTTCAAAAATTAACCAAAATAATATTTAAAAGCACTAGCCTATAGGCTAACTGCATTAAAAAGAAGTCTTTTTTGGGTTAAAGTAAACAAAAGGGCAGTAAAGTGATAAAACAAATGCATTTTCAAGTATTTAAGAAACAGAAATTTAAAATGGCATGAAAAGAACATTAATTGCTAATCAGAAGTAAAAAGAAGAAATTGCTTCGAACTATCAGCACTCGCGTTATCAGCTGCGCAGCCCAACAGTGAAACTTGGTTAACCGGAAGTAGCATCACGTGACTATGACGTCATATATCACTTTCTTATAAAAAATCAACGTTCGTGATTGATCAAAATGTGCAGTGTCCGGTGACTGTTCTCAACATGAAGTGCATGTCATCGCTATGAGCGTGTCAATAAGCATGGCATTTTTTAAGACGCAGCACATTGAGAGGTGTAAGGGTTTACATAGTTTGAAGGTCTGAATTAGTGTTCAACAAGTTGCTGCCGGTGCGGTTTAACTTGCAACACTGTACATTAATCATGTCGGTCGTCAGTATTTAGCAATTTAGTAACTCCGTTTATGTTGGTAACGTTGTGTGGTGTGTCAATGTAGTGGTGTGTCAAGGTAGTGGTGTGTCAGACTGTCAATGTAGTGGTGTGTCACACTGTCAATGTAGTGGTGTGTCAGTGTAGTGGTGTGTCAGTGTGGTGGTGTGTCAGCGTAGTGGTGTGTCAATGTAGGGTTACAGTCAGAAATCAGTGTGCAACAAATGTGCTCGTTATGGTTTAACTTACAACATCAATGGTACAAACTTAATTTAACGTCTGATGTAATCCGCCGTTGTCCTTACGCCATACGCAACCTGTTTCGCCTGTTAGTGATCGAACATATCCATAAATTTAAAAAAGAAAACATAAGCAGTGAGGAAAGGGTGGTTTACGAAAACGAAAGAATAAATAGAAACAACATATAAGAAAGTGGTTTGTATGTTTGTTCTTTTTCGTAAACCACACTCGCTTTCACCTTACTGCTTATACTTTTCTTTCTTAAATCTAAGTACGTGTTCGGTTTCTTACCGGCAGTCATTGAAGCGTCATATGACAGCGTCATTGTAGCCTACACAAACCTCGCATGCGCACTATATTCGTTAATCTGCCATCGATGAGATGTTGAAACTCGGAACTCAAAACGTCTTCAACCTGAACCAAACTTTAACACACACGGTCGGTGAAAGTTACAATAGTTTATGGTTGTTATCAACAATAGTGAAGCAATACTCTCTCTCTGTAGGTATCATGGCTTATACAGCCCTCGATGTACAATGATGTTCCAGTTTGCAATACAGTAATAATAAAAATGGCACTTAAACAGATCAGTCAATAGTAGCCTATGTCAGTTCAAATATAAACACAGCCACAGGCCAGCTTTCATTACTTTGTAAGTGACGCGCTATCACTACAATATGTAAAAATCCTTGCGCTACCGCTACTTGCTACTTGCTCGATAAAAAACAACGCGTTCCCGCTATTAGGACTAAAAGTAGCGCGCTACCGTTGCTTTATCTTTAAATTTATCTTACGATTTTTATTTTATGTATATTGCAGATTTAATTCCTGATGAGGGCACACGTAGCCTACGTGTCGAAAACGTTTGAGTCATTATGTTATATATTTTGTTTTGTATATAATACATTTTGTTAAACCCGCTAAGGTTACTTTGTTTTGCTTATCTTAATGTTATATTTATATCAACTTTTATTAATAATTGCTCATATCCATTTGTCGCAACTCTCAGCAGTTCGAAATAACTCGACATGCGACTACTCAGCAAGTACATTTCAGCAAGTGCTTCAACTTAGCAAGTTCATTTCAGCTATTGCTCAAGTCAGAAAATGAGATGACGTTCAACTAGCATCAAGTCAGCAAGTGATGAAACTCAGCAAACAACCAAAGTCAGCAAATGTGAAGTCCGACGTCATCAGTTCAACAAGCGACAACTCAGAATGTTCAACACCACAAGTGAAATCTGACCAGGTCCAAACTAAGTAATTTCTGAGTGAGCAAGTCCTAACTGACCAAGTTCTAACTGACCAAGTCCTAACTGACCAAGTTCTACAACTCTCAACAATTCTAAATTCTAGTCGTCAGACCACTCGACATGCGACAACTCAGCAAGTGCTTCAACTTAGCAAGTTCATTTCAGCTATTGTTCAAGTCACAAAATGAGATGATGTTCAACTAGCATCAAGTCAGCAAGTGATGAAACTCAGCAAACAACTATAGTCAGCAAATGTGAAGTCCGCAGTCATCGGTTCAACAAGCGACAACTCAGAATGTTCAATACCTCAAGTGAAATCTGACCAGGTCCAAACTAAGTACTTTCTGAGTGAGCAAGTCCTAACCGACCAAGTTCTAACTGACCAAGTTCTAACTGAGCAACACCTAACTGACCAAGTTCTAACTGAGCAAATTCAAACTGAACAAGCTCAAACTCGACAAGTTCTAACTAAGCAAGTCCAAACTGAGCAAGACAAAACTGAACAAGTTCAAACTGAGCAAGAACTAAGTAAGCGAGTCAAAAGTTCATGAAAAGATCCGTGTGTTGAAGTTGAACATGGTTGAGTCAAACTACTATTGCAAGAAGTAACAGTGACGTCATCAGTTGTATTTTTATTAAGCACAGACAGGGAGCACAGATGCCTCAATGAAGAATTAAATATGATACACCACAAACTAAACAAAGGCACTTTTTATGCTTCTGTTTCCAGTTGTGGAGTAATTCAACAACATTGGCCAACATTCCTAACGTTGTGAACTCTAAGATAAAATGCAACTTTTCTGTAACTAACAAATGGAAAAATAACAGAATCTTTAATGAAAATTAATTTTAATTGTTTTTTATAGATTTAAGTTAATGACAACCAATTGATTTGCAAAAATAACGTAAAATGGCGGAAAACCTCACTGACGAATTCCAATGTCCGATATGCATCGAGACTTTGCAGCGGCCCATTCGTATTTTGGCGTGTGGGCATAATTTCTGCCATGGATGTCTAGCTAGATTCTGTCAGAACAATCGAGAGAAAAGGTAAGTGAAAAAAAAACGTTAGTAACTTTAGCATTTCCGTTCGCATAACAACGTAAACGAGGTTTAATTAGTTTTCCTAAAAAAGCTTTGAAATCATCAATCGGCAGCTTGTAGTAAATTGCAAATATTTCTACTCTGACGTAGCGATTCCCAAACTTTTTCAATATTTATTTATGAGGAATCCTTTGGAATTTTTAGATATACTTCGGACTTCTAAAAGTCAATAAGAAGACAAAAATAAATAAAGGATAAAAATCAAAAGCCTTAAGGAAAGATTTCCGTAGGAAAAAAGCAAAAACAAAAAGTACAAACGCAAATTGAAAACAAAAAATTACTATTAAAAGACCCAAGGAAAGCAAAAACCATCAAATAGGCCTGCTATGAGACGTATAATCGAATGGGTGCACGCAATCTGCTGCAATTAATTTACCAATGTTTGGTTTAGTTTTGAATAGTGCAATCCGCTTGTCGTGTGTTACCTGACACGAACTCTGAAAATAAAATGGAATTCCAATCACTGTGATTGGGCAAACACCCACAAAATTTTCATTTATACATCTTTAAACTTGTATCACGGAAAATAACCGCTGTCCTGCTACGACAATTAGATTTACAGTATGTGTGACTTATCCTCATGCCCTACCTGATAACTTCTCAAGATTCATATTTAGAACGTCGTTAATATTTAGAATAGTTGTGCATGCGAGATACTTAACAAAACAAGTGAAACGCAATACTGCCGAGGTTGGCAAATTATGAAACTAAGTAAGTAACAACTGAGCAAGTCGAAGCTTGGCATGTCACAGGTCAGCAAAATAAGTTTAACAAGCGATGATGAAGCAAATCTGCCCCGACAGCTCCGTGTGACTTCGTGAACGAAGAAGCGTCTAAAGATTAAGCGGCGCTGGTTCGACTCTCGGGATGTGCGCTTGAGCAATGCATTCTAAGGACTGTTCTCCATTCAGCGGCATCTAATGGATGGAATAATTCTCTGGCCGCAATATTTCAACAATCGGAAAATTCACCCTGTCAATCTCAGTAACTGGCCTCAAAAGCGTCTACAAGTAGGCTATGCGAAACTACCAGGAATAACCTATCAAGGCTTTGTCAGTCCGAGGATAAAGATTCAAAACCAACCAACCGAGTCTGAATTGAAAAAGTTATTCTTATTTGCTGACTTGGCAGTAGCTGAAATGTACTTGCTAAGTTGTCTCATGCCGCGCATAGTCTGACGATCTTTGAAACTGTTGCGCGGCCCACAATTGATCCACGGGCCTTAGTTTGGGAACTGCTAATCCAGCATTTCAAAACTCAACTTACCCATTTCAAAGCTCAACTTAATTTATACATTCACTTCTACCATTGCAGATGTCCAACGTGTAGAAGTCCTATTGCGTTTCCTGGCAACGGAGTGGAGGGAATGTCCCGAAACATTACTTTGGAAAATGTCATTGAAACACTGGGAAAGGTAAGTGTCTAAACATTTTAAATTGGAAATGTTCAGAAAAATAGTTTGGTCTAACCTAAATGAAACCAAATTTGTGGCCGAAACGAACCAAAATGTAAAAGGTGCTTAAAAAGAAAGCAAAAACCTCACAATGCAGAAATGCAAAAACAATATTTTTTAAAACTAACAAAATAGCCGGAGGCAGGTCGTTTTCTTATGTTTTTTTTTTTATTGTTAAGGAGTGGCGCACCATCGATAATAAGTTAGCCCTTGATGTGAGAGAAATACCTACTGCCTTTTAAGGATCAGGCCTACTGAATTCAACTGAACCCTTGTAGCTATAGCCTACTGGTAGCCCATTCACAGTTTGGAAGATGCTGCAATAATTAAGCTTAATTGAATCAATCTATCATACAACCTTATATTTGAGACTTTGTTAAATATCAAGATATGAAATTTGCAAACGGCATAAACTTTTTATGTTCAGATGAAATTTATTTCTCAAAATGTTGAGGAAAAAGTTTTCACTCATTCAACAATCCAACAATCACGAGGTAAGCAACACGAACACTGGTTGTGGAATGCTGCGTGATTGAAATGCACTTTTTTACTTTCATTGCCTAACTGGCGCAGGAACAGGTTCCGATGATGAAAATATCCGAACCACGCAAATGGATGTGAATATTGTGTCATCATCATTACGTTCCTTCCTCGTAATGAGGGTTGGATACAATGCGCCATTGTTCTCGACCATGAGCTGTTCGTACTGCATTTTCATGGCTTAATTTTGTCCATTTAGTGTTGTTTGATGTCCAAATCATTCTTGGTCTACCTTTGTTTCTTTTACCATTTATCTTCCCTTCTATTAATGATCTTTGTAACGAGTTTTGCCTTATTGTGTGTCACTGTCCAAAATACTTTAATTTTCTTCTTTTGACTATTTGTAATAGAATTTTGCTTGAATTAAATTTGGATAATACTTCATCGTTAGTGATCTTTTGTTTCCATGAAATTTTTAACATTTGCCTGTATGACCAGAGCTCGAAGGCATCGATCCGTTTTTCCATTTTTTGTGACACTGTCCAAGTTTCAGAGTTGTATAAAAGGGTTGACCAGACATAGCATTTTAATATTCGTTGACGAATTGATAAATATAAACTTTGATTAATTAAAACATCTTTCATTTTGTGTATAATGGCAAAAAGTTGTAGACTGTTCATAACGAACAAAATCGAGTAACGTAATCAGATTTAACATAGCCTTCGTGTTGAATAACCCTATGGTTCAACAAGACAAACTCTCCATCGAAGCTCTATCTTTATGAACACCGGACACAATGAGGTGCACAGTTGGCAAACGAACTAGATTTTAACTCTGGCCCCACTTATCGGAAATTCTGCAATACCCGAGTTTCAGATAAACAAAGTAGACATAAGATTGTAATACAAAATCATCCATGTATGCAGGGCCAGTGCAAGGCTATCTTGTGGTCTTAGGCAAGATTCACTGTCTGCGCCCTCATTGGTACAACATTTCACTATATGAAGTGAACAATAATAAGTTAGTTAAAAAAATTTGCGGTTTCTGTGATTCAGATTGTTGTTGGAACTATTTCACAGCAGTAATTACCAGTTCAAAATTTACACAATGGTGATACAATAATACAGCTTAGGCTACGTCAAAATCTCACTTTTCATGCTTAGGCTACTTTGTTACTTTCAAGTTTCGTTACTATTGTAATCCCGCCATGTATATCGTAGGCACTAACATTAACAAACACTCTTTCAAGTGCCGTTCCACTGCTCACACCACTCGGCTATGCAGCCGGCTAAGTATCAACGTAATCTTGTGGAACAACAAGTAAAATTTTATAATGGCGATGCTATAAAATAAACAGCACAACAACAGTTCATTCACTTCCAGTTTTTTTCAGTACGATATCTGGGCCAGATTAGATGAGCACAAAGTTGATATTCGGGCATGAACTGCAGAAAGACAAATTCAAAGCTCTTCTGAGTTTGATTTTCCACCGGCTTTCTATGCATCACCAGTCAAACTAATAAATTTCTTCCGGAACACCTAACGATCGTTCACGCAACACGGTTGAAAATCAATGTTGTCAAGTAGGCTATACGCTTGCAAATCGTACGCCAATATTCAAGAACAGTGAAATCCTTATACAAAGAAATATAAGTTTAAAAAAGTACAAAAACTACAGAAAAAGTAAAAGTTCTGTGCCCCTAGGCTGCGCCCTAGGCGACTACCTAGTTCGCCAAATAGATGCGCCGGCCCTGCATGTATGCGTTTATTATAATGACAACACATGTAGCATTTATTAATTTAATCAAATAAAACTTTAAATATTGATAAAAAATGTTTATTTTCATCGAATTATACAAAACTCATCTCTGATCGTTTTTGTAATTTCTTGTTTTACAGACTCGGCAGCGACTTATCAGCAACAAAACAACTTCCAAAAAGCGATGGAAACCCTGCAAAAAATTATCGACTATGTCGAAGGATGGGACAAGTTACAACCAAGCATGGACCTGGCGGAATGTTTGTTGAGTTTGGAAAAGATTTCAGAAGCAGAAGTTGTTTGTGTGTCGATTGCATCCATTGTTGATGCAAATAAATCGTCACGCTTGATGAATCAATCACGTGATGTGTATGATGAGAATATTAAGAAATTAATTTTGAAATTTGTGAATGTGAAAGAATGCGATTGCGCAATCTCATTGGCTCATTGTAGATTTCAATTTGTTAAGAATCACTACGACGCTAGAAACAGGTTAGATAAGCTTCGAAATGTTGGTTGGTTGATGACGCAAATTTCAAAAGAAATGTCACAACAAAACAAACAAGAACAAATCAAACAACAATATTCATTCATGGAAGAAATGCTTGACTCAATGCAAAACATAAACAGTGTTGATTTAAAAATTAAAAGCAAACAAATTTGTTGGTTTTTAAAGCACTTTGGTTTCTACTGCAACAAAGCAGCTGATTGGTCAAAATCGATCGCGATGAACCAATCTGGAATCACATTAATGAAGACAGTTTTCCACGTTGAGGCAAATCGATATCTTGTATTTGGAGACTCCCACAACAACATGGGAACTGCGCTTGAAAAAACCAACCAACTGCTTGAAGCAAAAATCGCCTACACAAAAGCGATTGAAATGTACAATACAGCCAGTGATTGGCCAAGTGAAAACGTAAAATCGTCAAGTATTTCTACATCTACAAACAACTTGGAGAGAGTTAAAAGAAAAATTTCCCAAACTCAAATTTAATTGGGCTATTTTTTAGATTATTATTGAAAGATTTGTTTAAAGTATTTCTGCAACTTGAATTTTCATTTTAAAACAAATAGGCATAATTGGTTATGAATGAATTGAATATCGTGACTTGTGACGTAACAAAGTGTTTTCAATATCCCGTTTATGACAGAAACAAAAATTATTTTTTATGGTATGGTTATGCATCTGTACAAAAGTGTAGCCTATATGGCAGTACTTGGGAACGAAGATAGCAGTTTAGAAACACGTCATTTTATAATGTCATTACAAAAGTGTAGTCTTGTGTCAATATCCAGCTCATTCGATTCCAGCTGTCATTCCAGCGAACGGACGAGTTGTATTTTGTGCTCTATCAAGATGACTAGCAGTGGCCGAGTGGTTAGCGCGTTGGGCTCGCAGTCGAGAGCCTGCATGTTCGACTCCAGCCACCCGCACTTGCTGTTGTTTTTCTGGGCAAGAAACTTTACGATAATTGCCTCTACCCAGTGATCGATTTCGAGTAATACCAAATTTAAGTCATTAGTAGGCTAGAGTAGGCCTAGACAACCGGAAACAGACATTGCAGTCGGCTGCAGCGTGGGTCAGGTGTACGTCGGAAGGCGTACACCGATGCATAGCGCTGAAGTCCGCTTTCCCGCAATGCAGGATAAAGATAATAAAACAAACAAACAAACCTACTGTAACAAGAAAACTTCAACTAATTTCAGCGAAGAAGACCGAAAAGAACTCAAGGAGATAAACAATACAGTAAAGAGTTTAGCTAAAGAAAATAAAATTATAAAAACGGAACTAAAACAGAGCAAAAGTCATCTAAAATTACTGAACGAGGAAAATTTGAAACTAAAACAAGTCTTAAATCTGAACATTGCTAGACCGATGAATTGGAACAATATGGCAGACGCAAAAACTTACGAATTCATGGTGTGCCTGAAACCAATTCTAACAGTGACGACGGAGAAGAAATCGTATTAAAAATTGCTAAATCACTAGGCTACACGTTAGTTTGAATGAGAATGAAATTCAGCTAGCGCATCGTCTTGGGAAACCGCGCTTGGGAGGCAAAACCTGAGCGATCATCGTTCGCTTCTCCAACTGTAAAAAAAGTGAACGAAATAATTACTATTACGAAATAATGACAATAGAGCGAAGAAGAACCTGAATGCAAACCACTATTACAACAATGCCTTTATCACAGAAGACCTTACCACTCTGAAATCCAAACTGCTTTTATAAAAAATCATTGCGACAGTTAATTTTTTCTTGCACACACCATCAATGGAAGAATTCGTTTGAAAAATCGGCTAAAAAAGCAGGATTGGTAAAAGGAGATGGAAAAGATGAAGGTACTGGACAATGGCTGCATATTAATAATTATGATGATTTGTTCAATGTGGGAATTGATATTTACTTTAACAAGGTAAATTATAAACCTAATGCGTAATTGATCAATATGCTTCACTTAAGAGTTATGTTAGACTTCCGGTGACATCACCGAGTATTGGACACGGATTGAGTGAGGCCAATCTATACGCAATGTGAATGTAACATTTTAAGAGTTGTGTTAGACTTCCCGTGACAGCAACAAGTATTGGACATGGGCCGGTAGAGTGAAGCACCACTTATAAGGGCTAAGCCAATCTATGCACAATGCGAATGTAACCTACAATTGGTTATGTTAGACTTCCCGCGACAACACCGAGTATCGAATACGGGCCGGTTGAGTGAGACACCACTTCACTTTACCACTACGCCACTCAATGAGAATGTAGCTTTTTAAGAGGTATGTTAGACTTCCCGTGACAGCACCGAGTATCGAACACGGGCCGGTTGAGTGAGACATCACTTCACTAACCACTACGCCAATCTATGCGCAATGCGAATGTAACCTTTTAAGAGTTATATTAGACTTCCCGTGACAGCACCGAGTAGCGAACACGGGCCGGTTGAGTGAGGAACCACTTCACTAACCACTACGCCAATCTATGCGCAATGCGAATGTAGCCTTTTAAGAGATATGTTAGACTTCCCGTGACAGCACCGAGTATTGGACACGGATTGAGTGAGGCCAATGTATACGCAATGTGAATGTAGCCATTCAAGAGTTGTGTTAAACTTCACGTGACAGCACCAAGTATTGGACATGGGCCGGTAGAGTGAGGCACCACTTATAAGGGCTAAGCTAATCTATGCACAATGCAAGTGTAACCTTTTAAGAGTTATATTAGACTTCCGGTGACAGCACCGAGTATCGAACACGGGGCGGTTGAGTGAGACAGCATTTCACTAACCGCTACGCCAATCTATGCACAATGCGAATGTAACCTTTTAAGAGTTATGTTAGACTTCCCGTGACAGCACCGAGTATCGAACACGTGCCGGTTAAGTGAGGAACCACTTCACTAACCACTACGCCAATCTATGCGCAATGCGAATGTAACCTTTTAAGAGTTATATTAAACTTCCCGCGACAGCACCGAGAATCGAACACGGGCCGATTGTGTGAGACACCACTTCACTAACCGCCTCGCCAATCTATGCACAATGCGAATGTAACCATTTAAGAGTTATGTTAGACTTCTCGTGACAGCACCGAGTATCGAACACGGGCTGGTTGAGTGAGGAACCACTTCACTAAACACTACGCCAATCTATGCGCAATGCGAATGTAACCTTTTAAGAGTTATATTAGACTTCCCGCGACAGCACCGAGTATCGAACACGGGGCGGTTGTGTGAGAAGGACCACTTCACTAACCGCTAAGCCAACCTGTGCACAATGCGAATGTAACCTTTTTAGAGTTATATTAGACTTCCGGTGACAGCACTGAGTATCGAACACGGGCGGATGAGTGAGGGACCACTTCACTAACCGCTAAGCCAACCTGTGCACAATGCGAATGTAGCTCTTTTAGAGTTATATTAGACTTCCGGTGATAGCACCGAGTATCGAACACGGGCCGGTTGAGTGAGGGACCATTTCACTAACCGCTAAGCCAATTCATGCACAATGCGAATGTAACCTTTTAAGAGTTATGTTAGACTTCCCGCGACAGCACCGAGTATCGAACACGGGCCGGTTGAGTGAGGAACCACTTCAATAACCGCTAAGCTAACCTATGCACAATGCGAATGTAACCTTTTTAGAGTTATATTAGACTTCCCGTGACAGCACCGAGTATCGAACACGGGCCGGTTGAGTGAGGGGGACCACTTCACTAACCGCTAAGCCAACCTGTGCACAATGCGAATGTAACCTTTTTAGAGTTATATTAGACTTCCGGTGACAACACTGAGTATCGAACACGGGCGGATGAGTGAGGGACCACTTCACTAACCGCTAAGCCAATCTATGCGCAATTCGAATGTAGCCTTTTAAGAGTTATATTAGACTTCTGGTGACAGCACCGAGTATCGAACACGAGCCGGTTGGGTGAGGGACCACTTCACTAACCGCTAAGCCAACCTATGCACAATGCGAATGTAACCTTTTAAGAGTTATATTAGACTTCCGGTGATAGCACCGAGTGTCGAACACGAGCCGGTTGAGTGAGGGACCATTTCACTAACCGCTACGCCAATCTATGCACAATGCGAATGTAACCTTTTAAGAGTTATGTTAGACTTCCCGCGACAGCACCGAGTATTGAATACGGGCCGGTTGAGTGAGGAACCACTTCACTACGCACTACGCCAATCTATGCGCAATGCAAATGTAGCCTTTTAAGAGTTATGTTAGACTTCCCTTGACAGCACCCAGTGCCGGTCTTTGTGGTGTGCAAACCGTGCGATATCGCACAGGGCCTGCAAATTAGGGAGCCTGCAATTTATTCAGAAAATGCAGTAATTTTTGTCATTTTCAATGGAAAAATTCATCAAGTTAATTCAACAAAGGAATCCAAATTAGCAACAAGAAAACATAGAGACTCAACGGGTGCAACCTATTTCATCCCCTGAACATTTTGTACTCTGAAAAGATCGAGAAAAAAAAACAACAGAGCTGAAGTCGCTGATCGGAGTTGCCGCAAACATTTCAAAATTTCTCTTGATCTTTTCAGTGGACGAAATAGGTCGAAATTCGATTTTGTCGACAGCGGACAAACGTGTCCAGTCTGAGCAGCTATCTCGGCGGACAAATTAAGTCTCACGGCGGACACACCAGATTTAACTTCGATCGTCATGCTTTGTCACTTGTGTTGATAATTCTTCACTAATAATAATGTTATGGTTTTATTTATTGTCGCTCTACAACAGCTAAGGTCTTTTAGCGACAGGGCTCATTTTTAATTTATATCAGGTTTAACGATGTTCTCACATTATCACCCGACTCATTATCACTGCGCTATGCACTATGCAGGATAGAACACAATCGGTACCGTTTTTAAAGTCTTCGGTTTGACCCGACCTGGAATCGATCTCAGATTTACCAGCATCAGAGCCGAAGGCGAAACCACTCTGCCACTGAGCTGGTTAATTCTTCACTATGAAAGGCTTTCATCAGACCAGACCATTGAAGAGTGAAAGCGCCCTGTAGCTGCCCAATACACAACATAACTGATTAACTTCCACCGAACGAGATCGTGTGGCTTCTTGCGTCACAATGCTCTGGGCACGAGTGGGAAAATTTCTGCACTAACGTTACTGTTTTCTGCTGTGCAACGTTTCACTAGGCTTTTATCCTTAGGTTTATTTTTGACATGTCTGTTCTGTTGAAAAAAATAAAATTCAAAATAAATCACAGTTTAATTCCGTATAGAACTTGCAACTGTCATGGCTAGCGAAATTCTGCGTAGCTTTTTTCCGGATTGAAAAACCATTTTTTCAAATGCACTTTCTGATTATCCAACAGACTGTTGTGCGCAAACGGGCTTGTTCTTCTCTATTTTCTTTGTTCTAAGTTTTGACGCTATAAAATAAATAGAAAATATCGTGCAACTTCTGTTTTATTTCTTCCCTTTTTCAATCTTTAGTGACAAACAAACAAACGACCATCCTTTACCTCAACCAAACTATAAACTAATGAATTTTTGCTCAACGTAGTCAAAAAATGAAACGTGTAACTTACAAAAAATGTGAGATCATCTGAAGGCAAGCGCGGGCTTGCGGTGATCGAAGCCAAACGTCACACTATGTTAGTTAAATATGCCTCATGATTTTGACTACCGGTAGTCTGTTAGTTGACAGAGAAATTATCAATTTAATACTGTACTGAAACGCTGTGAAAACGTTTTTCCATGCTTGGAAAATACAGATGTCAAAACATAGTACATAATTATATCAAACGCAGAGGCGGTGACATGCGTATTGTGTAGCCTATGACATTGTGAGAATTGAGGCTAATAAAAGTTAATGGAATAAATATACTGTGATGGCCACCGGCGTAGTTCAACTGCAATAAATAGTCAGCGGGTGTTAAATGATTTTTTATTCTTAATATTACCAGCTCAGTGGCCGAGTGGTTTCGCCTTCGGCTCTCGTGCTGGTAGATCTGAGATCGATTCCAGGTCGGGTCAAACCGAAGACTTTAAAAACGGTACCGATTGTGTTCTATCCTGCATAGCGCAGTGAGAATGAGTCGGGTAATAATGTGATAACATCGTAAACCTGATATAAATTAAAAATGAGCCCTGTCGCTAAAAGACCTTAGCTGTTGTAGAGCGACAATAAATAAAACCATAACATTATTATTATTCTTAATATTTCTTCTTCCTATCCACAAAGATTTCATTAGGATTTCAATGCGAATGTAACCTTTTAAGAGTTAAGAGTTATTAGGAAAATGCACAATATCAAAATGATAAGTTTAAAACACAACATTAGAGAACAATTTTTATATTTCTTAGTAAGATGCCAAAAATGCAGTATGACGGAACAATACAGTTAAAGTCAACATGTTTCTACGTTTATTAGACGTAAAAACAAGCTTCAATGAAGGTAAAAAGGGACCACTTCAATAACCACTACGCCAATCTATGCGCAATGCGAATGTAGCCTTTTAAGAATTATGTTAGACTTCCGGTGACATCACCGAGTATTGGACACGGATTGAGTGAGGCCAATCTACACGCAATGTGAATTAGTGTGGGCCAAAAAAAACGACTTTGGACTTTCGTTCCAATAAATTGGAAAAGTTGCCATTTTCTATATAATTAGCCATGGTAGAAAAAAATTTTTGATTAAAAAATTTTTAAGGGTCCAGCAAACGCCCCAAATTGCTCCAGTTTTGTCAAATTTCGCAAAAAACGACATGAAATGCCAATAAGACCTTCTAAATTACCACCAATCTTCCTCATATTTGATACGCGTATGAAGCAACTGGATGCGCAGCATATTAAAAAAATTTGATGAACATGGCTCAAATACCTTGTGAGATATTCATGTGGAGAAGTTGTTTAAATATTTAAAACTTCAACCACATGGTGGCGCTGTAGTTTTACATTTACTTTAGTAACTGGCGAAACACTGAAGCTAGCGACACATTCAAGGTATCAATGGAAAGGTAATTAGCAAGGCTAAGCGATCATGTATTAAACTTGGCCAAACTAATATTTGATGACGTCACTATGACGCCATACTATTTAAAATTGCCTTTCTGCAATTAATCTCATCATAGTTGTTCCCTCATGTCGCCAGCCAGAACTTAATTAAGTGTGATTTCTATGTGCATGGTTCAATGATTACTGTAGAACATTCTAGAAGAATCACACCACCTTTCCTCGTTATGACGTCTGATAACGTCACAATGCTAGTTTTTATCGTTGACCGTTTTTAACATGAGTTAGTTTTTTCGGTGCTCGATTAGCATGCTGATCGGACGTATTTGAAGCCTGGGTTATAAATGGTTTTTGATTCCTATTGACTAAAGATTTCACGGCTCGCCTCGATTAGATAGTCTGTTAATTTTCTGGTAATTTCTCTGTGCTGTTGCTCCTACGACGTTGGGTGACCTTTCTATTTTCTTTGTGCTGACAATCTGCGTCGCGCTGACGTTTTGAATAAAGTACTGGGATGGTATCCAAGTCGGTTTTAATTTGAGAGTGCGTGAAAGAAACTGTCAGGGGATTGCAAGAGGCCAAGTTTACTGTATGCAATGCTGAAAGGGAAGCGCAGGATTGGCTGGTTTAATGTGTGGTGTTCCCGGTTATCATTCTGTATATTTCCTTTTGAAATATTCCTCATGGACGTAGTTATCTTCATATTACCTTAAGTTATTGAGAGGATGAGATAGGATAAGGCTCAGCCAACCAAGCTAAAATCCTACAAATGATTAAGAATAAAAATTATTTTGCAGATACATATATTAGGCCACTTTTTAGGATTATCAACCTTATGATTTGAAAAGCTATTTTATGAAAAACATAGTATGTCTCGATCAACTACAAAACTATGGCTAATTGACGAATCACCTTTGCTAAATCTCAACGTTGGTGCCCATAGACTTGGATTTATTGGAAAGTATCCTCCATGTGGGAAAGAAGTCTTGCTTCAGTTCCATGGTTATCACACAATTAAGCAAGAAGAATCTAAAGGTACTTCCCCGAAACGAGAAGTAATAATTCTAGTTGTCGAAGATATTAAACAATGGTGGAAGAAAACAGGAATCGGTCTTAAAACCACAGATGCTATAACTTACATGGTCAAGAAGTTGACAGACGGGTATGAAAATTTGAAAAAATGCAAACACAGAGAAGGAAAACAAAGAGAATAGGCTACATAAAGAAATTTTTAGATGATCTGTAAGATACGCTATGGGTTGTTAAGAAAAACGTAGAAGACGATTTGAGAACGTCTACCAACCCTAAGAAAATGGAGGACTGGAATTATCTTGAAGCAATCCGGGGTAAAAATCGAAAAGCCACTTTGGGTTCTTTAGATATTCAAGAGCAAATAAAAATGAAAAGAAAGAAAACGAGACAAGATCAAGGTATAAAACGTAAACTTAAAGATACTTTAGATACACCACTTCCACAAGATTTGTTGCAATCCAGTACTTCTTCAGAAGAAAGTGGAGAAGATCTGGATCAAACCTATGTGGGGGATTTGTTGGCAAAAACAAGCAAGACAACGGAAACCAAGAAAAAGCAAGTTCTTACACCCCAAGTTTGCAGTCTGGCAGCCAAATATTCTTTGTCGAACAGGCAAGTGTTTGAAATGGTAGGTGCCGCGACAGCAGAAAATAGTCTTAATAACAAAATTCTCTCTGTAAATACTGTACGCCGAAAGCGGATGAAATTTTCTACTGAAGCAGAAAAAAATCTCTTAGCTAATGAACTTGCTGCAGCTACTGATTTTTTCACACTTCACTGGGACGCGAAAATATTCAAAGCTCTCACTCACTGTGCTGACAAGGAGGAGCCAGTGGCCGTGCTACTAACCACTTCTGAGGGAGACGAGATATTACTCGGAATAATACCCGTGAAAAATGGATCTTCAGCTGAAGAGCACTGCAAAATTCTTAATCTGCTCATAGAAAAGGGCATAGAACTAAACAAAATAATCGCATGCGTATTTGACACTACCGCAGTTAATGCTGGTGTAAAATTTGGCATTGTGAAACGCTTGGAAACTTCCTTATCTCATGCACTGTTGGAATTAGCCTGCCGGCATCATGTTTACGAATTGCTTTGTGGTGCAGCAAGTGAATCCGTCCTCGGAAAATTGTCTACAACTGGAGATAAGAAGAAGACCACAGCACCTTATGAACCACTTTTTAAGAAGCTGTGTTCTACTTGGAATGATATTATAACAGATACACAAAATCTCGAACTCTTGGATAAGAAGAAACTTTCACGCACTTTATTCCGTCACATTGAAGAAGCTAAACAATTTTTGAAAAGTTGGTTGGAAAATGACACAGTGTTAAGGCATGATTATTTAGAAATGGCCCAACTTTGCTACGTGTAGCCTATCTTCGTGGTATTCTTCCACGAAAATATATGCCATTCAAGCTGCGGGCACCATCTGCCTACCATCATGCAAGATGGATGTCTAAAGTTCTCTACGTTATGAAGTTAGCAATGCTTAAGCCATATTTTGCCCATGACATAGACTCCGTTCGGAGTTTGGCAACAATCTACAGCGTTTACTATGCCAAAGCGTGGCTAACATGCATGTTTGCTTCCAAAGCTCCCTCAAATGACTTGGCTTTCATCAAAGCACTAGAGGAAATCTGCAGTGCTAAAGAAATATTGCCCTATGAGTTTTTAAAGATTGTCCAACCTGCTCTAGATAAGATTCAAGATCACACTTGGTACTTGAGTGAACGGCTGGTAAGTCTTGCTCTTTTTGATCTATCGGTGGATAACTCAACCAAAGAAGCAGTGCGCTCAGCTTTGTTGAAATACAAAGGAAAACCTCTTCAAAAAAGTCAGGAGATGCCACAATGCTCTTCATTTTCCAATAAGCAATTGAAAGATTTTGTTGGGGCCGACGCATATAGACTTTTTGATCTTCTACATTTCAATAAAGAGTTGCTAAAACTGTCAACGTTTAAATGGCCTGAATCACCAGACTATCAATATATGATACCGTATCTGTTGTCAAGAATCTGTCAGTGGTAAATGATTGTGCCGAAAAAGCACTTGGCATGGCAACATCTCTTCATGGTCCTATAAAAACAAAAAATGAAAAGCAGCTACAAGAAACATATAAAGTGATTGATGCAGTTAGAAAATTCCAACGATCTGCAGCTACTGCATCTGAACGAGTAACCAAAAAAACTTTGGCTGATTTCTTGACTTATAGTGTTGTGCATTAGTATCAATTACTGTATGTATAAGTGTATAATTACAAATTACTTCTTATTACTTATTAATTACTTCCGATTACCTGCATCCAAAAGAAAATTTTACTTTAACTGGGAAGAAAATATCACCAAGTAAAAGTTGTACTTTAATAATTCGTTATACCGGTACTGTAAAAGGTAAATGAATCGTTCATATGAACTCAATTTCCAATATATGACATCATAATGACGTCATCAAACATTATCATGACCAAGTTCAATGCACAATCGCTTAGCCGTACTAATTACCTTTCCATTGATACCTTGTATGTGTCGGTGGCTTCAGTGTGTCACCAGTTATTAAAGGAAATATAAAATTATAGCGTACAGTATCGAACACGGGCCGGTTGAGACACCACTTCACTAACCGCTAAGCCAATCTATGCACAATGCGAATGTAACCTTTTAAGAGTTATGTTAGACTTCCCGCGACAGCACCGAGTATCGAACACGGGCCGGTTGAGTGAGACACCACTGCACTTACCACTACACCACTCAATGAGAATGTAGCTATTTAAGAGTTAAGTTAGACTTCCCGTGACAGCACCGAGCATCGAACACGGGCCGGTTGAGTGAGGAACCACTTCACTAACCACTACGCCAATCTATGCGCAATGCGAATGTAGCCTTTTAAGAGATATGCTAGACTTCCCGTGACAGCATCTAGTATTGGACACGGATTGAGTGAGGCCAATGTATACGCAATGAGAATGTAGCCTTTGAAGAGTTATGTTAGACTTCTCGTGACAGCACCAAGTATTGGACATGGGCCGGTAGAATGAGGCACCACTAATAAGGGCTAAGCTAATCTATGCACAATGCAAGTGTAACGTTTTAAGTGTTATATTAGACATCCCTCGACAGCACCGAGTATCGAACACGGGCCGGTTGAGTGAGACACCATTTCACCAACCGCTACGCCAATCTATGCACAATGCGAATGTAACCTTTTAAGAGTTATGTTAGACTTCCCTTGACAGCACCGAGTATCGAACACGGGCCAGTTGAGTGAGGAACCGCTTCACTAACTACTACGCCAATCTATGCGCAATGCAAATGTAGCCTTTTAAGAGTTATGTTAGACTTCCCTTGACAGCACCCAGTGCCGGTCTTTGTGGTGCACAAACCGTGCGATATCGCACAGGGCCTGCAAATTAGGGAGCCTGCAATTTATTCAGAAAATGCAGTAATTTTTGTCATTTCCAATGGAAAAATTCATCAAGTGAATTCAACAAAGGAATCCGAATTAGCAACAAGAAAACATAGAGACTCAACGGGTGCAACCTATTTCATCCCTTGAACATTTCGTACTCTGAAAGGATCGAGAAAAAAACAACAGAGCTGAAGTCGCTGATCGGAGTTGCCGCAAACATTTCAAAATATCTCTTGATCTTTTCAGTGGACGAAATAGGTCGAAATTCGATTTTGTCGACAGCGGACAAACGTCTCCAGTCTGAGCAGCTATCTCGGCGGACAAATTAAGTCTCACGGCGAACACACCAGATTTAACTTCGATCGTCGTGCTTAGTCACTTGTGTTGATAATTCTTCACTATGAAAGGCTTTCATCAGACCAGACCATTGAAGAGTGAAAGTGCCCTGTAGCTGCCCAATACACAACATAACTGATTAACTTCCACCGAACGAGATCGTGTGGCTTCTTGCGTCACAATGCTCTGGGCAGGAGTCGGAAAATTTCTGCACTAACGTTACTGTTTTCTGCTGTGCAACGTTTCACTAGGCTTTTATCCTTAGGTTTATTTTTGACATGTCTGATCTGTTGAAAAAAATAAAATTCAAAATAAATCACAGTTTGATTCCGTATGGGACTTGCAACTGTCATGGCTAGCGAAATTCTGCGTAGCTTTTTTCCGGATTGAAAAACCATTTTTTCAAATGCACTTTCTGATTATCCATTAGACTGTTGTGCGCAAACGGGCTTGTTCTTCTCTATTTTCTTTGTTCTAAGTTTTGACGCTATAAAATAAATAGAAAATATCGTGCAACTTCTGTTTTATTTCTTCCCTTTTTCAAACTTTAGTTACAAACAAACAAACGACCATCCTTTACCTCAACCAAACTATAAACTAATGAATTTTTGCTCAACGTAGTCAAAAAATGAAACGTGTAACTTACCAAAAATGTGAGATCATCTGAAGGCAAGCGCGGGCTTGCGGTGATCGAAGCCAAACGTCACACTATGTTAGTTAAATATGCCTCATGATTTTGACTACCGGTAGTCTGTTAGTTGACAGAGAAATTATCAATTTAATACTGTACTGAAACGCTGTGAAAACGTTTTTCCATGCTTGGAAAATACAGATGTCAAAACATAGTACATATATCAAACACAGAGGCGGTCACATGCGTATTGCGTAGCCTATGACATTGTGAGAATTGAGGCTAATAAAAGTTAATGGAATAAATATACTGTGATGGCCACCGGCGTAGTTCATCATCATCATCATCATCAGCCGGTCATGCCACTGCTGGCAGATGGCCTCCACATATGTTTCCACACCATTCTGTCTTTTGCTGTTCTCATCCAGGTGATGCCAATCTTTTCTTCTATGTCATCTCGCCATCTTCTTTTTGGTCTCCCTCTAGTTCTTCTTGCATATCTTGGTGTCCATTCTGTGGTTATCCTGGCCCTTCTGTTGTCTTTCATTCTTGCTACATGTCCCGCCCATTGCCACTTTAGGTTTGTTGCTGTTTCTATGACATCTTTAATACAAGTTTTGTTTCTGATAACTTCATTTCTAATCTTGTCTTTTCTATTCATGTTCAATATTATTCTTTCCATTTTCCTTTGTGCTGCTGCCAGTTTTCTTGTTTGTTGTTTTGTGAGTGACCATGTTTCTGCTCCGTATGTTAATGTTGGCAATATTACTGTGTCCATGATTTTTCGTTTTAAGCTAATTGGAATATTCTTGCTCTTTAAAAAAGTGTTATATTGACCAAATCTTCTCCAGCCTGATGTTATCCTTTGGGTGATCTCAGTTTCCATGTCGTTTCCTGGTGTTATCATTTTCCCTAGATATTTGTTTTGATCCACCTCCTCTATCTTTTCTCCATCTATCTTCCCGTGACTTCCCGTGACAGCAGCAATAAATAGTCAGCTGGTGTTAAATGATTTTTTATACTTAATATTTCTTCTTCCTATCCACGAAGATTTCATTAGGAAAATGCACAATATCACAATGATAAGTTTAAAACACAACATTAGAGAACAATTTTTATATTTCTTAGTAAGATGCCAAAAATGCAGTATGACGGAACAATACAGTTAGTCAACATGTTTCTACGTTTATTAAACGTAAAAACAAGCTTCACTGAAAGTAAAAAGGGACCACTTCAATAACCACTACGCCAATCTATGCGCAATGCGAATGTAGCCTTTTAAGAGTTATGTTTGACTTCCCGTGACTTCACCGAGTATTGGACACGGATTGAGTGAGGCAAATCTATACGCAATGTGAATGTAACCTTTCAAGAGTTGTGTTAGACTTCCCGTGACAGCACCAAGTATTGGACATGGGCCGGTAGAGTGAGGCACCACTTATAAGGGCTAAGATAATCTATGCACAATGCAAGTGTAACCTTAAAGTTATATTAGACTTCTGCGACAGCACCGAGTATCGAAGACGGGCCGGTTGAGTGAGACACCATTTCACTAACCGCTAAGCCAATCTATGCACAATGCGAATGTAACCTTTTAAGAGTTATGTTAGACTTCCCGTGACAGCAACGAGTATCGAACACGGGCCGGTTAAGTGAGACACCACTGCACTAACCACTACACCACTCAATGAGAATGTAGCTATTTAAGAGTTATGTTAGACTTCCCGTGACAGCACCGAGTATCGAACACGGGCCGGTTGAGTGAGACACCATTTCACTAACCACTACGCCAATCTCTATGCACAATGCGAATGTAACCTTTTAAGAGTTATGTTAGACTTCCCGTGACAGCAACGAGTATCGAACACGGGTCGGTTAAGTGAGACACCACTGCACTAACCACTACACCACTCAATGAGAATGTAGCTATTAAAGAGTTATGTTAGACTTCCCGCGACAGCACCGAGTATCGAACACGGGCCGGTTGAGTGAGACACCATTTCACTAACCGCTACGCCAATCTATGCACAATGCGAATGTAACCTTTTAAGAGTTATGTTAGACTTCCCGTGACAGCACCGAGCATCGAACACGGGCCGGTTGAGTGAGGAACCACTTCACTAACCACTACGCCAATCTATGCGCAATGCGAATGTAGCCTTTTAAGAGATATGTTAGACTTCCCGTGACAGCACCTAGTATTGGACACGGATTGAGTGAGGCCAATGTATACGCAATGAGAATGTAGCCTTTGAAGAGTTATGTTAGACTTGCCGTGACAGCACCAAGTATTGGACATGGGCCGGTAGAGTGAGGCACCACTAATAAGGGCTAAGCTAATCTATGCACAATGCAAGTGTAACCTTTTAAGTGTTGAATTAGACATCCCGCGACAGCACCAAGTATCGAACACGGGCCGGTTGAGGCCGGTTGAGTGAGACACCATTTCACCAACCGCTAAGCCAATCTATGCACAATGCGAATGTAAATTTTTAAGAGTTATATTAGACTTACGGCGACAGCACCGAGTATCGAACACGGGCCGGTTGAGTGAGACACCATTTCACTAACCGCTACGCCAATCTGTGCACAATGCGAATGTAACCTTTTAAGAGTTATGTTAGACTTCCCGCGACAGCACCGAGTATTGAATACGGGCCGGTTGAGTGAGACACCATTTCATTAGCCACTACGCCACTCAATGAGAATGTAGCTATTTAAGAGTTAAGTTAGACTTCCCGTGACCATTAGCAACAAAAAAACATAGAGACTCAACGGGTGCAACCTATTTCATCCCCTGAACATTACTTACTCTGAAAAGACCGAGTAAAAACAACAGAGCTGAAGTCGCTGATCGGAGTTGCCGCAAACATTTCAAAATTTCTCTTGATCTTTTCAGTGGACGAATAAGGTCATAATTCGATTTTGTCGACAGCGGACAAACGTCTCCAGTCTGAGCAGCTATCTCGGCGGACAAATTAAGTCTCACGGCGAACACACCAGATTTAACTTCGATCGTCATGCTTAGTCACTTGTGTTGATAATTCTTCACTATGAAAGGCTTTCATCAGACCAGACCATTGAAGAGTGAAAGCGCCCTGTAGCTGCCCAATACACAACATAACTGATTAACTTCCACCGAACGAGATCGTGTGGCTTCTTGCGTCACAATGCTCTGGGCACGAGTCGGAAAATTTCTGCACTAACGTTACTGTTTTCTGCTGTGCAACGTTTCACTAGGCTTTTATCCTTAGGTTTATTTTTGACATGTCTGATCTGTTGAAAAAAATAAAATTCAAAATAAATCACAGTTTGATTCCGTATGGGACTTGCAACTGTCATTGCTAGCGAAATTCTGCGTAGCTTTTTTCCGGATTGAAAAACCATTTTTTCAAATGCACTTTCTGATTATCCAACAGAATGTTGTGCGCAAACGGGCTTGTTCTTCTCTATTTTCTTTGTTCTAAGTTTTGACGCTATAAAATAAATAGAAAATATCGTGCAACCTCTGTTTTATTTCTTCCCTTTTTCAAACTTTAGTGACAAACAAACAAACGACCATTCTTTACCTCAACCAAACTATAAACTAATGAATTTTTGCTCAACGTAGTCAAAAAATGAAACGTGTAACTTACAAAAAATGTGAGATCATCTGAAGGCAAGCGCGAGACTAATTTAGTTTCTCGCGTGATCTTGCGGTGATCGAAGCCAAACGTCACACTATGTTAGTTAAATATGCCTCATGATTTTGACTACCGGTAGTCTGTTAGTTGACAGAGAAATCATCAATTTACAGTAATACTGTACTGAAACGCTGTGAAAACGTTTTTCCATGCTTGGAAAATACAGATGTCAAAACATAGTACATATATCAAACGCAGAGGCGGTCACATGCGTATTGCGTAGCCTATGGCATTGTGAGAATTGAGGCTAATAAATGTTAATGGAATAAATATACTGTGACGGCCACCGGCGTAGTTCATCTGCAATAAATAGTCAGCCGGTGTTAAATGATTTTTTATTCTTAATATTTCTTCTTTCTATCCACAAAGATTTCATTAGGAATTCAATGCAAATGTAACGTTTTAAGAGTTAAGAGTTATTAGGAAAATGCACAATATCAAAATGATAAGTTTAAAACACAACATTAGAGAACAATTTTTATATTTCTTAGTAAGATGCCAAAAATGCAGTATGACGGAACAATACAGTTAGTCAACATGTTTCTACGTTTATTAGACGTAAAAACAAGCTTCACTGAAAGTAAAAAGGGACCACTTCAATAACCACTACGCCAATCTATGCACAATACGAATGTAACATTTTATGAGTTATATTAGACTTCCCGCGACAGCACCGAGTATCGAACACGGGCCGGTTGAGTGAGGGACACTTCACTAACCGCTAAGCCAACCTGTGCACAATGCGAATGTAACCTTTTTAGAGTTATATTAGACTTCCGGTGACAGCACCGAGTATCGAACACGGGCGGATGAGTGAGGGACCACTTCACTAACCGCTAAGCCAATCTATGCACAATGCGAATGTAACCTTTTTAGAGTTATATTAGACTTTTGGTGACAGCACAGAGTATCAAACACGAGCCGGTTGAGTGAGGGACCACTTCACTACCTTTTTAGAGTTATATTAGACTTCCGGTGACAGCACCGAGTATCGAACACGGGCCGGTTGAGTGAGGAACCACTTCACTAACCACCACGCCAATCTATGCGCAATGCGAATGTAACCTTTTAAGAGTTATATTAGACTTCCCGCGACAGCACCGAGTATCGAACACGGGCCGGTTGAGTGAGACACCATTTCATTAACCGCTACGCCAATCTATGCACAATGCGAATGTAACCTTTTTAGAGTTATATTAGACTTCCGGTGACAGCACCGAGTATCGAACACGGGCGGATGAGTGAGGGACCACTTCACTAACCGCTAAGCCAATCTATGCGCAATTCGAATGTAGCTTTTTTAGAGTTATATTAGACTTCCGGTGACAGCACAGAGTATCGAACACGGGCCGGTTGAGTGAGAGACCACTTCACTAACCGCTAAGCCAACCTATGCACAATGCGAATGTAACCTTTTAAGAGTTATATTAGACTTCACGCGACAGCACCGAGTATCGAACATGGGCCGGTGGAGTGAGACACCATTTCACTAACCGCTACGCCAATCTATGCGCAATTCGAATGTAACCTTTTAAGAGTTATGTTAGACTTCCCGCGAAAGCACCGAGTATCGAACACGGGCCGGTTGAGTGAGGAACCACTTCACTAACCACTACGCCAATCTATGCACAATGCGAATGTAGCCTTTTAAGAGTTATGTTAGACTTCCCTTGACAGCACCCAGTGCCGGTCTTTGTGGTGTGCAAACCTTTGCGATATCGCACAGGGCCTGCAAATTAGGGAGCCTGCAATTTATTCAGAAAATGCAGTAATTTTTGTCATTTCCAATGGAAAAATTCATCAAGTGAATTCAACAAAGGAATCCGAATTAGCAACAAGAAAACATAGACACTCAACGGGTGCAACCTATTTCATCCCCTGAACATTTTGTACTCTGAAAGGATCGAGAAAAAAAACAACAGAGCTGAAGTCGCTGATCGGAGTTGCCGCAAACATTTCAAAATTTCTCTTGATCTTTTCAGTGGACGAACTAGGTCGAAATTCGATTTTGTCGACAGCGGACAAACGTGTCCAGTCTGAGCAGCTATCTCGGCGGACAAATTAAGTCTCACGGCGGACACACCAGATTTAACTTCGATCGTCATGCTTAGTCACTTGTGTTGATAATTCTTCACTATGAAAGGCTTTCATCAGACCAGACCATTGAAGAGTGAAAGCGCCCTGTAGCTGCCCAATACACAACATAACTGATTAACTTCCACCGAACGAGATCGTGTGGCTTCTTGCGTCACAATGCTCTGGGCAGGAGTCGGAAAATTTCTGCACTAACGTTACTGTTTTCTGCTGTGCAACGTTTCACTAGGCTTTTATCCTTAGGTTTATTTTTGACATGTCTGATCTGTTGAAAAAAAAAAAATTCAAAATAAATCACAGTTTGATTCCGTATAGGACTTGCAACTGTCATGGCTAGCGAAATTCTACGTAGCTTTTTTCCGGATTGAAAAACCATTTTTTCAAATGCACTTTCTGATTATCCAACAGACTGTTGTGCGCAAACGGGCTTGTTCTTCTCTATTTTCTTTGTTCTAAGTTTTGACGCTATAAAATAAATAGAAAATATGGTGCAACTTCTGTTTTATTTCTTCCCTTTTTCAAACTTTAGTGACAAACAAACAAACGATCATCCTTTACCTCAACCAAACTATAAACTAATGAATTTTTGCTCAACGTAGTCAAAAAATGAAACGTGTAACTTACAAAAAATGTGAGACCATCTGAAGGCAAGCGCGAGACTAATTTAGTTTCTCGCGCGATCTTGCGGTGATCGAAGCCAAACGTCACACTATGTTAGTTAAAGTGCCCCTGACAGGTTGGATCCAAGTATAGTAAATTTTTTAAGCATTTCCTAGCGCAGAATTATGCTTAGCGAACTTTTTAATCTTAACCTCGAAGCTCCACTGGTTAGGGCGAAATTTATATCAAACGCCTGTTCCGCAGCGCCACCACAGGCGAAAGTCCATATTTCACTGCTCTGGGACGACTTTGGTGGTATTACGTCATCCTGGGTGGGCGTCGTTAGTTACGGATGACACAAATGCTTCCTAGATGCAATTTGTGGATCAAAGTTTGGTCGGAGTTGGTACAAGCCAGGCGCGGATTTATGGGGGGGGCCCAGGGGGCCCGGGCCCCCCGCGAACCTTTGTGAAAAATTGTATGTTTCCGCATCAAATGGTTTAATATGCTTTTAAACAGCTGATATTAGTCCCTCGGCATCACAATTGATGAAAATGGTTGTTTTAATGTCTATTTTCTAGCATATCGTATAGGCTATGTCGTAGTATCATTGTTCATATCTGTTTAGCTTTTTCTTTCTTTTTAATTGATTTTCAAATTTTCTGGCCCCCCCCGAAAAAAACTCTTAGATTCGCGCCTGGTACAAGCGGTTTCTTTTTTCAAAGATTTATTGTTTTTTCAGTTTAATAAAACTGTACTGGATACGTTCCTACAAAATCTAAAATATACTTGAAGTGAAAAATGAAGAAATCGTACGAATCATCATTCATATTCACTATTCATAAATAAATAAAAGTTCTCTCTCTCTCATAGTGTGCCTTCAGTTGCACATTGAAATCCGGTGTAACGGCCATCTGGACTTGGAAATTTGTTAAAAATGTGACCACGAAGGTACAGCCTACACTGTTAATCAAAAGGGTGGAAACCTTGGGGTGGAAATTTCCATGGGTGGAAATCTCTCGCGGCAAGGGTGGAAAGCGAAAAGAATGGTGGATATTTCCACCATCTAGAATTTAATCCACCCTAAACTGTGGAAATACACACGTTGTTAACAAGGAGGGTGGAAAGGTTGAGTTGGAAATTATTGAGGGTGGTTATTTCTCGCGGCAAGGGTGGAACGAAGGAAAGGTTGGATTGTTCCACCCATCTCAAATTTGTTCAAATCTCAAAATAGAGATAATTAGCGTATAGCATCAGTAGCTTTGCGGTATGGTAGGAAGAGAAGCTTTCTACACTGTTTAATTTGAAAAAGTTGCAAAAACTTTTTCAATTACCTTTGTAGCCAAATTCAGTGCATTGTTTCTGCAATAAGCTAAACCAGCTCATTAACCCAAAGATAAATACAGATGGTACTGTAGGTGAAAGATTATTTACTTGTAGCGTCTGTGGCATAACATGTGTGTTGTTAAAAATGCTTAGATTGCTGGTGTAGGCTATAGCTTATAAGCTTAAAGCGTATTTGAAATGAATTTCTTTGAATGAAAAGAAGCTTTATTCCATAATCTGCAGTTTGAATTGAAATATCTGTAAACATTAGGCTAATACCAAAGAATAAAGGGAAAAAATAAAATTAAAAATTTATTTTAAAACAAAGTTTGATTATGAAAGACCTTATAGACTATTCATTCATTGAGCGACGTACTTTCTATGTTTAACGGTGCTGATGAGTTCCACTAATAATTCAAGCTAATACAAATAACAAAAGTAGGCCTACCCAACCAGCAAAACTGGTTCTATTCACATTGATTCAATGTTTGCAGATGTTGAATCAATGTAAAAAAGACCAGTTTTGTGGGCTGGGGCATGGATTTCAAAAAAAGGATTTTTTCCAGAAAGTTGAAAACGATGTACAAACAATATCAACATATTTTTCATTTCGACGTCCTAATCAGAACGTCACCCCATAAAATATTGTGTTAACAATAGCTAAGTGGTAAAACACTATGAATAATGGCATATACCGCACCAAACGCTTTTTGCATTGCTTAAACAAAATATTAGTTCTTGTTTACTGCTTTGCAGTTGAGACTGAACTAATATTTAAAAAAAAACAAGCATGTTTATCGAAATTACCGTTTTGGAAATACGATTCAATGAGAAAGAACTTGCTAAAAGTAATCAAAATGAAAAATTAGTGGGCATGCAATGTAATCATATCCAATCAAAATGTTGGCAAAAACAAACACAAGCAATAATTTCATTGAAAATCTTATCTGAGTGAGAAAACTTGTTGGAAACTCCTTCCTAGCAGTACTTCACAGTTACAAATATTTTCAATCACAAAGACAGGACGTCACCAGGGTCAAAAGTATGAATTGCCACTTTTATTGTGTTGTTGCCTGTAAATTATTTCATCCTCTGGGTGCCGCTAAAGAAAGCTGTTCGTGTAGCGCAATGCTCAAAGACGTGTTCCAACAGCTGAATCATCGCTCTTTGATTTCGAGAAATTTGAGTTTGCTAAACTATTTCCAAAGTATTGTCGGAGCAAACAAACGAGTTCAACTACAACAAATTTATGAGAAATGTTCAAAACAAATTTTATTCTATGAAAAAACTTTTTTTCACTGGAATGTCTTTAAAATAAGTTTGTTTTAAGCAGTACTCAAATTTACTGTACGTTTGTGAACAATTGTAGAAACTGGGCAGCTTAATAGTTTTAGAAATGAGGAGTGATCGAAACGAACTTAGTGAAACAAATATAAGGATTGTGAATTTATGTAAATATCGAATGACTAACTTTGAAATTACAGAATCAAGACCTAAACAAATATTGATTACCAAAGCCTATTGCTCACCATCCCTATGGAAAACCATGTTCTGCTGAAACACATCAGCTCAAATCTTACAAAATGTTGTCAGTAATCTTTTTTGCCCCAGAGCCCGTGATTTTTATCACAGAACAACATAACAGCTGTTAAACATTTACCTTGACATTTAATCCAAGCAACAAAGATGAAAAGAAGTAGACCTCCGACCTTTAGACTGGGGAAGAAAGTTTTTACAAAGAAAATAATATACATTTGTTGTAACGATTTCCCCATAGGACATGCACGACATGAAAAATGATGTTGCGAACAATTTTTCATTTGCAAAATGACGATCAACGATTACAAACTCCGAAACACGAGATCTCTCGTAAATTTGAAAGAATCGAAAAAAACGACTCTAAACGTTAATCCATACCCAAGAATTTATTAGGTTTACTAATTGCAAAAAGAAGAAGGTCATGACATATCACCTTATTGAATTCTTCACGCACACTGCATAAGATACAATCAGACTGAAACAGATTTATGTTAGTCGAGCTTTATGTGTTGCGAGAAATACTACAAGTTAAATGTTTCTATCTGCGACATGAAAATTTTGATTTGAACCATCAACATTTTGATAAACATCGCTTCAAAGAATTGATTTTGAACAGAGTATTTTCAGAATACCTGAAAACGACATTCTTCTAAAACGAAATGAAATTTCGAAAAAAGGAATAACGATTAAGTTTTCAATGAGACGAAATCCTACAAAGCATGCCAACAGCGTCACGATTAACTTTAATAATACCTCCTACCCTACTTTTCATTCAAAAGTGGACCTCATTTCTTTTTCGATATTTGACTACTGGATTCTTTTCATGTTTTTACAAAGGATTGGTAGACTTTGTAATCATTTTAGCTAATTCATTGTTTTCATAACACACTGAGAACCCTCCCAGAGCGAATCGATCTATCAGCTTTCCGCCGAAACAGCTCTTCCCCCAGACAGCAAAATCCGTCGTTTTTACATTGATTCAAAGTCTGTAAACGTGGAATGTAAAAACGACGGATTTTGCTATCTGGGGCGTGATCATTATAATCTCTTTTGCTTTCTGCTTTTCCTTATTTTCTGTTCGCTCGTATACAGAGTAAGGCTCGTATACAAAGTAATTACGTTTTATAACGTGTCTTAATTGTATCGTCGTATTGAGCTAGCTGGTAATCACAGATGGCTTGGAAGGCTGTTGTTTTAACTTCAGTTCTGTTCAGTTGTTTTTACTTACTTCAACATCAGGGGTCTCCAAAAACAACAAATCACAATTTACAACGATTTCGTATTTTTCAGACCTTTCTCATGATTTGCATTATCGTTTCGAACTGATAACTTGACAAAACGAAATAGCTTGGTTGGACTTGTTTGCGTTTTTCGTACATAATATAGTAGGGGAGAGGAAACAAATTTTGCTTGATCTAACGTTTCTTGAAATGTTGTAGTTTTGTTTCTAATAGCCCCAGTTAGCTTACAAACAACAAATTGTGAAGCTAATATAGGTAATATTGCATTATATAGGTAGTATTGGATAATATTTGTAATATAACTGCATTCACAACTATAAGTAATAGCCTGCGACAAAACAACACATCGCATGCAAAACAAAAAGTAGAAATAAAACAAAAACTGACATCAACTGCAGGGCCGTTGAGAGGATAATTGAGGCCTGGTACCAATGAGATCCTTAATCCCCAAATCAGGACACTTCTAAGAAACAAAATGCACTGTATCCGAACAAATCTCGGTGGTTTCTTCAAATTCTCAGGCCCTTAGGTAGGTTACAGGCCCCTAAAATCATCTCGGGCGTCCAAAAGTATTTTCTGGACCCCCCTGTCAATGCTATTGTCAACATGCAATAAGCTTGTTACACATATCTTTCATAAAGTTAAGAGTTGGACTTAGTTGTCTCATGGCCATGGTTGTCTCTGGAAATTCTTTATGGACCCATTGCTTATAATTCATGAATCTAAGCGTTGGATCCGATCCTCATCTTTACTTTCATCACAGACCAAACCAGTATAAACTTTGTTGAAATATTTTTGAAAACGTGTTTTCCATCGAAGGAGGGGTTGGCGGTTGCTAATAATACTTCGTCCGTTATCACCAGAAAAAATAATCCTTCAGCAACTTCAGTCGGAGTTGAAGGCTATTCCAGATAATATCGGTGCTGACAATGCTGTCATCGAAAAGTGCAAGTTCTTGTCTAGTATCCTCTGTTACACCTTTATCATTACCTTAGCGTTCACAACCGCTTTCTGGAGAGTAGGCTATATGACAGATCTGTCATGTCTCCTGGTTAAAACTAATCGGTTTCAAACACAAATCAGTAAAGTGTTTATAAAAAAAATAATGAAATTTCATAAGCCTTTTCACTTCTATGTCAACAGTAACAGCTTTCTCAATGCTTAGGCCTACTTAGTTTGGTGACTGTATGTTCTTAGAAGTGTAAAAATGTAGCCTCAAAGGCAATGGTTGCATCTTGTGTATGATTGACATGATTTTGGTATATACATTGCAATGCAGAAATAGCCTACGGTAAATTTTGAGATCGTGGCTATCTAGTCTAAGGACAATCTTGTGTTTTTACTCGACTTAAAATTTTAGATAACATTTTCACACAATATGCAAATACTGTACAGTATCCTATATACATTTCTTGCGTGTATAGTTGATTTCAGCAACATGGTCCTGTGTTTTGCCATGTTAGACAGGTAGCCAATACCTGGTCTCGCTCCCTAAAGAAGTCAGTCGTGTCTGATTGACGAAACGTCAGAAGAAAAGCAGATTGTCACTTTATACATCGTCATCGTGTGGTAGTTTATCTTAATTTGCAACGCATCATGTTATTTAACTAAATGCCTGGTGAACAGACTCATTCAATTTTCAGCAGTAGCTTATACTTCGCAGTTGGACCATTTCTTTTTTCAAGCATTGATAAAGATATTAACCACCTAACAAGCAATCAGACGTTCAAGAGGAACAATATCCTGCAGAACAGCTTTGGTAGCTACTGTATAGTCAAAAAATTGGATTTGTACACAATTTCTTTGTGTATTCAGGAAAAATCGAATCATTGCCTGATCAGCCAGACTTTGGAGCCAGCTACAATGTGGTAATAAATTTATGCAGATCTGTTTCAAGGGGTCTTGACCACTTGCTTTACTTTGACAGATGGTTTACATCTATTCCTTTTGTGACCCATCTGGAAAAATCAAAAATACACTGTTTAGGGGCTTGTGGCAGTTAATCGGCGGCCAGGGATCACATTTTCCGGTGACAAAATCTTTTGAAGTCTGGAAGGGGTGCTCATGAAGAAAAGAAAGTTGTGGTTGATGGCACGGAAGTGCGTGTGGTAAAATGGATGGGCAACAGATCTGTCATTTCATTGTCCACCTTTGCCTCTGCTCAATCAATAGGAGATTGCAAACGGTGATTGTGAAGGAGTACAATCAGTTTATGGGAGGCGTTGATTTTCAATGTATGACGATTATCCAGCTTTGGTGAAGAAAGCACTACGAACTATTATCCCATTCGCCATGTCGTATTTATGTGAAGCAGGATTTTCTGTCTTGGTGGTGATGAAAACCAAATATCGATCACGAATAAACACCGAAAGAGAAATGCGAATGGCAATTTCAAACATTCTCCCAAGATTCAATGAACTTTGTAAAAACAAACCAGCCAACAAGTCACATTGAATAATATGCATTGCTTTATGTTGTTGTATCAATAAACAAAACTTCAAACATAAGTTTTCTCGTGAGCTTTTATTTGCTTGTACGCCGCAAGTCCAGAAAACTTATCCAGAGGCGTCGCAACAAAAAAACGTTTGAGAACCACTGTCATAGACATTTTTGGAGTCTTTTAAACTTAACATCGATGGTGGGGTTGGCGGTTGCTAATAATACTTCGTCCGTTATCGCCAGAAAAAATAATCTTTCAGCAACTTCAGTCGGAGTTGAAGGCTATTCCAGATAATATCGGTGCTGACAATGCTGTCATCGAAAAGTGCAAGTTCTTGTCTAGTATCCTCTGTTACACCTTTATCATTACCTAAGCGTTCACAACCGCTTTCTGGAGAGTATATGACAGATCTGTCATCATTGTCATGTCTCCTGAGCGAAACTAATCGGTTTCAAACACAAATCAGCAAAGCGTTGATAAAAAAATAATAATGAAACTTCACAAGCCTTTTCACTTCTATGTCAACAGTAACAGCTTTCTCAATGCTTAGGCCTACTTAGTTTGGTGACTGTATGTCCTTAGAAGTGTAAAAATGTAGCCTTAAAGGCAATGGTTGCATCTTGTGTATGATTGACATGATTTTACTTTTAGTATATACGTTGCAATGCAGAAATAGCCTACGGTAAATTTTGATGTTGTGGCTATCTAGTCTAACGACAATCTTGTGTTTTTACTCGACTTAAAATTTTAGATAACATTTTCACACAATATGCAAATACAGATCCTATATATATTTCTTGCATGTATAGTTGATTTCAGCAACATGGTCCTGTGTTTTGCTGTGTTAGACAGGTAGCCACTACCTGGTCTCGCTCCTTGAAGAAGTCAATCGTGTCTGATTGACGAAACGTCAGAAGAAAAGCAGATTGTCACTTTATACATCTTGTGATAGTTTATCTTAATTTGCACCACTAGAACGCATCATGTTATTTAACTAAATGCCTGGTGAACAGACTCATTCAATTTTCAGCAGTAGCCTATACTTCGCAATTGGCCCATTTCTTTTTTCAAGCATTGATAAAGATATTAACCACCTAACAAGCAATCAGACGTCCAAGAGGAACAACATCCTGCAGAACAGCTTTGGTAGCTACTGTATAGTCGAAAAATTGGATTTGTACACGATTTCTTTGTGTATTCAGGAAAAATCGAATCATTGCCTGATCAGCCAGACTTTGGAGCCAGCTCCAATGTGGTAATAAATTTATGCAGATCTGTTTCAAGGGGTCTTGACCATTTGCTTTACTTTGACAGATGGTTTACATCTATTCCTCTTCTAAACCATCTGGAAAAATCAAATATACACTGTTTAGGGACTGTGGCAGTTAATCGGCTACCAGGGATCACATTTTCCGGTGACAAAAGAGGTGCTCATGATGAAAAGAAAGTTGTGGTTGATGGCACGGAAGTGCGTGCGGTAAAATGGATAGGCAACAGATCTGTCGCTTTATTGTCCACCTTTGCTGCTGCTCAACCAATGGGAGAGTGTAAACGGTTTGACAAAAAGAAAAAATGTTCTAAAACGGTACCTTACCCTGCAATTGTGAAGGAGTACAATCAGTTTATGGGAGGCGTTGATCTCATGGACTCTCTCATGGCTCTATATCGAATCAAAATAAATCATTTTTTAGATCTAACTATAATAATCTGCTGGCTGTTGTATAGAAAGGACTCTTTCGCTGTCAGTGGTTCTGAGAAAACAATGATGCTTCAAGAATTCAAGCTTTGTATTGCTGAAGCTCTGCCTCTTGAAGGAAAACTTACGACACCTCGTAAAAGAGAGCTGCTATCACAGACAACGACTTCACAATTCATAAAAAAAGAAATTAGGTGCTGCTACCAAAGCAATACCTCCTGTTGAAATCCGAACTGATGGGTACCATCACTTTCCAGTAGTGATGACAAGAGGAAGATGCAAGAACCCCAATTGTAAGGCAGCCCCTGTGTTTTACTGCGAAAACTGCAAAGTGCATTTTGCATTACCAAGGACAAAAATTGCTTTGTTGATTTTCACCGAAATTACACTGTTGACAACTGGTATTTCTAATATGTTTCAAATATGGCTTCTAATTTTTTATTGTGCTTTTACTTGGAGATTTTCGTGCGTTTGAAGTGGTGCTTCTTATGACGATGCCATGTGGCGTAGGCTACGCAGGAGCCGCCGTGCACCATCCCGACAACACTCATCAACTCAATAATCACCTACGCAAGTCAATAATGGGATTGCTGGGGAGAAGTAGCCTACTGCTAGTAGCCTACAATACAACCACAACCAAATTATCAGCCACAGCCATTCAAAAAGCGTTGTGCCATTTGTGTAGACGACATCAGAGGAACGGGATATTCCAAAAAATGAAATAATCTCATCAAAGTTTCTCATCGTTTCTTCAAATGCAATATGCCTTTGTACTCAGCTGGTCATACAGGCAAATGTTAAAAATTTCATGGAATCAAAAGATCACTAACGATGAAGTATTATCCAAATTTAATTCAAGTAAAATTCTCTCACAAATAGTCAAAAGAATAAAATTGAAGTATTTCGGACACACAATAAGGCAAAACTCGTTACAAAGATCATTAATAGAAGGGAAGATAAACGGTAAAAGAAACAAAGGCAGACCAAAAATGATTTGGACATCAAACATCACTAAATGGACAAAATTAACTTATGAAAATGCAGTACGAACAGCTCATGGTCGAGAACAATGGCGCATTGTATCCAACCCTCAATACAAGGAAGAAACATAATGATGGTGATGATGATTTGTGCTCAAAGCACACGTTGAAATTATGTACCGTATTTTCTTGAATAGAAACTGCGGCTACTTTTATTTTTATTTTTTGAACGTTTTGTGTGGCTTCTATTCGAAGGCGGCTTCTATTATGTTTATATGAACGTTTTTGTCTTCTAATTGGTGCTCACTGCTCGGTGGGCATTCGAGTTTCGAGTAACAAGAAAACGTAAACAGTAAGTCAGCTGCAATTTTAATGTACCGGTATCTTTTGTGAAACCGCTAATCCGACAGCTGCTATTATGTTCGCATCTGTGTGAAGCAAACAAAACCAAAAGGAAATACCTTTTGCTTTACCTGCCGCCTTTTAATTACAGTACCGTGCTCATCCAACTTTATGCAAAGCACTGAAAAACAATGAGCCGGCTCCAACGCAATGTGTAGTGTGTGTGCTGGTGTATTATATTATATAGCTTTACGTGCGAATCTTACATCGTGCTTTACTTCTGAAATCTTCGATGCTAGAAGCCCATAGATATTTTACTGGTTGGAAAATCTGGCATTGTTACATTATATTACAATGTAAACAATGACTAAAATTTTCAGTAAATAATGACGGTTTACATTGTTGTGCAATGCAAAAACGACTGATTATATCGGCCGGATATCAATGGTTTCTATCGTTTTCAACATCAAATTGAAACAAAAATTGCATTTGCTTTTCACAAGCCAATGCTTTCCGAAACTCATAATGTCTAGTTTTCATGGAAACAAGCATCCCTTATCAATAGTACCTAAAGTATTGCCTTTTTTGTTTGTGTTGTTTTGCCTTACAATCGCATGTAAATATTTCGATGTGAGAAGAGCAGCCTACTATTGAAATTATATGAAATTTCTCATTTGCAAACTTGTTGTTGTTTAAATTATTGATTTTCACGACAGCGTCTAACAAAGAAGCAACAGCCGTTCCAGTTGCACTGTAGCACGTTTATGACTAACCATGTGGGATACTCACTAAAATACAATTATAAATAGCCTAACGCTACTTCTTTTATTGTCTATTTCTACCAGACAGTTTACTTGCTCCATCGTAAGTAACAACTAACAAAGACAACATAAAAGACACAAAAAGAAAATACAGTTGGACAGAAACTATTACCTGAAAGTGGTAAAACAATGGGTACAAGCAAAGCAGCCATTATCTCAGACACAAGATCCATCCTTTACGTTGATCGTCTTCAGACGTTAAAAAACGTAAAAATGACAAAGTTTTCTTTCTAGGAATAGTTTTTAACAAGAACAAAGAAATTGTCATATAGTTTCAACAAAAGAAGTGATTTCACCGTAGTTTCAAAGTTTATGGTAATAGTTGACATGGAGCTACAATAAAAAACAATTAATTTGTAGGCTACCCGATTATTACCCTTCTTCAAATTTTTCAAACCTTTAGATACCGCACAGGATTGATAGAATAAAGCTGTCACCGTTTATTAGTCATGTTGTAAAGAAGTAATTTTGCTGTACCATAGACAGAAGCTAAACAAATCAATTGGGTTTGAATGACGCTATTGAAACCCAATTACCCATCGACATATACAACCAAGCAACCACACGGCATTTAACATAATGGATTAAAATTGAATGGAATTACCCATCGGTCTATCATCTGTGTGAGGTGTAATCTGTGTATTGTAGTCTCTTGTTATAAAAGCTGAAAATTACGTTTTGTTGGTTACTTGAAAGAGAAGTTATTTTGTTGTACCATAGAGTAGACAGCTAATCAATCTCAATTATGACAGTGTGGTCCAAGTGCAGGCCCGCGAGCCAAATTTGGCCGCGAGCTCCTTTTTTTTGCCCAGAGAACTGATAGTCAGCGATGCCACGTTTGATGTAATTACATCAAATTTGATGTTTTTGGGTAACCTTTTGATGTTTGATGTTTTTGCCCAAAAATCTGATGTTAAGCGATTTGGTGTTAAGTAGATCAAACTAAATAAAATGTAATCAATTTATAAGCCATTTGTGTTACAAAATACAGCCGTCTACGATGCTTTCTCTCTGCTTTTGACGTAACGTAGATATTGCGTAAATATTCGTCTTGACAACGCTATCTTTAGGTTACCTACAAATTTTCGTCAGATTGGCTGCGTTTGAAACTCTCTCAATAGGAGTGGAATCATACGACAGCGACTTTCTTTCTCGCTCGCTATGACGTCTGTAGTCTATTTTGTAGTTCAACGTAAATTCATGTAAGTTATTTAGTAAAGATATGGGCCAAGGCCATTGCGCTGCCTTCAAAGCGCACAATTGTCCAGCCGAAAGTGCTTTCCAGCCATCGTCCAATTTATTTGACCAGATTAGCAGTTTGATGTTAGCCTAGCGTGTATTAATACTTTTAGTGCAGTTTCATTTATGGCATGATTCATGAATATAAACAGTAATAGTTTCGCACTATCTTTCAGATTTAAGTTAGTTGCAGGTGTTTGCCACAGCCCACAACTATTGAAACCTCTCTCTCTCTTTTACCTCTATCTCAATTTGAGACGTAGTTTATTTCGAATTTGTCTATTGGAAGTATAGGCTACTGTCTTTTTGAGTGGAAACGTTGGAAGCTAACACAAATTGTTTGAGAGCATTTCGTTTGGCACCTGCAGACGAGAAGATCGGTGACCCTATCTTAGCTATTTAGATTTGGCGAGAGATCTCAATAGGTGAAATCGTTTAGGCCTACTACGTAGAACATGGGGTTCTACAAATTGCATTAAACTTTGTTTCGATTTTAACAGTTACTCAACTAAGTTGTTATTAAATTAGTTAATGTTTTTTTTTTCATTTTAGAGATGGATAGTGATAGAAACAATGCAATTGGTAGTGACACTGAAAAAAGCAATGCAATTGATCTTGGTAGGCCTACTGAGAAAGATTCGGAAAGTGACAGTGATGGTGATTGTAATTCAACACCTAAGAAAAGAAAACTGCTTCCTGTTTATAAACAAAACTTTAACGAACGATGGTTACAAGATAATGACTTGAAAGATTGGCTTCGAAAAACAGATGATCCACTAAAAGCCTTGTGCCGATACTGTGACTTTACATTTAATGCACCGAAGAAAAGTGATCTTTTGCGTCACAAACAAACAAAGAAACACGAGTGGAATGTTTCTGCATCAAAAAAATCAACTAAGGTCACACAATTTTTTTCCAAAGCAAATGAAACAGGTTCTGGTCTGCATTATAGCAAACAAGTTGCTACAGCTGAATTACAGCTAGCAGGTTTTATTACTGAGCACGAACTTCCTTTTGCTGCTGCCAGTCATTTAGTTGAAATTGTAAAAAAAATTGGACAACTTCACCCATCTGTACAAAAGGGCATCACTTTAAAGCGTACAAAGGCTACATACACTATCGTTGAAGGCATTGGAAGAGAGGAGTCCCTGAATATTGTTGATGTGCTAAAAAATCAAACTTTTAGTATTCTCATTGACGAAAGCACAGATGTAAGTGTGACTCAAATGTTGGCACTAGTTGTTAGATATGTGGAGGCTGACACAATGCAAACTGTTGACCGGTGTTTTGATGTAATTGAAGTGCAGGATGGAACATCACTTGGATTGTTCAAGTCTGTTTCCAACGTACTGTTTGAAAAGCATTCTATTCCTTCAAAGAATGTCATTGGATTTGGAGCAGACAACTGTGCAACAATGATGGGAAAAGTTTCTGGGTTTCAGGCACAGTTACAGCAAGCTTGCCCAAACATTTTTGTCAATGGTTGCATTTGTCATAGTCTGGCTTTGTGCGTATCTCATGCCTCAAAGAAATTGCCTGAATGGATTGAACATTTCATTCGTGACATTTGCGGCTATTTTTCTCACAGTAGCAAACGAAAGAAGAATTTTGAAAAAATTCAAGAATTGAGTGATGCTCCACGCCATGCCATTTTGAAAATCTCCCAAACACGATGGTTGAGTCGCCAACAAGTTGTTGAGAGAATTCTTGAGCAATGGGAATCATTGCATCATAACATTTGATGCATTACTTCGTAAATATGTTTTTTCTTTTGTTGGAAGATGCGAAGTATCGTCTAACTCTATTGTTGCCTCCCTGATGAGGTCTGATTGCCATCGTATATCAAATTACCGTCTTCATTATAATAATTCTATGTATGCTATTAACTAGTTTTGATGGCTGCCATGTCATCTGATTGTTTTTATCGTTCTCAATACTTTCAGTTCTTCTAACTTGTAACGCTACCGTACCATTGTCTGTAAACTTGTAACAGTAGATAGCCTATTTATTGAGATTTTGTGCATTTGCAGTTTGTGTATTATTTTGTTATTTTTTGATGTTATTTCGTTGTTGTTGTTCGTTATTTGTGCATATGCAGTTTGTGTATTATTTTGTTGTTTTGTTTTGGATATGGACAGCTTTGTCTGATGCAAATAAATTATTATTATTATTTTGAACAAGAAGTTACTTCTTTATCTGAACCTGCTTTGGCTCAGAGAGCTCGAGATTTATCTACTGCTTTCAGTTCAGATCTTAAAGCTAGATTATGTTTCTTAGCATATGTACTGCGCAAAGTAAACAGTCTGAATCTTTTGTTTCAGTCAGAAGATTTCACCCTCCACAAGGTTTACACTGAAGCAGTGGATGTTCTCACATCACTGATGTCAATGTACATGACGAAGTCTGACCCTTTACAGAATCCCAAAAATCCACAAAATTTTGTTAATTTAGAGCGAATAAAATTGGGTATGCGTGCTCAGCTTGAGCTGAATAGCTTGAATGATGCAAAGAAGAAGGCAGTACAAACTGATTGTTTAAGTTTTTTGGTGGAACTGTGTTGTCAGATCAAGAAACGGATTAATCTTTCAGAAATGAAAATGCTTTGTGTGCTGGACCCAGTTTTGGCTATGGCTTCTGATCAGATCCGCCCATCTATTCTACCTTTGATTCGTAGGTTTCACCATTTGCTGGATGACAAGGAGCTGGATGCATTGGGTGAAGAATGGGACGAACTTCCCAATGTGTTGAAAATCCACTGCACATGTGATGCCACTTCTATGACTCCACCTCAGTTCTGGAACTATGTAAGAAGATTAAAAAATGGAATTGGAGAACCTCGTTTTCCACGCTTAGGCCCTTTTCATGTTCAAACTGATGTCGCTTCCACATTCAACAGCCGCAGTGGAAAGAGTTTTCAGCTCGGTGAATTCTGTGAAAACTTCCAAACGAAACAAAATAAATTCAATAACTTTGAAAGGACAGCTTCTAGCTCGTCAACTTGTATCCAAAAGTAGTGGAGGCTGCACCAGCTGGCAACCATCAAATAGGCTAGTGGAAGATATGCGCAATGGTGGTCCACGTAAACGATACATGAGCATGATGAGCAGTTGTGAAGAAAACTGATGGGCTGGTAGTAGTAACTGAAATACTGACATTAAGGATTATATGTTAAAACTCTACTTGAGCTCAAGTACGACTTGACTAAAAATTCGACCTCATGAAGTAGGCTAGGCTAAAGTGTAATACCAAAATGCCACTTTAACTTGACGTTTCATAACTAGCCAATTGCTGGACTTAATGCATCATAAAAGATGCATATCGCAAAGTCAGTTTTGCATTTCATTCGAAGTAAAATTTTTGGTTATCTAAGTCAAACTTGAAGTCAAGTAGGGTTTTAACATTCGGGCCTAAAGTTGTAGGCCTACTGTAGGTAGCCTACGCTTATTTGCAAATGTTATCCGTCGAAATTAAAACAGTATTGAACGTGTAGGCCTACTATTATTTTAGTCAGATAATCGATAACAACTTTATAAGATTGAATTGCATAATTCAAAAAATAATGCATAAAATAGCTACATAACTTCAAACGTTTTCGGCAAAAATTTCTGCCCTTTGTCAGGAAAACACCTTACTTCATCTAAACAAAAACAAATATTCGTGAAATGTTAATAATAAATAACTGAAATTAAATAAACTTCACTGACCTGCGTACAAACAACAACTGATGAACAAACACAAAAGGTGGTAGCAATCTGTCATGAACTCTGCGGGAGCGTGATCATGAGACAAGATAGTGAGCGGAACAACATAAAGGCAATCGGAAAGAAAGTTTTGCCGAAAACGTTTGAAGTTATGCAGCTATTTTCTGTAGGCCTATCATTTTTTGAATTATGCAATTCAATCTTATAAAGTTGTTATCGATTATATATCGATCTCATCATCATCATTATGTTCCTTCCCCGTATGGAGGGTTGGATACAATGCGCCATTGTTCTCGAGCATGAGCTGTTCGTACTGCATTTTCATAGTTTAATTTGGCCCATTTTGTGATGTTTGTTGTCCAAATCATTCTTGGTCTGCCTTTATTTCTTTTACCGTTTATCTTCCCTTCTATTAATGATCTTTGTAACGAGTTTTGCCTTATTGTGTGTCCGAAATACTTCAATTTTCTTCTTTTTACTATTTGTAAGAGAATTTGGTCTGAATTGAATTTGGAGAGTACTTCATCGTTAGTGATCTTTTGTTTCCATGAAATTTTTAACATTTGCCTGTATGTCCAGAGCTCGAAGGCATCGATCCGTTTCTCCATTTTTTTGTGACATTGTCCAAGTTTCAGAATTGTATAATAGGGTTGATAGGGTTATCGGTCTATGGTTTTCAAAAAGTATCTCTCTACCAAAGCTATACTATTATTTTAGTTGCACATAAAATTCTGCAAGCCAAGTAGTTTTTCTTGAAAACTTGTTTTTTTGAATAAACTTTTAAGTAAATTTTACGTAGAAAGGCTAGATTTAATGTAATTGTTGTCATTTTTTATTATTTTGTTGACAAAGCACACCGAGCTTTCAATTTGATGTTTTTATCTTGAATTTGATGTTTTTTATGAAAAAATTTGATGTTTTTAAAATTGATGTGAGTGGCAACACTGCTGATAGTCAGCTTTGCTTCAATGTAGCAATATCACTTCAATTTTTGTTTCTTTGTTATTGTAATTGACAAAAAACTTTGTGAACGATCCTTTGTGATGCATAACACTGTTTTTAGTTACTCGCCTTGTTGTCCTAGCCTAAAACTTACCAGTTTCGCAAAACCTAAGCGTCAAGATAATGAGTAGACTACTTGTAAAAAAAAGAAAGGTGGAAGAAAGATCATTTTAAAATAAAGAGGAAGAAGATTATTTATTTGCAGAAAATTCAGGAAAACCACTCTGTCTAGTTTGCCAAAAAAAAAAAACAGTTTCAGCTGCTAAAGAGTATAACGTCAAGCGCCATTATGAGTCTTTTCACAAAAATAAGTTTAAACTGACGACATCCAAAGTGGTTCTCTGTGGCCTTTGGCTATGCGATTATGGGAGCCAGATCAGGCCACAGGATCAAAGTGTTAAACGTAGTAGCATATTTTGGGTGGAGGGTAGAATATTTTAACATTTTTGTTTGTGCTGTATTTTGTGTGCGACAGCATCGCTGGTCAGATAAATGAAGCGTGAATTGGATGGCGAAAGAATTGTTTTCGCTTCGTCGACGAAGAGACGCTGACCTAATTTACTGGTATCTCTGTGCGGTCGAGTGTGGCGAGGATTGACAGATGCCTCAGAAATGTTAAAGTGTTAAGCGATATTTAATGTTATTCTTGCTTGGTACTCAGACAAAGAGTGGATGGGTAATCATGCACTCGGCTCAACTCGAAATGGCTGCACTGACATTATTTATAGGGCGCTGAAAGCAACCCTGCCTTGGATGCAACACTAGACAGCAGCACATTATTACGTTGAAAATGCATATAACAATTTGTAAACTCGTTGTGAAGACAAAGTTTTCTCTCTGGGTTAAAACAAACGATATAGTAGAATCAACGCTATTTGCAGATTTAAATCTCCTGCAGTGCAACATGTTCATGAGACGATAAGGTATTCAATGATGTAGACTGCGTCGCAGAAGAAGGATTCACTTTTATTGTCTTCTGCTGGGAAGAAAACGGCCAGAACCTTATCCAAGAGGCAGCAAATGACAAAATAACTATGATCAAGTTGAAAGTTGTATCGAAACAAGAAACAGCGACAGAAAATATAGCAGTTGCTCCAGGTGGTTTTACGTATTTGGTGATGAGAAACAACAAGTCACTGGTGATGCACATGAAAGTACAAACTGCCAAGCGAATGATAACATTTCTCATATTTCTATTGGCAAGTTTCGCTTTAGCAGTGTGGTAAACTAAGGGATATACCACGAGACCGAGCAGTGTGAGTTCAAATATAAACGTAGCAGCAAATAATGTTGGAGAAGTGATTTTGAAAAACTTCATAAAAAGTTTAACGCTTTTAATTTCGCATCCCACTTCAGTAGAAATATACTTTATAAAAACCACCTGTAAAGTCGTTAAAACAACTTGAAAGGTGATAATCCCAGCTAACGTAACCCAGTTTATTATTTTTACTCTGGTTGTATAAAGTGCTTTCTGTTTTCCCTTGATGTATATTTCTTTTTGTCGAATCCACAAGACAACATAAGGAAGTGACTTATTCAAACCGTAGCATATCGTTGATAAGACTTTCAACAATCCACAAATAGCGTCAGAAACATGTCCAGCCCTGATCTTGGCTTCTAATGAGATTGTTCGTACTAACAAAGTTGTTACAACAACACTGAAGATAGTATTTGTTATTCTCAAATTCCTTCTACCGTATTTGAAGTGGTAGCAATAAGTAACAATTGCCAAGTACAAGTTGACAGGCAATATAACTCCAACCATAATTTCCTCATGGAGAACAAGTTTTCTATTTGTGATCTGAGTCTGATTTGTTGCAGTGAAAATCCAAGATGGCGTTGACATAGTGAAATTAAATCTTTCATTCTCAAACGAGTTTCTTTCAAGCAATGTCATTGTCCTTTAAAGTAATTTCTTGCAGTGGGGAGAGTTGGTGATCATCTAACTGGCAAACTACTTTATGACGACTTTGCTTAAGAAGCGAAAATTTTGATACGAAAAAGGTTCAGGATGAAATTTAAAAAACTTTTCTCACAATGGACTGACTATCTTCTTTGTTATTGTGTAAGTGCGATGTGCACATGAATATTGATAAGAAAAGACAGCTGAATTTTTATAATTACTTTATTTAGTTGTATTGAATAATTCAAACAAATTAATCTAGCCTATACTGAGATGTAATTGGGTTAATTAACAAAACTCACTATGTGTGGGACTCATCAACGCACTCCAACAAAAGCGCAACCAACGTCACCAGGTAAATTGAAAAGAAAATTCCGGCTTCAATACTTCAACTATACAAGCTTAAACACCTTATTGTTTAAGCAAGCTGACATTAGTGGCGTCAGATAACTTTGAAACAGGTGAAAAAAGTTCTGGCAAATTCTTGTTAGTGAAAAAAATTAAAAGTTGCTATTGCACAAGCATCTATTACATAAGTTTCTTTGTCGTTATATTTTTTTTAAATTTTGAGGTTATGACAATTAAAGATAAACTTTAACCTACCTGAGTTAATTGCTCAAATAACTATTTGAACATACCTGGACCTTCAAACTTTTTGTATCCTTCCAGTTTACTTTTATTTTGGTTAGCTAATATCCAGTGACGTACAACTTTCGGGAGGAGGTGAATTACAATGTTATTAAAACGTTGTAAAAATATTGAAACATTTTTTTGGGGGGAAAAGATAAAAGATTGATTGGCTACGTCTCTGCCTCTATCGTTTATGGTAAGCAAGAATACCCGATTAGGCTATAGATTAGTTTTTTATTTGCTGGATCACGTCCATCATTGGTGCTGGGCCATTTCACGCAATTGATTTTTTTTTTCAGATTTTTGACATGTTTGGATTTGTTTGCCTGAAAAGTGTTTACTATTCTCCACTTACATAGGCAGATACTATCATATACTGTATACAGCTTATTTTCAAGAATAGATTACAATGAAGAAGACTTGAGTTGTAGAACTACTGAAATCAAATTTTGTTGAAATTAATGTTGTATGGTAATCAATGCCTGCCCCGGTGCAAAATTTGATTTATAAAACAGTTAAAGTTTCGTTATAACGCGCGCTGGTGTTTGCATAGAAATAAAAGATTAAACAACTATGAAACAACTTGCTTTATCTCAAAAGTTGTATTTTGGACTTCTTCAACTCAGGTCTTCAGTTGGGTTTATTACAGATTTAATTCATTTGGATCCATCAATTTCCCAATCTTTTACACAACAATTCTTAGGATAGCGTCAGTTTTTTTTTTATGCATTCATAAAATTAAAAAAAAACAAAAAAAACCTTGAGGTGTAAAAGCGCAATATTTCTTATTAAACTGACACTTTTAGCAGAAGGGTATTGCTGTAGATTATGAGTTTTGTGAATTAAATTTTTATGTTTGTGTTTCTATTCAGTAGCGGATTTAGGGGGCGCATAACTAAGTGCGATCCCATGACAAACATATATTTCTCAGATTTATCAATTTTGTTTTTGCTCGTTGCACTCGCTCAATCATTTTGTTTTGAGATTTGACTTTATTTCTCACGTTTACAACAATTACAATCAGCACAGAAACACAACAAGAATCACAAAACGCATAGATGCAAAATGAAAAAGTTAAAACATGCTCTAGTCTAGGATATATACAATATACAGCATATACCAGGGTGATCCGAAAGTAACTCCCTATTCTAAAATCACTGTAATTTATTCTTGAAGTGTAATTTCTCCAATTAATGAATATGAGAAGAAAATATACTGCATGGAGTTTTGTTTAAAATTCAATATGGCCACCATCATTCGCCACAAGCTTCTCAAGTCGACCATGAACAGCATCAACTGATTTCACAAGAAACTTTTGCGGGATGGAACTCATAACTTCACGTATTCTCGCTTCAAGTTCTTCCAGATTTTTTGGTTTGGTTGAGTAGACTTGTTCTTTTAACAAACCCCAAAGAAAAAAGTCGCAGGGTGTTAAATCCGGACTTCTGGCTGGCCATTCGTGTGAACCACGACGACCCATCCATTTTCCAGGAAATTGGGCATTCAGCCATTCTCGAACAACAATAGCAAAGTGTGGAGGAACTCCATCTTGCATGAAAATTAAATCTTCAATATTATCCCAAGCACTGATAATTGGCCAAACTTCATTTTTCAGCATGGTGAGGTACCTTTCGGCATTCATGGTATCATGAAGGATGAACTAATGAGCAAATATGGAGCTCCTCCACACTTTGCTATTGTTGTTCGAGAATGGCTGAACGCTTAATTTCCTGGAAAATGGATGGGTCGTCGTGGTTCACACGAATGGCCAGCCAGAAGTCCTGATTTAACACCCTGCGACTTTTTTCTTTGGGGTTTGTTAAAAGAACAAGTCTACTCAACCAAACCAAAAACTTTGGAAGAACTTGAAGCGAGAATACGTGAAGTTATGAGCTCCCTCCCGCGAGAGTTTCTTGTGAAATCAGTTGATGCTGTTCATGGTCGACTTGAGAAGCTTATGTTGAATGATGGTGGCCATATTGAACTTTAAATAGAATTCCATGCAATATATTTTCTTCTCGTATTCATTAATTGGAGAAATTACACTTCAAGCATAAATTAAATTTATTTTAGAATAGGGAGTTACTTTCGGATCACCCTGTACTACAAACAAAGGAACGGTTGCCATATTGTTGCGCCACTAGCTGTGTCAGAGTTGCCCAATAATAAATACGATACAATCATAGTACAATAATAATACAATCTTACTACAAATCTAAATACAATCATTCTAAACAACCCAGCTATTAGTAAACAAGTCTGCAACATTTGAAGACGTTGATTTAATGTAAAACAATTGGTTTGCTATCTAAAAAACTCAATCAAGTCTGCCCTGAAAAATGTTTAGTTTGCGAATATGACATGTTAGTCAAATGTATCAGCTTGCACAATTGCCACCATACACGTCACAATAAAAACCATAACTTTGTAATAATCAACAAATTTAAGACTTTAAAAACTGGAAACTTCATAAAAGTTGATACAGTCAATCATTTGTAGAACTTTCAATTGTTCTAAAAACAACAAGAGTATATTTTATAGCTTTTTCAGTTAACAAGTATTCGATAGTGTTAGTCGACCCCCATAACTTAGTTGAATAAACGCCAGAACGAAGAGACGGCAAATCAAGTGACGCAATGCAATTTGTGGACTGCGTTTGAGCAACGCATTCTAAAGAGAGCTTTCACCGACACTTTATAAATGGCTTCATTAGTTTCCCAAGAGAAGTGCAGTTGAAGGTAAAGCTGTTTTAGCAGTGCACACCCAAAAGTTGAATCAAGGTAGTTACATCTTGTCTGTTATTTGACAAACCAGGTCGTATAGGCCTATTAAGTGACCTATCAGGAAATAGTTATATTTATTACAATGTTACAACAAATACGCAAAAAATTATGATAACAAAAGTAGTGAAAATTTAAAAAGACTCTTTATCATGCATCTATACTACAGATTCTATCTAGGCTACTTATTATACTGTAAGAAGGCATGGAGGAACCATTTTAAAAATAGATGGGCCCAAAGGCGCAGCAGTCAAAGTTAATCAAACTTCAAAATATGGCGATGTTCACACAAATAAAAAGGCGAAAATACACACACAGTAATAATACCAATCTGGGGGAAATAATCTGCAGCATTATACAGTAGGCCTACGTGCATGCACTGTATATGCCGTGGCGCCGCCAGACCTTCAACAATGGGGGGGCAAAATATTGACAGTGCAAGACAGTGGCGTAGTCAAAAATTTTGAAAGGAGGGGTGTTGACAGCCGGCGGCGAAGCCCGATGGCGTGTTCGCCGAAGGCGACACTTAGCGGCGGGGGGTCTGGGAGGCCTCCCCCAGAAAATTTTGATAAATTACTTTCAGTTTGGTGCATTCTGAGAGAATTTTCAACAAAATTGTGGGTATGAATATTTCTGTAAAATGGTGCTGTCCGGTGGCACAGCAAAAGGATAAGATCATGTTTTCTTTGGCATTTTTCGGAAATAAAGCTAATAAGTCTCTATGTTTTCTTGTTGCTAATTCCAGACTGAGATATTTGAATGTTTGCTATTGGCAAAACTCGGTCTTTTAATGCAGTTTCGTTTAAAATTAGGCAAACTTTGTTTTAGAGACATAGGTTGATTGCTTTTTTTTTTGCGAGATTATTACAGTTTTATTATTTATCAATTTTCTCCTTGGTTGATTCAAAAAGCGATCTTATTCCGGTAAGTCACTAACTTTTATGCTCTGAAGTCAACCCAAAGTTTAGAAAATGTAACGTCATAGAGGTCATAGGCTACATCTTGATGAGTGTCAAACAAAAAGCTTTGAGACAATGAAGTTACTTTAGGCTATTTCTGATATATTCAAGTTTTGTATAACGAATAGCTGTTTAGACGTTAATCTAGATCGAACAAGCGATCTCAGCAGTTGCAGATGGCTTGCATCCTTGCATCCGTAAATTCAATTCGAAAGGTTGAAACCCCCAAACCCCCCTCCCTTGGCTACGCCACTGGTGCAAGACATGCAAGACAGTAGTATATTATTTAATTTCTCTTGTTTTCTATTAGGGCTGGAAAAAATGTTTAGCTTCCCGGGAATCTGTTTTTTAGAGAAAAAATTTCCCGCGTCTTACAATCACGATAATGAGAACCTTATATTTTACTGATCTCCGGAGCTGACCTAAACCTTAAAAGTCATGTCGACATATTCTTGATGCCCCCCCCCCCCCCCCCCGTATCGAAAATCGTTCTTTGTAATATAAAAAAATTAATCACAACATTACAATGCATGTTCTTCATTAATCTACCAAAAAATAATGTGTAAACTCACGCTACAAATTGCACTCATAAGTGACCTCAACATTTCAACGTATATGAGCAGTTCTGAAATTCACATAGTTTTAATTTTTGGACATGCTCAGCGTGAATAATTTTACAAAGTGAATCCCAAATTTTGAAACCGTGCTAAAATAACAGAGATATCACTCCTAAAGCATAAGAAGAATCGACAGCCCCCCCCCCCCAAAGTGAGCAAGACTCCAGGAGCCCAACCTTCTAAGGGTTCAAAGGCATGTCGACTTATTCTTGATGCTCCCCTTATCGAAAATTGTTCTTTGTAGTACCGCTTTGAAGGTGGATTACGACTATGAACAAAAGAATAAATTTTAAACTTCAATTTGTATTGAAAATACATGACGTGATGTCTTCCAACCTTATCACATTTTTTTCATTACGTAATATTTACCACCACCAAACCACTTTTGACGATCGAATTTGTTAATTTATTATTCGGTAAAATGTTTAGATGATGTCACGTCATTACGCCGATTTGAGATATAATTTCATTCATGACGTCGTATGGATGAAAAACTTCTACAAGTTTTATACTCTGCTGAGATTAAAGAAGAAAGATAAATGATAAATATTGGAGAAATTGAGTCTCCTTTACAACTTAAGAATCGAACAACGCAAAACTGCTGCAACAAAACGTTTTGTTTAAGTGAAAGAATCACTGCAAGCAACCAATGTCAAAATGCGCGCGGAAGAAGTCATGGGAGTGTGAGGTATCAAAAATTTAACAGGTTGTTATTTTTCTACATCAATGTGACATTAGTTAAAACGAGGATTGAAAAGTTTTGATATATCTCAGCAGAAACACTATTAGGACCAACTGAATAATTTCAAACTTTTCATTGAAATGTTGGTCTTCAAAAGCTTATTTTCACAAAACGGTGTAGGCCTATATCTTTTTCTCCATAAATTTGGACGTTTGTTTCATTTGGAGCAAAGTTGTTTGTTGAGTTGAAAGAATCTGAAATCAATGCCTCGTTTTTGTAACGTATCGTAACGTAATCTATCAGTCAGCGCTTTTGTGCCTTTTTGTTTTCGAATACATCTCCGTGACAAAAGATTGGCTTTTGTAATGACGCCATCAACCATAGAGTTGTATTCTCTGACTGCATCTCAAACGCTATACCATACTCAGCAATTTTTCTAAAGCATTGTTACACAAAATGCATATCTGACAAAAGAAGTGAAATATGTTGAATTGAACTATATTTTATACATATCGTTTTCCTTGTCCTTGAAAAAAAGAAAGAACGATTTTTATCGTTTGGCATAAAAATATGTATATTGAGGTTCACCTTGGTTTGCATAATGAAAATCACCCCAAAGAATTGCTTGAAGTGACTTTCGCAGCTATTTGATCCTTCGCGATGATATCAATTATAGTTTCTATCAGAGGAAACCTGTTCAAACTATTTTTTTTTAAAACTATGGTTCATTCAAGAATATAATACTTTGTAAATATAGCTTACTTCATTTTTGTGTTTTTACTTCGACTTTTTCACAAGCAAGACTTTACACAAAACAAGTTATTTGCAACGTGAGTTGATTGACCATAGTAGCCTAAATGGATCAGAAAGCTGTGGCCTAAACTTGATTACTTTTTATCAAAATGTTTGCACATTGGAAACAGCAATCACTTTGTTTCAAATCAGCAAATCACTTTTTGTCATTGGTTCAACGTCTGCAGACGTCTAAAATAATATACGACAAAATTGCTTTTTTTCTGGGTCTTCGCTTCGGAAAAACATCATTATGATGTATTGTGACGTGGTCTATCAGCCAGCAGTAGTTTATGCGTCTTTTGTTTTTGGATGTGTGTCAATTACAAAAGATGGCTTTTGCAGTAACGCCATCAACCGCAAACTGCATTTAAAATGTTATTTCAAAATTTGAAAAGAAAGAAATCTTCTAATGCGTAATAAATAACTTGACACAAAATGCATGTCCAACAAATTAGAAAAAAAATGTAGAAAACGTTATTTTGCAAATCTAGTTAACAACATGAAAAAAAAACACTTCAATCATTTTGACACAAACGTGCATTTTTAAAATATCAATAACGTTCAATTTTGCCCAAGGAAAAAGTCAACACTTTAGTGATTTTTTTGTTTTTTTACGACAATAGCACTCGGCCTGAAAAAGATTTTTTTTCTATTTTTCGTATCGTTATGTCACGACTTTGAGTTTGTCACGCAGAACGGGAGTTCCATTTGGCAAACGTCCTCTTCGAAAGCCTACCAACACGATTTGACTAAACGATTATTATCACTACATTTTGTCACAACTGTTTGCAAAATTGTTTCATTCAAAGTGATCATTGTTGGTATGTATTGAAACATTTCACTTTGGAATGCATCGTGACATAGTTTATCAGTAAGGAGTTTTAGACGCTCTTTGTTTTTGGAGTGCATGATGGCCTAAAATGGAACAAGCTCCTATCGAAGCAAGTCACTACCTTTGGATAGGTTGTTGTTCAAATACCACGTGACACCATTAGGCTACCTTACTTTTCTGTATTCAACCGCTACCCAGACAGCAGTAAATCAGACACTTTTTACATCGATTCAAAGTCTTTAGACGTTGAAATAATGTTAAAAACGAATAAATAGCTTCCTGAGATGTGCTGTGAAATACAAAGTGTTTCTTGATCATGCATAACCAAATTCGACAGTGTGAATGTGAAAAAAAATTTGCTTGATTTAGTTCCAATATCAAGTAATGACAGTACGTTTGAAAAAGTGTAGACTATAAACATGTGGCTCAAAAATAACTTGAAATATTTTTTTTGTGGTGATTTTGTCTCATTCTCTGCAAATGTTGAAACAAAGCAAATTTTTTATACAATGCCTCCGGCAAAACAACAAGCATACGCGAGTCGGACGCCAATTACGATTTCATTGAAGCGTGGACGACGTCTCCGCGTAAGAGATTAAAATCTACACAATGGAATTAATCCGTCACACTCAATTATAAGTTAAATACGAAGCAATTTCTCAAGTCAAATAAAAAAAATATGACCAACCATCAAATTATTTGATTTTTCAAGTTGCGCTGTTGAACAAATTGCAAAAGAGTTTCGATGTTATGTTGTCAGATAAAGGATCTACACCATGTGAAAATTTGATTGATCTATCTTGCGTAGTTTTGAAGTTACACGAGCTCAAAGTGATAGTGTCGAACCGACCCCCCCGTCCGCAAGTCAACTGGCCAAAATACGTCACAGGAAAAAGGGTTAAACGAAAGCGTTGTTTGTATGTTGTAAATTCTTTTCGCTGACCAAGTTTTTATGCGCAGTAGGCTACTTGTTTTGTTTAGTTTAGTTCCAATGGCAGACAGTGCTCTCACTTTTAGGGATTTAGTTCCAAATTGGAACTTTTAGCCCCTTTTAGGGACAAATCTAGGGATTTTGATGATCTAGGGATTTTTTGGGGATTTTTTACAATTTCTTGCAAATCGTATTGTATAGTTTGCTAACTAGTAAATTTTGTTTTGTTTCCTTTTCTGATGAATGGATGAAACTGGACGGATGAGGCTAGGGATGTTTCAACTGCAAAACAACTAGGCATTGTTGTAGGCCTAGTCTATGCGATGTAGAAGGTGTGTGTGTTAAAACCCAGTTCCTTGACCTTTTAGAAATTAATGATGGCACAGCAGAAGGCATATTATATAGTGCAATCAAGCAGTCACTGAATGCAAAGGCATAGCAATGTGCATTGGCGTAGCCAGGGGGGGCGAAAAGGGCCCATTTCCCCAAAATTTTCAAAGTTTGGATTGCGAAGTTAAGCCCTTTATTGAAAATATAATAAAATTTGTAGAAATTTATATCGTTTTCCAAGGCATCTGGCAATTAACACCTCCATAACTTATACCGTATATTAGACACACAGAAAGACATCAATAAATTTTGTAAAAACAAATGAACGAACTATTTTTAAACAAATGAACGAACTATTTTGAACAAACTATTTTTAAATTCAGACTTATTGCCGATTGTAATTGTATGTCACGAGAAATAATTATATTTAGGCCCAGGGTGAGATTGCTGGTTTATGTTTTTTCAATTAATTTAGGGTCATATCTTAAACGTTTTATTTGCTGCTTTTGGCGTACGTGACTTTACATTTGGGCCTTTGAGACGTTTCGACGAGTTTCTACGCTTTTCTAGAGTCATGTGATAATATTTCAGAATCGCTTACTCTGCTGGGTTTTTGTATAGCTGAGTTTTTGGTGTTTTCTCATTTTAGCCGCAGTTTTTGCTCGTTGGTGTGTAAGAGCTGGCTTTAATAAGTGAATAGCTGTTGATCTGCTAATAAATTTCATACAAATATTACCCTAAAAGTGTTTCCAGAAAGCTCCATAATCCATTATTTCAGTGTAATTTTGCAAAAAAAATTCCGAGGTGCATGCCCCGGACCCCCTACAATATGAGTGCCTTCGGCACGCTCTAACCCCCCAAAGTATTATTGCTTCCCTTGCTAAATCCATCAGGTGGCGATGTCTCAAATCAAACACTTCGTTGTTCTCTTGAATTCATCACGTATTTGCCTCCCCCCAATTTTTTCTGGCTGTGCCACTGCCAATGTGCAACATTGTCGGATATTCATCTGACACTACCTATGTAATGTTTGGTAGCAACAACAGTGTAGTTGCCTATATAAGGCTATCCTGATGTTGTGACAGTGAAGTGTACCTGTCACATGGATATCATTATGCAACTTTTATTATTCTAATTACACAATATCTGAGTAAAAACTGTCATTTTGTTTAGACTTGCAATAACTTTGTCAGCCTGTCATACAAACTAGCCGTGGTTCACTTTTTTATCTTAGATCTTAGTATTCAATTGATATATACAGTATATTTGAATGATGTTTTAAAGATGATACGGAACTGTGCAAAAAAATGTAATGAATTATCTAGCACGCTGAATTGAAAATAGTGTTGAAACGATTGAATGAAAGCAAATGCGGTAGGCTACATTTTATTCGAAATCCAATGTAACGCGCTAATTATTTTTAGGAATTTTTCATGCCATCTAGGGATTTTTTGACATAGCTCTAGGGATTTTCTGGTTTTCATTTGTGAGAGCCCTGATGGCAGAGCTAGAGGTAGTCATAATGCAGAGAAAAGCACGATTTAAAATGAAGTTATGTTATTTCTTTAATTCACAGCAAAACTTTGTATGAAACCTACTGTAGGGGATAGTGCTATTGTTTTGTTTGTCGCTGTGACTTCATCGTGGATTATCAACAACTAGTGAACTAAGTTGTTCATATACATGAATTTCCCCTTGAAGTAGAATATTGAAATCAACTACGTAATTGCGTTACTTTGGACGATCTGCACCTTGGACACGAAATAGTTTGGTAAGTAACATTGTGACTTTTTCTAGTACCGTACTATAATTGTCAAACTAATTAAACCAAAGTTATTGACTTTTTGTCTATCTACAGTAGTATTCTTTATGTTGTGTATATATGCTGTAACACCAGTCTAAATTGTAACAACAAAAAACATGTAGGTCGTAGCAGGTTATTATATATATTCTGTAATCTGTGTATTTTTTGTTTACACTGTTTGTTTTTGTCACAACTTATAAAACCAAATGCTGTCAAGGTTAGGTCTAAAACATTTGACCAGTTAACCATTTAAACCAGTGGTTTCCAAAGTGGGCGCCAGCGCCCCCCTGTGGGCGTTTGCAATCATGAAGGGGGCGCTGGCTATAAAGTGGGCGATTGGGGAGCGCTGAGAGTAAATCGGGGCAGTTACAAGAAGATGATAGCAAAGCATTTTTTGTCATGTTTCGCTTCAAGGAAATACAAAAGAAGACGGTGACTATAAGAGCTCTGTGGCAGATTTTGTGGCAATTATGTTGGCAAAGTCGCTTCACAGTGCCTTACAAGTTTGGTGAGGTCGTAACACGTGACTTACTTTGAAGCACTGCGATTACGCAAATCCGATCTTTCAATCCGAGAGTATTTTGATCTAGCGTTCGTCCTAATCTATCTTTGAAGACTGTCATCAAAGCAGTGAATAAAATTAAAGCGCACGCTCTGAATACACGCTTATTCAAATGATTGTGCAATGAGAATGATGAAGCTTTTGAGCGCATACTACTCCACACCGAAGTACGTTGGCTTTCCCAGAGAAATTGATTCACGATTTTATTCGCTGTTTGAAACTATCAAGGAATTTCTGCAGAGTTGTGATCCTGCCCTTGTAAATGACGTCCTGGTTGTGAAAAGTGATATCGCCTACTTGTCAAACATAGGCTATTTTCCTAATTTAATGAATTGAATTTATCCCTTCAGCGTAACGAAATAAGCTCGTGTTGTATCAGCGAAATTTAGCTAGACGAGAATTTTTCCACTTCTCAAGCTTGCATCAACTTGATACCAGTGGCAAAGGCATATCTAATCATCTTCAAGAAGTACGCAAAGACATGGGAGTTCGATTCCAGGATGTATTCCAGTTAGAAATCTATGATTGAATAATCGACCTATTCTGTGATATTTCCGAAGATGGAATTTTTAAGGAGGAACTAATAACATTGTAAAACGATTTTGCACTCAAACCGAAGTTCAACATCTCGTATCAATCGTTCTGGCTGCAGAACCAAATCAAAGAGACAAACTCTCACATGTGGAATCGGGTCAAAGTTTTTATTATTGCCTTTCCCAGCTCATACTTGATGGAGCGTGCTTTCAGATAGCCCAATGTCTAGAAAATTCTGGGTATTTTTTTTTCGCTGAGACTTTTTGGTAATTTGTCCGAAATGACTTGAAAAAATTCGGTCATTTTTTATTTATTTCGTTCATTTTTTCTGATGAAAATATTTCCTTTCAAGTAGCTGCTCCAAACCAAAATTTGCACTTCCTGACTAGCTACAACATTAAGTTTCGCTGAGAAACGTCGTCGTGTTTTATCTGAGAAAAGTTAGAACAGACAAACGTTTCTTCAACGTTCATCAGCGAAACTCAACCTTGCAACATCCGGCCGCAATTGACCGAATTGACTATATTTTTTTCGGACATTTTGCTAAAAAATAAGTCAATGACCGATAAATGACCGAAAAAAAAACAGGACTCTAGTTTTGTCATTTGACTAGAAGAAGCAGTTAAACCACCAACCCATACCGGTAACTCTTTATTTAATTTGATTAAATAGGTGAAGCAACTTACATTGCATAGAATTGTCTGATAATATTGTATTGTGAATTATTTAGCGTGAGAATATTTAATATTTTCTGGCAACTTGTCATGTCTTGCACGATAGTTTTGTTGTGTCTACTGTTCTAAGTACATATCAAAGCCAAGAGAAAGTAACTGGCCACTCTCCTTTCGTTAGTGCCGAAGGCCTAGTGTGATGACAACTTTATCTTCTCATTCCCGAAACTTAGTAACTGAGTTTGGCACCACATTTACCTTATCTATTAATTATGCACAGCTCATAGTTATTTTGTATTTGCAGATCGCTGGAGAGCTCTGCTGTGCTTACCACTTGTATTCAAAGAGGGAATACAGCATTTTGTGATAATTGGCGCTGTAAGTCATCAGTCTACCGCTAGCTATAATTGATTACAATTACATTTTTTACTTAAACGTTTTGATGCTGTTACCTCGCAGTATCCGTATCATAATGCACGTAAGCACTATGTAAGGTAGGAGGCACTACTTCACCTATTAGAATGTATCAAAATAAAAACAAAATGGAAAAATGATGATCATCGTAGAATGTGTATGACTGTCTTGCAATATTAGTAAAAGTTATATCTCATTTTATATCCCGCATTCACATTAAGCGCTTGCTTAATGAAACAAAATTTGTCGGAAAATGCCTCACAACTCATTACTCACACCTAGTGGTCAAAATTGTTAAACCATACATCAGCGGAATCATCATCATTTACAGATGATGATTCCGCTAATTCCGCACCTAGTGGTCAAAATTGTTAAACCGTATATCAGCGGAATGCCAACTCTATTTTCTTCGCAATAGTGCACTCTCCAAGACAGAGCGTTAAAAAAGAGGTGAGATCACGGGCTCTACGTCCACTGACGTCACAAATAAAAGAGAGAGAATTTTTTTTCCATTTTTTTTTGCTTGCAAAAATGCGTATGGTTTTTATCGGGGCTCTGGAATAGGAGTTTTAAAAAAAAAAAGGCAAGACTGCAACTCCGGCTGCATACAAAACGATAAACAATGTTTGCAATTTTAAACTGCATGCAATTAGATATATAAGACCAAGCTTCTATTACTTACAACAACACAACTTTAACGCACAACGTTTCATAGAACCACTGATTGTTATTCTTTTTGTATTCTTTTTGAATACTCCAAAAAACAATCTGGAGGCCCTAAAAAACCTTACAACACTGAAGCCGGAGTCAGCCAGTTATAAATCGAGAAGTCGAAGTCGTATATTTTTCGCCCAACTCCACAGCTCTCGTTTTGACACATTAAAGCTTTGGATGTTTTAAAAGAATTTTATTTGAGCAAATGAAATTTCAAGAATCGTGGTGAGAAGCAAAACTAAATAAAAGAATTGAAACTGAAACGAACCAATAATTTCAAGTAGCTTTAAGATTAATTTAAAAAAAGCAATTTATTTTTATGTTTTTTTACTTCTTTGTCTTAGTTTCGTTTCGAAATCCGCCAATGTTGCAATTCGAAGTGTTCGGTTTGCCCTATTTTCTAGAAACGTAAGTGCGTTTGAAAACAAAACCGTGTCATGACGAATTTTTGTTTTGTTCTTTTATGCACAAATTCTGCAAAAAAGTCAAAGTGTTCATGTTAAAGGAGTTTGTTTTAACCATAAATAGACATAACTAAGCAACGCGACAACATTTAACATTGTGAAAACAAAAACGACATAACAATCGTTCTCGGTTATGCAATTTGCATCTAGTAGTCTTCATCAAGCCTTTAAAACACCTTATACCTTGAATAAGAAATACTAAAGATTAGACAAAAATATACAGGATAACAACAAAACTATGGTCTAATCTAAACAATTGAGAAACTGCTATATCTTGCACACATACGAAATGAGAACTAAAGTTACAGCTCTTAAAAAAAGCGTTTTGTTTTGCCTGATCGAAGATGAAATTAAAAGTGAAATGAAATGCAGATGAGATGATCAAAATTGAATTGAAATTTGAATTCTATTGGATAAATATTTTATTAATCAGATCATAAACAGTTTTTCGAGGGTCACATTTTGCTGCTGAATAGCTGAATGCTGCTGAATGCTGCTGAATGCTGAATGCTGCTTTCATTTGCCTGCCATTTTTATATTGGTACGAAATTGTTACATTGACAATAACTCTGTATAGCTTATTTGTGTGCCATAGAGATGGTAGTGTGTCACAACAACACAATTCGTTAGCGTCGTATAAATCTATACCTTTTCCAAGTATAATCAGTTTTACCATAGGCCTATAATTCTTATAAGGTTGGATCAATGCTAATGTTACATATTGTTTTACAGGATGACAGTTTCAGCTTGACAAAAGTCACAACTCCTTATCTGGAGCACATCCGAGGGATTTTCTCTACACGTGCAAAGGCAACTGCTATGCCACATCGAGGAGCCTGAAACTGCACTGCTTCTGCTTTTGCACACGTATTGGATATTTGATATTAACTTTCCCCAAGAAGTCGCCGAAACGCTACAACTATTAAATTACCTGTGTGACATTTCCCGGTTTCCGTTGATATTAGCACACCTGTGCAAGCTTTAATAAATCAGTTTTGAATAACAATTTGGTAGTGCTGGTGTAAGGCAGTGATTTTTAACATTGATTTTTAACATTAACATTTAACATGATTGTGTTCCTCGGTACACTATATCGTTCCGTAAAAGATCGTCAGGTGTTCCGCAAGAAATTGTTAAAATGGACTAGCGTTCTATGGAACACAGGTCGAAAATTAAAATCACAACTGCTTTGCGTTTGCCTTTCTGCAATTCCTGCCCGTATATCAACTTTGTGCAATTGTGCTCATCCAAACAGGCCAAGATATCGCATTGAGAAAAGCTGAAAGTGAATAAACTGTTGTTGTATTGTTTATTTTATTGCATTATGGATTAGCCCATATTATAAAATTTGATTTGGTGTTCCGCAACATTATTTTAATGCATAAAGTGCTCCGTGGCTCAAGAAAGGTTGAAAAACACTTGTGCAAGGAACACTTTTTATGCAACCTGACGGATAGGGAGGCAGAAAGTGCAACAAAAAAACAGGAACACGAATTAATGCGATAAAAAAAACAGTCTGACTTGTAGAGTGGACATTTCCAACTCAAGCAAAAGTAATAAGGTAAAAATTAGGACCATCCTAAAGGGTGGAAATTTAGACAGCCTGAGAGTAAATGCTACTGAGGTGGAAATTTCCACCTCAGATGAAGGGTGGAATTTTACACTTTTTGTGGTGGAAAAATCCACCCTATGAGTGTATAAGCCTAGGGTGGAAAACAGAGACTAGGGTGGAAATTTCCACAGTTTAGGGTGGATTTTGCTGGGGGTGGAAATTTCCACCATTGCTCAAGGGTGGAAATATCCACCATTTTTGGTGGAAAAATCCACCCTACAGAAGCATAGGGTGGAAAACAGAGATCACCCTTAGGGATGGAAATTTATATACCTTTTACTTAACAGTGTACCTCCGTGTGGCGATTTTCCATTAACGTAAAGAGCCACAGAAATGGTAGGCTACTTTCGAAAACTTTGCCAAAGTGCTGAAACTGCAAGCATTGAGCTTTGCGCAATGCAAGCTGTCAGTGCCGTGTTAACAAAATCTTAGTTATAAAGTTACCGTACATAGCAGAGTCTATACATGTAAAAGCCTACTTTACCTGTGCAAGAGGGTACGTTTTTGCATACGTGGTTGTTTAGAAGTGCTGGAATTATCATCAGCAACTGGTTGCATCTGTGCTTTTATAGATGCTATTGGTATGGCAGATTTCTTCAAAATGTAAAGTTTACTCAAGCTCATTTTTACTTGAGTAGTGTTAACAAAATCATCTCCAGTGAAGTGAAGAGAACATACGACTAGTTTTGTATGGCCCATCCCACTTTCGAACACTTGAAGAAAACTTTGACCATTTTCTTCTCAGCACCTTGTTTTGTGGGAAAGCGTGAAAAGATAGCACACGGTCTTTGTCACTAACACTGTCACATAAACAGCAATTTGCAGGCATAAACTCAACCATAAATTAAGGGTAGCCTACTATTTGTGAGATACTGTTGTTACACTGCAAACGGCTATAGCCAGATTAGGACAATTAAAAAGTTATCAAAATTGTAGCCCTACAGGAGTTTAAAAAAACTGCAACTTCAACGGAAGTGAGACGCTGTTTGATAAAAATAAACTCAACATATTTGATCTAAACTTGATAGTAATAATAAGTTGACTTTTTCATTTGGGTAGTTCTCATTTTTCACATGCTTTAGATCAGCAGAGCCCCACACATTCACGTTTTGCAGTAGTCATACCATACCTTACCAAGTCACCACTCACCACAGAGAAAGAATGTATCCTTCTCACCCACGGTGACGTCACAGCGGCGTTGCCGTTTTTATTTTCGCAATTGAATGAGTGCCAGATTCGACGAAATTAACGAAAGTTTGCATGCGTGTAACTTAGTAGCCTGTTGATATTTTTTACGATTTTCTGGTCAGGGAAGTTTGTTAGTGTCATCTCTTTGGTATCTTAGGTAAATTTAGCGAATATATTTTCCTGTCAGAGGCACTTTAAATATGCCTCATGATTTTGACAACCGGTAGTCTGTTAGTTGACAGAGAAATCATCAATTTACAGTAATACTGTACTGAAACGCTGTGAAAACGTTTTTCCATGCTTGGAAAATACAGATGTCAAAACATAGTACATATATCAAACGCAGAGGCGGTCACATGCGTATTGCGTAGCCTATGACATTGTGAGAATTGAGGCTAATAAAAGTTAATGGAATAAATACACTGTGAAGGCCACCGGTGTAGTTCATCTGCAATAAATAGTCAGCCGGTGTTAAATGATTTTTTATTCTTAATATTTCTTCTTCCCATCCACAAAGATTTCATTAGGAATTCAATGCGAATGTAACCTTTTAAAAGTTAAGAGTTATTAGGAAAATGCACAGTATCAAAATGATAAGTTTAAAACACAACATTAGAGAACAATTTTTATATTTCTTAGTAAGATGCCAAAAATGCAGTATGACGGAACAATACAGTTAGTCAACATGTTTCTACGTTTATTAGACGTAAAAACAAGCTTCACTGAAAGTAAAAAGGGACCACTTCAATAACCACTACACCAATCTATGCACAATGCGAATGTAACATTTTATGAGTTATATTAGACTTCCCGCGACAGCACCGAGTATCGAACACGGGCCGGTTGAGTGAGGGACACTTCACTAACCGCTAAGCCAACCTGTGCACAATGCGAATGTAACCTTTTTAGAGTTATATTAGACTTCCGGTGACAGCACCGAGTATCGAAGACGGGCCGGTTGAGTGAGGGACACTTCACTAACCGCTAAGCCAACCTGTGCACAATGCGAATGTAACCTTTTTAGAGTTATATTAGACTTTTGGTGACAGCACCGAGTATCGAACACGGGCCGGTTGAGTGAGGGACACTTCAATAACCGCTAAGCCAACCTGTGCACAATGCGAATGTAACCTTTTTAGAGTTATATTAGACTTCCGGTGACAGCACCGAGTATCGAAGACGGGCCGGTTGAGTGAGGGACACTTCACTAACCGCTAAGCCAACCTGTGCACAATGCGAATGTAACCTTTTTAGAGTTATATTAGACTTCCGGTGACAGCACCGAGTATCGAACACGGGCGGATGAGTGAGGGACCACTTCACTAACCGCTAAGCCAATCTATGCACAATGCGAATGTAACCTTTTTAGAGTTATATTAGACTTTTGGTGACAGCACAGAGTATCGAACACGAGCCGGTTGAGTGAGGGACCACTTCACTAACCACTACACCAATCTATGCGCAATTCGAATGTAGCCTTTTTAGAGTTATATTAGACTTCTGGTGATAGCACCGAGTATCGAACACGAGCCGGTTGGGTGAGGGACCACTTCACTAACCGCTAAGCCAACCAGTGCACAATGCGAATTTAACCTTTTTAGAGTTAGCCTATATTAGACTTCCGGTGACAGCACCGAGTATCGAACACCGGGCAGTTGAGTAAGGGACCACTTCACTAACCGCTACGCCAACCTATGCACAATGCGAATGTAACCTTTTTAGAGTTATATTAGACTTCCCGTGACAGCACCGAGTATCGAACACGGGCTGGTTGAGTGAGGAACCACTTCACTAACCACTACGCCAATCAATGCACAATGCGAATGTAACCTTTTAAGAGTTATATTAGACTTCCCGCGACAGCACCGAGTATCGAACACGGGCCGGTTGAGTGAGACACCATTTCATTAACCGCTACGCCAATCTATGCACAATGCGAATGTAACCTTTTAAGAGTTATATTACAATTCCGGTGACAGCACCGAGTATCGAACACGGGCGGATGAGTGAGGGACCACTTCACTAACCGCTAAGCCAATCTATGCACAATTCGAATGTAGCCTTTTTAGAGTTATATTTGACTTCTGGTGACAGCACCGAGTATCGAACACGAACCGGTTGAGTGAGGGACCACTTCACTAACCACTACACCAATCTATGCGCAATTCGAATGTAGCCTTTTTAGAGTTATATTAGACTTCTGGTGACAGCACCGAGTATCGAACACGAGCCGGTTGGGTGAGGGACCACTTCACTAACCGCTAAGCCAACCTATGCACAATGCGAATGTAACCTTTTAAGAGTTATATTAGACTTCCAGCGACAGCACCGAGTATCGAACACGGGCCGGTTGAGTGAGACACCATTTCATTAACCGCTACGCCAATCTATGCACAATGCGAATGTAACCTTTTAAGAGTTATGTAAGACTTCCCCCGACAGCACCGAGTATTGAATACGGGCGGATGAGTGAGGGACCACTTCACTAACCGCTAAGCCAACCTGTGCACAATGCGAATGTAACCTTTTTAGAGTTATATTAGACTTCCGGTGACAGCACCGAGTATCGAACACCGGGCAGTTGAGTGAGGGACCACTTCACTAACCGCTACGCCAACCTATGCACAATGCGAATGTAACCTTTTTAGAGTTATATTAGACTTCCGGTGACAGCACAGAGTATCGAACACGGGCCGGTTGAGTGAGAGACCACTTCACTAACCGCTAAGCCAACCTATGCACAATGCGAATGTAACCTTTTAAGAGTTATATTAGACTTCAGGCGACAGCACCGAGTATCGAACATGGGCCGGTTAAGTGAGGAACCACTTCACTAACCACTACGCCAATCTATGCGCAATGCGAATGTAACCTTTTAAGAGTTATATTAGACTTCCCGCGACAGCACCGAGTATCGAAGACGGGCCGGTTGAGTGAGACACCATTTCATTAACCGCTACGCCAATCTATGCACAATGCGAATGTAACCTTTTAAGAGTTATATTAGACTTCCCGCGACAGCAACGAGTATCGAACACGGGCCGGTTGAGTGAGACACCATTTCACTAACTGCTAAGCCAACATGTGCACAATGCGAATGTAACCTTTTTAGAGTTATATTAGACTTCCGGTGACAGCACCGAGTATAGAACACGGGCGGATGAGTGAGGGACCACTTCACTAACCGCTAAGCCAATCTATGCACAATTCGAATGTAGCCTTTTTAGAGTTATATTTGACTTCTGGTGACAGCACAGAGTATCGAACACGGGCCGGTTGAGTGAGAGACCACTTCACTAACCGCTAAGCCAACCTATGCACAATGCGAATGTAACCTTTTTAGAGTTATATTAGACTTCCGGTGACAGCACCGAGTATCGAAGACGGGCCGGTTGAGTGAGGGACACTTCACTAACCGCTAAGCCAACCTGTGCACAATGCGAATGTAACCTTTTTAGAGTTATATTAGACTTCCGGTGACAGCACCGAGTATCGAACACGGGCGGATGAGTGAGGGACCACTTCACTAACCGCTAAGCCAATCTATGCACAATGCGAATGTAACCTTTTTAGAGTTATATTAGACTTTTGGTGACAGCACAGAGTATCGAACACGAGCCGGTTGAGTGAGGGACCACTTCACTAACCACTACACCAATCTATGCGCAATTCGAATGTAGCCTTTTTAGAGTTATATTAGACTTCTGGTGATAGCACCGAGTATCGAACACGAGCCGGTTGGGTGAGGGACCACTTCACTAACCGCTAAGCCAACCAGTGCACAATGCGAATTTAACCTTTTTAGAGTTATATTAGACTTCCGGTGACAGCACCGAGTATCGAACACCGGGCAGTTGAGTAAGGGACCACTTCACTAACCGCTACGCCAACCTATGCACAATGCGAATGTAACCTTTTTAGAGTTATATTAGACTTCCCGTGACAGCACCGAGTATCGAACACGGGCTGGTTGAGTGAGGAACCACTTCACTAACCACTACGCCAATCAATGCACAATGCGAATGTAACCTTTTAAGAGTTATATTAGACTTCCCGCGACAGCACCGAGTATCGAACACGGGCCGGTTGAGTGAGACACCATTTCATTAACCGCTACGCCAATCTATGCACAATGCGAATGTAACCTTTTAAGAGTTATATTACACTTCCGGTGACAGCACCGAGTATCGAACACGGGCGGATGAGTGAGGGACCACTTCACTAACCGCTAAGCCAATCTATGCACAATTCGAATGTAGCCTTTTTAGAGTTATATTTGACTTCTGGTGACAGCACCGAGTATCGAACACGAACCGGTTGAGTGAGGGACCACTTCACTAACCACTACACCAATCTATGCGCAATTCGAATGTAGCCTTTTTAGAGTTATATTAGACTTCTGGTGACAGCACCGAGTATCGAACACGAGCCGGTTGGGTGAGGGACCACTTCACTAACCGCTAAGCCAACCTATGCACAATGCGAATGTAACCTTTTAAGAGTTATATTAGACTTCCAGCGACAGCACCGAGTATCGAACACGGGCCGGTTGAGTGAGACACCATTTCATTAACCGCTACGCCAATCTATGCACAATGCGAATGTAACCTTTTAAGAGTTATGTAAGACTTCCCCCGACAGCACCGAGTATTGAATACGGGCGGATGAGTGAGGGACCACTTCACTAACCGCTAAGCCAACCTGTGCACAATGCGAATGTAACCTTTTTAGAGTTATATTAGACTTCCGGTGACAGCACCGAGTATCGAACACCGGGCAGTTGAGTGAGGGACCACTTCACTAACCGCTACGCCAACCTATGCACAATGCGAATGTAACCTTTTTAGAGTTATATTAGACTTCCGGTGACAGCACAGAGTATCGAACACGGGCCGGTTGAGTGAGAGACCACTTCACTAACCGCTAAGCCAACCTATGCACAATGCGAATGTAACCTTTTAAGAGTTATATTAGACTTCAGGCGACAGCACCGAGTATCGAACATGGGCCGGTTAAGTGAGGAACCACTTCACTAACCACTACGCCAATCTATGCGCAATGCGAATGTAACCTTTTAAGAGTTATATTAGACTTCCCGCGACAGCACCGAGTATCGAAGACGGGCCGGTTGAGTGAGACACCATTTCATTAACCGCTACGCCAATCTATGCACAATGCGAATGTAACCTTTTAAGAGTTATATTAGACTTCCCGCGACAGCAACGAGTATCGAACACGGGCCGGTTGAGTGAGACACCATTTCACTAACTGCTAAGCCAACATGTGCACAATGCGAATGTAACCTTTTTAGAGTTATATTAGACTTCCGGTGACAGCACCGAGTATAGAACACGGGCGGATGAGTGAGGGACCACTTCACTAACCGCTAAGCCAATCTATGCACAATTCGAATGTAGCCTTTTTAGAGTTATATTTGACTTCTGGTGACAGCACAGAGTATCGAACACGGGCCGGTTGAGTGAGAGACCACTTCACTAACCGCTAAGCCAACCTATGCACAATGCGAATGTAACCTTTTAAGAGTTATATTAGACTTCACGCGACAGCACCGAGTATCGAACTTGGGCCGGTTGAGTGAGACACCATTTCACTAACCGCTACGCCAATCTATGCGCAATTCGAATGTAACCTTTTAAGAGTTATGTTAGACTTCCGGTGACAGCACCGAGTATCGAACACGAGCTGGTTGAGTGAGGAACCACTTCACTAACCACTACGCAAGTCTATGCGCAATGCGAATGTAACCTTTTAAGAGTTATATTAGACTTCCCGCGACAGCACCGAGTATCGAAGACGGGCCGGTTGAGTGAGACACCATTTCACTAACCGCTACGCCAATCTATGCACAATGCGAATGTAACCTTTTAAGAGTTATATTAGACTTCCAGCGACAGCACCGAGTATCGAACACGGGCCGGTTAAGTGAGACACCACTTCACTAACCGCTACGCCAATCTATGCACAATGCGAATGTAAACTTTTTAGAGTTATATTAGACTTCCGGTGACAGCACCGAGTATCGAACACGGGCGGATGAGTGAGGGACCAATTCACTAACCGCTAAGCCAATCTATGCGCAATTCGAATGTAGACTTTTTAGAGTTATATTTGACTTCTGGTGACAGCACCGAGTATCGAACACGGGCCGGTTGAGTGAGAGACCACTTCACTAACCGCTAAGCCAACCTATGCACAATGCGAATGTTACCTTTTTAGAGCTATATTAGACTTCCGGTGACAGCACCGAGTATCGAACACGGGCCGGTTGAGTAAGGGACCACTTCACTAACCACTAAGCCAACCTATGCACAATGCGAATGTAACCTTTTAAGAGTTATATTAGACTTCCAGCGACAGCACCGAGTATCGAACACGGGCCGGTTGAGTGAGACACCATTTCATTAACCGCTACGCCAATCTATGCACAATGCGAATGTAACCTTTTAAGAGTTATGATAGACTTCCCGCGACAGCACCGAGTATTGAATACGGGCCGGTTGAGTGAGACACCATTTCATTAGCCACTACGCCACTCAATGAGAATGTAGCTATTTAAGAGTTAAGTTAGACTTCCCGTGACAGCACCGAGTATCGAACACAGGCCGGTTGAGTGATGAACCACTTCACTAACCACTACGCCAATCTATGCGCAATGCGAAGGTAGCCTTTTAAGAGTTATGTTAGACTTCCCTTGACAGCACCCAGTGCCGGTCTTTGTGGTGTGTAAACCTTGCGATATCGCACAGGGCCTGCAAATTAGGGAGCCTGCAATTTATTTAGAAAATGCAGTAATTTTTGTCATTTGCAATGGAAAAATTCATCAAGTGAATTCAACAAAGGAATCCGAATTAGCAACAAGAAAACATAGAGACTCAACGGGTGCAACCTATTTCATCCCCTGAACATTTTGTACTCTGAAAGGATCGAGAAAAAAAACAACAGAGCTGAAGTCGCTGATCGGAGTTGCCGCAAACATTTCAAAATTTCTCTTGATCTTTTCAGTGGACGAACTAGGTCGAAATTCGATTTTGTCGACAGCGGACAAACGTGTCCAGTCTGAGCAGCTATCTCGGCGGACAAATTAAGTCTCACGGCGGACACACCAGATTTAACTTCGATCGTCATGCTTAGTCACTTGTGTTGATAATTCTTCACTATGAAATGCTTTCATCAGACCAGACCATTGAAGAGTGAAAGCGCCCTGTAGCTGCCCAATACACAACATAACTGATTAACTTCCACCGAACGAGATCGTGTGGCTTCTTGCGTCACAATGCTCTGGGCACGAGTCGGAAAATTTCTGCACTAACGTTACTGTTTTCTGCTGTGCAACGTTTCACTAGGCTTTTATCCTTAGGTTTATTTTTGACATGTCTGGTCTGTTGAAAAAAATAAAATTCAAAATAAATCACAGTTTGATTCCGTATAGGACTTGCAACTGTCATGGCTAGCGAAATTCTGCGTAGCTTTTTTCCGGATTGAAAAACCATTTTTTCAAATGCACTTTCTGATTATCCAACAGACTGTTGTGCGCAAACGGGCTTGTTCTTCTCTATTTTCTTTGTTCTAAGTTTTGACGCTATAAAATAAATAGAAAATATCGTGCAACTTCTGGTTTATATCTTCCCTTTTTCAAACTTTAGTGACAAACAAACAAACGACCATTTTTTACCTCAACCAAACTATAAACTAATGAATTTTTGCTCAACGTAATCAAAAAATGAAACGTGTAACTTACAAAAAATGTGAGATCATCTGAAGGCAAGCGCGAGACTAATTTAGTTTCTCGCGCGGGCTTGCGGTGATCGAAGCCAAACGTCACACTAAAGGCCTCATGATTTTGACTACCGCGGTAGTCTGTTAGTTGACAGAGAAATTATCAATTTAATACTGTACTGAAACGCTGTGAAAACGTTTTTCCATGCTTGGAAAATACAGATGTCAAAACATAGTACATAATTATATCAAACGCAGAGGCGGTCACATGCGTATTGCGTAGCCTATGACATTGTGAGAATTGAGGCTAATAAAAGTTAATGGAATAAATATACTGTGACGGCCACCGGCGTAGTTCAACTGCAATAAATAGTCAGCCGGTGTTAAATGATTTTTTAATCTTAATATTTCTTCTTCCTATCCACAAAGATTTCATTAGGAAAATGCACAATATCAAAATGATAAGTTTAGGCTAAAACACAACATCAGAAAACAATTTTTATATTTCTTAGTAAGATGCCAAAAATGCAGTATGACGGAACAATACAGTTAGTCAACATGTTTCTACGTTTATTAGCCCAAACCCTAACCCCTAAGCCAACCACCTGACAAAATGTAGAAGATGAAGATTTGGAATTGTTCTTGTAGAATGTAGACTGTGTTGTTGCAATGTTGACGTTGTAACATTATTGACGTTGTTAACGTTATTATGCTTCATTACCAACGTTATTAACATTATTGAACAATTTGGCTCTTTTTTACCCAGTTTGGACCTTTTTTCGACATTGTTTGGCTCTTTTTCTCAAAAGCTGTCTGCGAAATGTAAGTTGGTGTAAAATTTTACCTTCATATTTTGGACTAACTTTTTTTTTGTGGTTTAGACTAAACAGAGCATTACACTATGAAAATTGTTAATTAAACCAAGACTTTCTAGTTTAAACGAAATTACAATTATTGTACTTTGTCTCAAAACTACTCATCTTGTAGTTTTTCCTTGGAAGTTAGTTTTATTCGGTATTTATTTTTGTTCAGTCATGGCTATTTTGGTTGGGGCAACACAAGTCAGTCATGAAGTGCTGTGCCAAACTTTTGCCTCAATTGGTGAAAATGCTAAATTCTTTAACCAAACTGTCATGGCTTACCTGGTTCATAGGGTATTATTTGCCTATTAGGCTACATCAAAAATCAGCTTATCCTAGTGTGAGCGAAGCATTTAGTTTGGGGGGTCTGCCAAGGGGGTACGATTTTTTTGATTTTTTGCCATGTTTGAGGCCCTATCACTGCTAACCAAATTAGGTAACAACCCAAAGTTTTCTCTGGTGATAGTACTTACTTATTAGTGATGCAAGCCGCGCCGCCGCGTACGCGGCCGCTTTTGACTTTTTCGCCGCTGCGTGGAAGGTTGAAATGACAAAGCCGCGCCGCTTGCCGCGTAAACTTTCAAGAAATTAAACTTTCGTAAACGTAAACTTTCAACTTTTCAAGAAATTTAGTTATGAAACTTCAAATTTAAATTGGAAACACAGATCAGTTTATTTTTCTTCGAAAACTCTAAGCTAGAAAGCTAATTAGCTAAAAGCTATGCAAATTGCAAATGGCTTGTTGCAGCTGACAAGGTTTTGGGGCTGGCTTGTCAGGGAAGCTGTACGAATGTTTTTGGTTAATAGCCTAGCTGATAAGCTCAGCTCCCAGTTACCAGGCTATAGGCCTAGCGCAATTACCGCATTAGTTACTATAACAGTTAGCCCAGTGAGTTCAGGCAATAAGTTTTACTTTTGTGTGTGTAGTTCATAAGTAGAGATGTACCGATACCAATATTTTGGCCGATACCGATATCACTTTTTTAGGCCGATACTGATACCGATACTTTGGTGTTACAAAAAGAAGCAATTTTGGTATTTGCAAGGAAATATATCAAATGCTAAGTTTTACCTTATTTGCATAAAACTATTAAAAAAGCTTTGAATTGGCATAATTTATTAAAGATTCAAGAATCCAATCTCAACCGCATTGTTGTGTCATAATAGTAGGCTTTAGTAATGAAAAGCCACCGTAATTGAGGATTGGGGTATAAGGGAAGAAACATTACATCATAATTGGGGTTTCTGAAAAATTAATTAAGTGTTTGCGCAAACTCTCCAAATAGGCTATCATAATTGATAAGAAGATGTAAAATGTTAATCAAGTGATTTGTGTAGTCGTACAAAAACTATTCGACAAGTAATGTGCAACCTAAGGGCGCTTGTCGTTTGGTTGAAAAGCTTTTACCAGGCCAAGACTACCCAGGTAGCAAAAATGCACAATTCTGCATCGCTCCCACCCCGCCAAACGCTCAAAAAGGAAGTGGCTGCGTTTACGGCGCCGTAAATACAGCCGTTCCATGCCTTTTTTCTAGTCTTTACGTCGCTTTTAGTGCGCATGCGCGCTGTTGCTGAAAAAAGATGGATATATAACTAAATTCAACTGTTTTCACCAAGTGATTCAGTGGTGCATGCGGTCTGCGTCTGATTCTTACTCACAAGGATATGAGTTCGATACTTCCAAGAGGTGTGCTTTTTTTTAAGCTACCGTAAATTCTCAACTGAAGTGACTCAATCGTTAGGCTGTGCATTTTTGTGGCCGTTTAGTTTGTTTTTAATTCTGAACATCACAACGAAAAAACAGTATATGACAAACATAGCAGAGATCTAGAAAAAGGTAGAACAGACAAAACGCGGACGTTATACCGTGCATGATACCAGATAGCCGAGAACGTCTGCGCGGCGTTCGAAAGAACGCGGCTGTGTCTCGGTAACGACACTTAATGGCAAGCCAAAATAAGGGGAACAGCTGACTCGAAGACTAAATGTCACTTCGCTGCTTCCTGTTGTCTGTTGTATCGCATCTGTGATCGCAGTGTAGGCTACTGTATGTTATCGCAATGGGCGCAAATAAAAACACGATTATTATTATAAAGCAGGACAATCAGTTTAAAATATGACGTCGTCGTCGTGTGAGCCTCTGGGGCCGAGGGTCTATCCTTTTACCACCCCAGATTCACGATGTTCCCGGACTACACTGGAAGGCTAGAGAGCAGCCAGTCGTTGGTTTCGTCATCCATGACACACAGACCTTCCACTCCGTTCGGTGGCTTGAAGATGGAACAGCCATTGATGATGTGGTCTGCGGTCTGTTCCTCGGCACCACATTCACAGAAGGAGGAAGAGGCCATTCCCCATTGGTGCATGGTTGAGCGGAAAAGCCCGGCGTCCTGTCTTGGTAGTGTTAGACCGATTGGGCGTGTGTCGTCGTCGGGGATGAACGAATAGAGTTTGGTGGCGCTTGACTTCCATTCAGAACTCCATTTATGGTCCGCCCAAGCAGCCGCAGAGACGTCTTGTTCTCAAACCTTTAGTTAGGCTACTTTACGATTCAATCGTTAGGCTACGTATTTTTGTGGCCGTTCAATCAATCAATCATTTTATTTTTCGTCATTAACGCGTCCGGGACGAAAAAGATACTAACTACAAAAATCGATATAAACCTACCAGCACGTTAACGAACGGGAAAAGGTGGCAAAACCTTGAAAGGTTTAAAACGTGCCTGAATGAAAAATTATGTAGTAGGCTATATCAGTAGTTAGCACGGCCACAAAACCCAAAAAACAAATAGCAAAAAAATAAAACAGAAACAGTTTAGTTTGTTTTTAGTTCTGACCATCACAACGAAAAATCAGTTTAAAATATGGCACGGTCGAACACCTTAATAATTTTTTTTATAAATTTAGAAAGAAAAAAAAGGCTAGTGAGTTTTTTTTCTTTAAAATTCTATAACTTATTCATAAAATTTTTAGGTGTTTACGACCGTGCCATATTTTAAACTGATTTTTCGTTGTGATGGTCAGAACTAAAAACAAACTAAACGGCCATAAAAATGCGTACCGGTAGCCTAACGATTGAATCGTAACGTAGCCTAACTAAAGGTTTGAGAACAAGACGTCTCTGCGGCTGCTTGGGCGGACCATAAATGGAGTTCTGAATGGAAGTCAAGCGCCGCCAAACTCTATTCGTTCATCCCCGACGCCGACACACGCCCAATCGGCCTAACACTATACCAGGACAGGACGTCGGGCTTTTCCAATCAACCATGCACCAATGGGGAATGGCCTCTTCCTCCTTCTGTGAATGTGGTGCCGAGGAACAGACCGCAGACCACATCATCAATGACTGTTCCATCTTCAAGCCACCTAACGGAGAGTTGAACTAAGGTCTGCGTGTCATGGATGACGAAACCAAAGACTGGCTGCTCTCTAGTAGCCTTCCAGTGTAGTCCGGGAACATCGTGAATCTGGGGTGGTAAAAGGATAGACCCTCGGCCCCAGAGGCTCACACGACGACGACACCATATTTTAAACTGATTTTCCTGCTTTATAATAATAATCGGGTTTTCATTTGCGCCCATTGCGATAACATACAGTAGCCTACACTGCGATCACAGATGCGATACAACAGGAAGCAGCGAAGTGATATTTAGTCTTCGAGTCAGCTGTTCCCCTTATTTTGGCTTGCCATTAAGTGTCTTTACCGAGACACAGCCGCGTTCTTTCAAACGCCGCGCAGACGTTCTCACCACTCGGCTATCTGGTATCATGCACGGTATAACGTCCGCGTTTTGTCGCTTCTACCTTTTTCTAGATCTCTGCTATGTTTGTCATATACTGTTTTTTCGTTGTGATGCGCAGCCTAACGATTGAGTCACTTCAGGTGAGAATTTAGCTTAAAAAAAAATACACCTCTTGGAAGTATCGAACTCATATCCTTGGGAGTACGAATCTGACGCAGACCGCATGCGCCACTGAATCAATTGGTGAAAACAGTTGAATTTAGTTATATATCCATCTTTTTTCAGCAACAACGCGCATGCGCACTAAAAGCGACGTAAAGGCTAGAAAAAAGGCATGGAACGTCTGTATTTACGGCGCCGTAAACGCAGCCACTTCCGCTCAAAAAACATGTGCAACTCGGCTGCCCCCAGCAAGCCGGCTCCACTAGTCGGCAATTCAACTTCCACCTTTAGCCGCAACAAACTCACCAAGCCCAAACAATGTCACGGCAGAATAAGTAGGCCTAAAAAGAAAGCAATGGGACCACGAATCCTCACCAAACCAGTCAAAATGGTCCCGTTGTGCCAAAGATGACAACCTCATTGCGAAGAAAGGAGCGTCCCCCTGGGCCACCACGGAATGGCCCGTTTCGGCGAGTCCGATTCGGCGAGTCCGATTCGACTAGTCCGATTCGGCGAGTTCCCTATTCGGCGAGAGCCCTTTTCGGCGAGTGCCCTATTCGGCGAGTTTTTGAAATTTTTAAAAGGAAATTATCGGGTACCGTAGCCTAATTGCAATTGCCGTTTTTACATCGTTTTAACGTCGCTAAACGTTGAAATCGAGCAGAAAGGAATAAAAATAAAATGTTTGAACTATTAAATTAAAATTCGTCATGTCAGTTCAGTTGTTTTTATTTCTGACCATCATATGAAAAACAATACACGTCAACATAGCAAAGGTAGAAGCGACAATTCACGTCAACATAGCAAAGGTGTAGAAAAAGGTAGAAGCGACAAAACGCGAACGTTAAAACGTGCTTGTGACCGAAGTAAGTTATTGAGTTGAAAGAAATTTGGCAAGGTTGCATCACCTTCAAAAAAATTTAAGATATGAAGGAAAAATAAAACAAAGAAAATGTTACAAAAAAATCAATGTTTATGTTTATAAGTTAGTACTTTTGAATAGTTAAAATCATAGGCGCCTAACTATTTTTTTGGCCGTGGGGGCGAAAGCGTGTTTCATCAGCAGCAACGTAAATTCAGCGAAATGTCACGCAGATGGATGACGTAATTATGTCGTCACACTAGGATTGCTTTTATTGCCACACTCGGAGTTATCGCTACGTTCGACCTACCGTTAATTATTATAAACAAAGCTCGACCAAAACACATGCTATGCGTCTGCGTTGGCTAGCTGTTGATGGACTGCGACTCTTTAAGCTAAGCATAACATAAAGTTTAGCAACGAACTAGATTTATTAGCATGAAACAAGAGACGAAAAGGTTTACTAAAAGGTATATATACTGTAAATGGAATGAAAATACTAACTTGATCACATGCTTGAAAATATACCTGTTGAAAGCAAAATCATTCATGTTTACATCAATTCAACAGCACGTCACCTTTAATAAATTTAAAAGTTGCTGACATCCATAAACAGCCCTTGAAAAATAGTTACAGAGAGACGCTTGATTAAGTTTTCGACTTGACATTGCTCCCTTTTCACTACAATATCGCAACTTATGGCTGACCAGCTTTCAAGTTTCAATTCGCTGTAATACGCCCGTTTTCGTGTTGCAGATGAAACAAAAGATGCGCATATTCCCCGCCTTTGATCGGGTTTCTATGGTAACGGACGTGTGTGCGCCATGCAGTTTGCGCGAGTCCGTTGTTGTGTTGATTATGCCGCTTGTGCGACTGTGGGCAGTGCGGTTTGTACCAGCCCTTGTTACGTTGGTTAGTGGTAACCTCGGGCCGAGACTTCAAGTTCATTTTCACAGCAACCGATTCACTGCCGCGACAATTCTCTGCAGAGGTTTCGATTTTCGAAAGCGACAGGAGGCAGTTTGCAAGCGCATTAAGTTAAACGCACGCTGCGTCAACGTAGCAAATTATGTTGTTTTTGGGTGCATTCAACATCTGATGAGATTGAATCGACGCAAAATGGTAGATTTTTGCTATGTCACAGGCAGCAAAATCAGTCATTTTTACATTGATTCAACGTCTGCAGACGTTAAATCAACGTAAAAATGACAGATTTTTTTGTCTGGGGTGGGATTGTAGCATCGCTACTCGTTCTAGTGATTATTTAGCGCGAAGCTGTTGCGGTTTGTATTTAAAAATGTTTTCCTGCTGCCGATCGCTGGTTCATCTATTGTTTTATGTATCAATGCCGCATAAAAAGTTGCTCCCACGCGGAAATATGCGTGGGGGCCTGGCCCCCACGGCTTAAGCGCCTATGGTTAAAATGATTAGTTTGGATCAACAAATGTGTGACCTACACTCCTACAGCTTAGATTGTAAGGAAATTATCGGGTAGGCTACCGTAGCCTAGTTATACCGACCAGCAAAAATTTGTTCCAAGAACCCAGTTAGCCTAACAGTTCATTTTTACATTGTAGTAACAGAACGAAAAGGCTAACCAAATGTGTGGCCTATCGTTTTAACGTCGCTAAACGTTGAAATCGTGTAGAAAAGGGTGCTTTTGCTGACTAAGATACGTTGAAACTGAGAAAAATTCACAGAAGCCCTACGATACGTTGCATTTTTAAGATAATGTATTCAGACGTTGAATCAATGTACAAATGAAATATTATGCTAAATGGGTTCTTGGAACAAATCGTAGGGCTTTTGTGAATGTTTCTCAGTTTCAAAGTATCCTAGTCAGCAAAAGCTCCCTTTTCTACACGATTTCAACGTTTAGCGACGTTAACACGATAGGCCACACATTTGTTTAGCCTTTTCATTCTGTTACTACAATGTAAAAATGAACTGTGTTCTTGGAACAATTTTTTGCTGGTCGGGATAACTAGGCTACGGTACCCGATAATTTCCTTTCAATCCAAGCTGTAGGCCACACATTTGTTGGTCCAAACTAATCATTTTAACTATTCAAAAGTACTAACTTATAGACATAAACATAATCTATTTTCTTTTTTTTTGTAACATTTTCTTTGTTTTATTTTTCCTTCATATCTTAAATTTTTCTGAAAGTGTTGCGACCGTGCCAAATTTCTTTCAACTCAATAACTTACTTCGGTCACAAGCACGTTTTAACGTTCGCGTTTTGTCGCTTCTACCCTTTTCTACACCTTTGCTATGTTGACGTATTGTTTTTGATATCATGATCAGAAAGAAAAACAACTGAACTGACATGACGAATTCAAGCACGTTTTAACGTTCGCGTTTTGTCGCTTCTACCTTTGCTATGTTGACGTGTATTGTTTTTCATATGATGGTCAGAAATAAAAACAACTGAACTGACATGACGAATTTTAATTTAATAGTTCAAACATTTTATTTTTATTCCTTTCTGCACGATTTCAACGTTTAGCGACGTTAAAACGATGTAAAAACGGCAATTATAATTAGGCTACGGTACCCGATAATTTCCTTTCAAAAATTTCAAAAACTCGCCGAAAAGGGCTCTCGCCGAATAGGGAACTCGCCGAATCGGACTAGTCGAATCGGACTCGCCGAATCGGACTCGCCGAATAGTAGCAGACCCGGGCCACCAGCACAAGGTTGAGTACTCACCAGCACAGCGAGCTGCCGCGACCTGCCGCGACCTGCCAACCACAACGGTGTAGCTTCCACACTAGCCATTTCAATTCTTGCCACAAAACGGCTGCCGAGAAACATATAGTTGATTGGATGGTCTAAATGGCTAGCATGGAAGCTACACCGTTATGGCCAGCGAATCGCAACAGCCCGCCGCACCAGTGAGCGCCCAGCCCCGTGCCGACAGCAAGGAAGTACACTCCCCCCCCACAATGAGGCCGCCATCCCAGGCGCAACCAGACCACTTATTGATTAGTTCAGTGAGGATTCGCAGTCCCACCGCCCCCACCCCGAGCCCACCCAATCCGCCACGACATTGTTCAAGCCTGGTGAGTCCACCACAACGAAAGGCGGAAACCAAATCACAAACTGACAGAACCACTTAACCAGCCCACCAAAAACAACCAAGCCACACAGGTCCCTCAAACGTCCAGCAACGCAAAAACGATGCAAAACTACACATTCCCGCCACCTGGGTAGTCTTGGCCTGGTTTGATCCTCTGCTGAGAGTGAAAAAGAAACACAAATGATAAATATTGGAGAAATTGAGTCTCCTTCACAACTTCAGAATCGAACAACGCAAAACTGCTGAAACAAAACGTTTTGTTTGAGTGAAAGAATCACTGTAAGGGTCATTCCATGTCAATTCAACCAGGCCAGTTAACTCAAAGTCTCAGATTAGACTAAAATTAAGCTTAAAAGAAAAACTATGTAATTCTGAGCAAAATAAAGTTTGTTTTAGCAAAATCGGAATAGAGGTCGCGGAGTTATAGCATTTAAAAAAACAACACTTTTTGTGCTCATTCAACCATGACATGTATTGATTTTGACGCCAGTGACATTGAAACAGTCATAACTTTGCTTACCGTAGGTGGGAAAATAAGACTTGAAACCAAGTTCTATAGACAGATTATTGATTGATCTTCATGTTAAGCTAAACTTTTAATTATTTATTTTGGAGGTCAAAGGTCAAATATGGCAACATAAATCATCAAGTTTTTGAAATCAGTCAAGCGTAACAGAAGTTTGAAGTCGAATAACTCAAATCTAGTTGAACGATTTTTTTTAAGTAAGGTATCATATGAAAGCTCTGTTCATGTAGAATCTATTTAAACTATTGTCATAAGTGATATTAACTGATATCATATTCAAAAGAGGGTAACAACAGAAACAAACAAAATTGTTGAAATAATCATGGTTTTGCATTTGTTCAGTGTGCTACTATTTTTAAGCAACACAAGTAAGTGTTTGTAATGTGTTAATGTTTGTGTGTTTTAGTATCACAGCTTGTTAAAATACCACTATTTTCAGGAGTAGGTATGTTGTTAAGTATTTTGACATTATGAGTATGATTGAAGAAATCCAGTTTTGTAGCATTGGAATCCTTAAGAATAAAGAAACACAGTGTCACAAACTTACAGTAGTTAGGTCCAAAGCACTAATATCATTTGCATCACTTATATACAGAAGAAGATAAAAAGAAACTTTTATACAGAACTGATTTAGTTGAAGAAAAAGATGAAGTTCTAACTGTCTGTGCACACCACAAAGCCCTGATAATTGACAGATATGAAGTCCTGCAAAAGAATTGTTGTAACCCTTTTAAAATTCACAAAAAATACATCAAAAAAAATTTACAAGTAATTAGTTTAAAATTTGCTTTAGAATTGCAAGAAAAACAATTTGTAGTAATTCCTGGAAAAAAAGTTTGTGGAAACTGTAAAACAAGATTGAACAAACTTTGTGAGGGAACATTAAGTTCAACTTCAGATACTGACGTAACAGGACAGAGTACTGACAGTGAAGAAAGTACTGCTGCTGCTGATTTATTGAATAGTCAGCTAAATACAAGTTTATCTGAAATTGGGCAGTCTCCAATGAAGTTGCACAGTGTCCCTTCGAGGAGCCGATCTCGTTATGGAAAGCGTAAACTTGTTTCAATTAACAACGAAATGACAAAAAGAGTAGCAATTGCCCTGAAAGTGCCCCTGCATGAAGTTACAAGAGAGAAGAAATCGGTAGACTATGAAAGCAAACGTAAGGCTAGAGACCTTGACATTTTAATGGAAAAGATAAAAGAAAAAATAAGCAAAAAAGAAACAACACGTTCAGAAAAGATACAGTTATTAACACTTGTTCCAGACTCATGGTCACGGAATACTGTTGTGGAATACTTCCATGTAACTCATTATATGGTCAGGGCTGCTAGATCATTAGCAACAACACATGGAATTTGCAGCAAGCCACCAGCAAGAAAAGGGAAAACTTTGAGTACTGAAATAAAAAAGATTACGATTGATTTTTATTGTGATAATGAAAATACAAGAATCATGCCTGGTGCTCGTGACAAAGTCAGCATTGCTCCTAATGTTCATGAACAAAAAAGGCTGATCTTGTGTACATTGAAGGAACTTTACCTATCGTTTAAAGAGAAATATCCAGATATTAAGGTTGGATTTTCTACATTTGCAACATTAAGGCCAAAATGGTGTGTCCTTGCTGGATCTAATGGTACTCATTCTGTGTGTGTCTGCACAATTCACCAGAATGTAAATTTGCTCTTGCATGCAGCACAGCTAGAGGAGACTTACAAGGATATAATAGAGATGATGGTATGTGAACAAAGACGGTTATTTTTCTTAAATGTATTAACAAAAGAAAAATGATCGAATCGCAATTTCTGCAACAAAATACACAACGTAAGATTGTTAAACTCAACACCAGAACTAGAACAAAAGAAGCTGTTGTTCGCTAGCCTGCCAGAATGAAATGATACGAATAGAACAGAGTACTGCCTCGCGGAGTACACGTGACAAAAGGAGTGCAAAAGTAATCAAGGAAGCATGCTAACTGCAGGCATTTGTGCATCCCCCCCAGCTCGTAAGGCGAAACTGTAGACTTACGAGCTCGAACCCTTGATTACCCATTGACCAGAGGATGCGTCTAAATCCAATGCCGGCCGTCGGGACCGCGTAGAACGGCGCAAAACAGGCGATTTTTCAATATGAGGGACTCCACTTGTGGGTTCGCTTGGTTCCACTGAATCGAAAGGTAGCGGCTGCTTTGGAGGTTCCGGTGAGTGCTGTGGCTCACAAAGCTTCGGGCTTGAGGCTGGTGTGGGGCAGGAGAGTGCAGGCGGACTGTGATCTGCATCGAGAGGCAACATCGGTGATTCTCCAATTTCTGGGCTAGGGCCTATCTCGAGATGCGGAGGGTGGGGAGGGCAGTAGTCCGTTTCAGTAGGCTGGGCAAAAGAAGATGATGGGAGGCTCTGTGGGTGAGCATTGATGTTTGGTTGAGGAGGGATGGGATCGGCACATGCTTTAGTATGTGGAATTACTCGCAAGAAACGTCGATTCCGTTTTGTGATTCTGCCCGACCCGTCAACTTTCACTACATATTTGTCATGCGGCAACGTTTCAACAACCATTCCCACTTTGTCCCATTTTCGAGGATAGTTACCGTTTTGGTTTTGGATAAATACGCGGTTTCCACATTGTAAAGTACGTAAAGGACGAGTATGCTGAGACAGCGCCTTATCGGTTCGACCAGCTCGCAGACGAAGGGCGTCTTCCTTTGCCTTCCATGTATCCCGCCATGTACGACGAATGTGACGATTGGAGAACTTGACTAGGCGGTTTACAAAACCGAATGCGTCGCGCAGAGGGTGACCGAACACGATCTCTGCTGGAGAGATATCACAGTCAGGATCAGGTGTGTTACGCAACTGTAACAATGCACGTAAGAAGAAATCGTTGTTCAGGTCTCCGTTTGGGCTCACATTAGTCATGAGCAAGCGTTTGACAGTTTTGACAGCCACCTCAGCTCGACCATTAGATTGAGGGAAGTAAGATGACGATATGCGGTGCTGCACACTAGGGTGATGACTAAATTTTTTTTTGAGGAAATCGAAAACGCCTGCTATGGGAAACGATGAACTTTTTTATGTGTACCAAGAATGTGAAATTTTTTTTTGAAAATTTTTCAAAAACCTCCCCCACCAATTGATATTTCTGACGTCACCTAAGTACATTTTTCTCCTTTTTTACTCCTCATACATTGTTTAAACTTGTTACAGACTCCTTACCATACTAAAAAGGTGGCCCACAGTATGGTGCAGATTTTCAAAAAAAAAATTGTCGAAAAAAATCAAGGGGGTTCTGAGATTTTACTCTTTTTGTCATTATTTTTTGCAACAGCGCCTCTAGCGGAAAATTTTTAATTAGTGTAACTTCAAGAATTCTTAAGCGATTTCGACCAATTTTTTTGTCAGATGGTTTATTTTTGATACTGGGTGACTTGGTAGTTTGTTAGTTGTTACATTTTTACCACTAGATGGTAGTAATTTGTTTTTTTTAGTGTAAAACTTGCAAAATCCTCAAATCGACTGCATGATTTCCAAATTTATCGTATATTTCCATGTTCTTTTGCAATGTTTCAATATAATCAGTAAAAATTACTCTACTTATTTTCCTAATGTACTAGACATGAGTCACAATCAGTTACTTAGTAATATGAATGGCAAATTGTATTATTGTGACAAAATCATTTAGATGCAGTACAGGTGCACAAAGTATTAATACACACAATACTTTGTCCTTGACAGCTTCACAATTTGTTGCATGCAACAAATTTCACACTCAAATATTTTTCTTTGGTGCACTTCTTATGGAGTTCTTCCATCAGCTTAACAGCTCTTTCAGCAAGCATATTCGAGCGAGGGATGTCGAGAACAGAGCAATCCTGGTTCCAATGTGTTTCAAGCATTTCAGTGCACCGTCACACTTAACATAAAACATATTTGTTAAAGCCTAATTTACTGTTGGTATTGGTAGTCCGGTATAACCTTGAACTATTTCATAAACATTGTTTTGGCTATTCAAGAGTACAAATTTGATGAGGATGATGCTTTCATGATATAAATAGCACCGGTACCATAAAGTTACTTCAAAATATCACGGTTCACTATGGTTAAACACTAGTTTTACTTACTTTGATTCCTTCAACAGCCAATCACAATTTTGGGTATGCCTCCTCTAAGTATCTTTGGTCAGAAAACCATTGCTCTTGCCATCCATTAGCAATAAAGTGACATGGGATTTCTAATTTTCCTTTCCATTGCGGGATTAAGAGGTATGCGATTAAAGTATAAATTGCTCGTGAATTCCATCTAGCATTGTGCAAAGAAGGTAGTTTTCTCCATTTTATTTGAAGAAAAACATGATGCAACTGTAAAATTATGAATTTTAAATTGATTTATTAAAAGATGTACCTTTAGTAACCTTACAGCACAGCATGTTCAAATTTTAGCTCACCTTATAAAATTGAAAAGAACGACACAGCTCATATAAGAATTTGAAGTCATCTCTCCAACCAGGATTTTCATTGATGTTGACACAAACTTCTCCACTGTAATATCTCTGCAATTCTTCATATCTTTCGGAGATATCATCAATAAACTTGTAACTCAGAGTTGGTTTGGTGGAATGTTTGCTGACAAAGAAATCCAAGACATGCTTCAGAATTCTGTCCAGTATATGGTGTTGACAACCAATACATTGTGGTCGATCCAGTCCCACCTCAACCATTTTTGTTTGTAATTTCACCACTATACCATTTAGTCGACCAGTATTCACAGCGGTTGTGTCACAAATAATCATTTTGATACTGGACCAGGCTTCATATTCATTCAAAATTCGTTCCAATTCATTATGAATATCTTGAGCAGATCCACTTTTGCACTTTAGTATTCCAAGTTTAACCTCATTTGTTTCTCTTTGGAGGCAAACCACCTGAAACTCCTCCCCTGACAACCTTTTTCCATCAAAATGGAAACAGTAATATTTTCCTTCTTTCAACAGCAACTTTATTGTATGCTTTTCGTTGTTTCCAGCTCTTATAACACTACGCCACACGCCAGACTGTGATGGAGTAGGGAGAGTAACCCCTTCTTCATTCAGAGTGGAGCACACACCCGATGCTTTGTACATGGACAAAGAATGGCGAACCACCATTTTTGTTGCTGACAATGTTGACGATCTCATCTTCTTTTCAAACCCATCTTCTTCTGATATTGTGCTCTCGGAATAACTGGAGGCCCTGTCACTTTCAGAATCGCCATCTTTGCTGGACTCATGATATGCAATCCAAAACAACAAGTTAAGCACCCCCAACTCCAAAACCCAATACCGGTAACTAAAAAACTAACCCGATAACTAGGCTAACTTGAATTCAATTGCATGATAAATTGCATGATATAGGCCCATTAAATAGACTAGGCTACACTTTCAAGATTTTATGTACAGTACAACAAGCTGCTAATAATTAATAGATCAAATGATTTCAATTATTCTTTTAAATTATTAGCAACTTCCAATGCTATTAAAAACTCTTGTCTGGTCTAGCTTTATAGGCTATCAGTTCAGATATAAAGCACTAGTGCCCTCTAGTGACAAAAATATATCTAAATAAAGTAACAATAAACCTCCTCAACATTCAAAATAAGCTTATTGACAAAAAAATTTACCGAAATTGCTTAAGAATTCTTGAAGTTGCACTAATTAAAAATTTTCCGCTAGAGGCGCTGTTGCGAAAAATAATGACAAAAAGGGTAAAATCTCAGAACCCCCTTGACTTTTTTCGACAATTTTTTTTTGAAAATCTGCACCATACTGTGGGCCACCTTTTTAGTATGGTAAGGAGTCTGTAACAAGTTTAAACAATGTATGAGGAGTAAAAAAGGAGAAAAATGTACTTAGGTGACGTCAGAAATATCAATTGGTGGGGGAGGTTTTTGAAAAATTTTCAAAAAAAAATTTCACATTCTTGGTACACATAAAAAAGTTCATCGTTTCCCATAGCAGGCAAAAAAAATTTTTTTTAGTCATCACCCTACTGCACACCCCAATTTTTAAGAAAGAGTTCAGTAACGGCAGCAGTAAATTCGGGACCCCCATCTGTAGATATTTCCTCAGGAACACCAAACGTGGCAAAGTACGAGCGCAAAAGTTGAGTCAAAGCAGCTGCTCCTGCGGCACTCGATCCTGATGGCGTGGCAAATACATCCGACCACCCCGAGAATCTGTCCCCAATGACCAAAAAGTGACGGCCCCCATAGTCAAAATAATCTGCAAAAATTTTCTCAAATGGTGTAGCTGGGGGATCACATGGCGTCGGGGGAGGAGCTGCTTGAGATGGAGCATTACGATTACATGATGTACACGAATCACGAATAGCATGGATATCATTAGTCATACCGGGCCAAAATACTATGGCACGTGCCCGGCGTTCCATGGCAGACACACCTTGATGACCAGCATGCAACGTTGAGAGTACTCTAGGCCTAAGCGATGGTGGTACAACAATACGATCATGATATAGAATAACGTCGTCTTCAACAAAGAACCCGTCACGAGACTCACGATAGGGGAGATATGGGCGAATGTCGCCGGTGTTGGGAAAGGTGAATCCCGTTTCAATAGCTACCATTAACTTGCTAAGGTTTGGATCGGCGGCTGTTTCCCGAACGATTTCAGACCATTGCAAGCAAAAGGTATGGGCGGCATCTGCCTGTATGGTAGTAACCAGCGCCATTTCTGCAACATTATTTTCTGCACACGACGCTACAGCAATGAGATCGCATGATACTGGATGACGTGAGGCAGCATCGGCTGCGCAGTTGGTTGTGCCGGGTAAGTGTGCGATATCAAAGCGCCACATTAGTGTACGCTGTTTTAAACGAAACAGGCGAGTGTTAGTGATTTCGTCCAACGTACGGTCTCCGAATATTTTTACCAATGGCTTATGATCCGTTACGATAACCAAATTATCACAGCCTTGCGTAAAATACTTTGTCTGTTCTAGGCCCCACGCAACTGCTAGGGCTTCGCCTTCTATGGGGGCATAACGTCGTTCGGCCGATGAGAGGAATCGGGATCCTGCAAGAGTCACTTTCCAACCTGATGAGCAGCAGTCCGGTATAGTGGAAGCACACACGCAATGTTTTTGGAGAAGGAAATATCCGATGCCTTTATTAGACCAGTCAGGGCGCAAACATGTTCGACGGCAGGGGTCAAAGATTTCTACCCCATGGCGAATAGCGTCAACAATTGCCGATTTGGAGGCGGCAAATGCGGAATCCAGCTCCTGAGACCATTCGAACTTATGCTTTGGGCTAAGGAACGGCTTGAACGGTGCCATTAGGTCACGCAGTTGAGCATAGTTTCCTACTTGGTTGATTAATCCGAACCAACTGCGTATGTCTGTGATATTATTCGGGACTGGAAATTCTTGGATGGCGAGCAAGTATTTAGGGAGGGGCTCGACCATTGCTTCTGAGATACGGAATCCAGCAAAATCTACGGTGCGTTGGGCAAATTGAAACTTGTCAGGGTTAAGGACAATGTCCGCCCGTCCCACTAAAGTGAGGAATTCTATGGTTCGCCACCAATGTTCTTCCAGTTCGCTATCATAGAACACTGTGTCGTCGACACAGCGTTCTTTGCGCACAAAATCAGTTAATATGGTATTGAAACGGCGATTGTAGCCATCCCCAGAGGATAGGAATCCTTGCGGTGCCCTAGTGTAGCGCCATCTTCCAAAGGGAGTGATGAAAGTTGTGAGGTGCCGATCAGAAGGACGCAGTGGAACACTGTGATAGCCGTTCCATGCGTCAGTCACCGATTTCCAAGTGTTTCTGGGGACACGACGGGATAGCTGGAATGGAGCTTCAGAGGCGAAGGTTTCTCTCTGGCAGAATTTGTTTAAGGGGGAAAGGTCGACAGTACGGCGTGGTGAGCCATCATTTTTGCGTGTGATAACCATACGATGACACCATGTGGTGGGTTCGCCGTGGGGGACTTTTTCAAGGATTCCCAGAGCCTCGTCGCGGAGGAGATCAGCGTGTACTTTTTCTTGCCAATGCAAGGGGATAGACGCTGGTGTATGAACAGCCACTGGTTTCGCGTTGGGGTCAACATGTATTTCTATGGGAGGACCAGCCATACAATGTAGCGCGCGGTGCGGGCAAGTGTTGAAAGTGGATGCGGCGTACCTCTGGAGTAGCCAGTTTGCCATCTTGTCATTGTTTTCAGGTGTGCACGGGAACGGAAGCTTGGTTGGGGGAGCTGGAACTGCACCACGTTGAGGGCAAGTGCACGACTCCAGTTGCTTGCTGGGTAACGTGCAGCCACCGTTAACAAGTCTGACGACGTTGATTTCTGGTTCGATAAGATTGTGCGCCATTTCTTGCTTGATCTGATGTTCCCCTAGAGTTGGGAACTTCGGGGATAGGGCACCTAAATGCAATAGTGTGTCATGAGATAAGTATAACTTGTCAACGTCTTGACTGATGTAAATCATGCTCCGACATTCAACATTGCAGCCGTGCGCTGTACCCCGAATGATGGCACGAAATGCTCCTGTAATGGAAATAGTAGAGCGATTTGCAGCTATTAGGTTTGGTGCGGGTACAAGGGTCTCTTGTCCGAAGCCGGATTGCGCAAAGTTCTTCAGTGACCATACATTTATTTGGGCACCAGTATCTGCGATTGCTGTTGCTTGTGCTATCACGCTAGTGTGCCATGATGACATGAGTCATCCATAGATATGTCTACCCGAACTGTGGGATGTTCTCGCATGCGGGATGGTGTCCAATGCCCTTTTTGGAATGTGTAGTGAGGACCACGAATTGTTGAGCACATTGGGTCTCGGGCTACGATGTCAGTTTGTGTTGAGGCAAATGTGCCTATTTGAGGTACAGTAGGTGCTGCACAGAGTGCTTCGACTGATCCATCTTTAGGAGGAGCGCCCCATTTGTTTTTATGACGAGATGACCGAAAGCATTCGAGACAAAGTGAATAAGGCGTAGTGTTCCAACCTCTGGGGCCTTCTCTGTAACGATTGAATAATCTATTGCATTTAGGGCAGTGAGTTTGTTTTGACCAATTGGGAGAGGAGGGTGCTGCCTGGATGTGTCCACGGTCTCTTGGAATAGGGCTTTGGCTTTTCTTGCGTTTGAAAGTCGACACTGCCGAAACGTCATGAGATGGTACCGCATTGCGAGCCATTTCTTTATTCTCGACAAGGGCGATGATATCGTTAATGGGAATCGACAATACTTTGTCCATTCCCATCATGTCGCGACGAATCTCATTGTCAGCAATTCCACTGAGTAGTGTGTCTCGGATCATGTGATCTGTATAACTGACTGTCAGGCCGCAAGAACATGTAGTAGTGAATGCACATATATCCGCTTTTCCTCGAGCACGAGCTGCAAAAGCGCGAAATTTTTCATCGCGCATTTGGTGCATAGCCATAAACTCTGTCCGTAACACCCCTGTGGCGACAGGTATAACGGCCAGTTGTCGCATTGCAAGCAAAAGGTCATCTACAGGTTTACTCACTGTTTCAGCGTCAGCTTGGAGAAGGCTGTCCCCTAGGGCTTGGCCGGTACATTGGAATAACTGGGCTGAAGCTGCTTCATCAGAAATTCTGCAACCTTCTTTGAAAGCCTTCCATCTTCTGGTGAACACGTTCCATTCTTCCGGAGAAACTCCAATGTCTACAGTAGGTCGAATAAGCTTCGGACCAAGGTTTTCGGGCGCTGGAACGTTGCGCGTCGTAGCAGCATGACTGTACGTGTGACTTTGCAGCACCACACAAGCAACCGCTTCGGGCACGTCGGCTGTTTCAAAATTACAGTTGGGAAAGGCGCATGTTATCACCACCATTCCACAAATTTCTTTAGATTAACCTTATCCTATTGCGATTCGATCATGAACAAAGACGGTTATTTTTCTTAAATGTATTAACAAAAGAAAAATGATCGAATCGCAATTTCTGCAACAAAATACACAACGTAAGATTGTTAAACTCAACACCAGAACTAGAACAAAAGAAGTTTTAGTTTTAGTTTTAGGAATGTTTTAGCAGAAAATGTACACCAATAATCTTTTTGACTTTTGTATGGATCCAGTTTCATTTCCCTTTTCACATAACACTGACACATTTGATGTGAAAGGGCTTCCTTTCTGGGATATGAAATAAGGAAACCTGGATAATGGGTACACCTTGACGTTGGACGTTGGTGTCCAAGCTTTTCACTAAGTTACCCAGAATGTGAACCTCAACTATTTGTGTTTTCTTAAAAGCTCTTAATGTGATTAACCTTAACATTTTGTAAAACCAAATAGTTTTAAAGTTTCATGTTTTATTTAAGAGACTAACATAAAGACCAAGATAGATTCCCTCAGCAAGAGATGTGAATTTTCATATTTTCACCAAAATTTTGAATCTTGTTATTTTTGCATCTCTAAAAAACAATACCATTGATAGGTGTAAGTAATCAGTAATCTCCTCATCAAGAAATTTCGATCAAAAAAAAAAAATTTGAAATCCAAGTTATCCATTTTGAGTTATAGACATTTGAAATGTTGTCACGCATGACTGCACATAAAAAAGTGAGATAACTTTGGCCGCAATTTTCAAGGTTTAAAGGTCAAACTTCATGATTACTACTTATAAATCTCATTCAGCACATTTACTTATAAATGTGACCTTGCAAAATATTAGAAAAAAATGTTGACAGGTTTGCAAGTTACAAGAGTTTGAGTAATTAAGAAATGTTATATGCAAAAAATACTATGCAAAATTCAATGAAAACACTAGAAATTTCAAATTGCGATAACTTTGCCAATACTGGTCCGAACCCAAATATCTAAGATCCCACTCTGTAGTGATCTATGTATATATTATAGCCTACATCAAACTGAGTATTGATAAGTTCAGTTATGGTATCAAGCTGTACTGCTATGGGTGCTTCTTCCAGTTTAACTCACTTGTTATTAGATTCCCATGTTTATGCTTTGTGATTCATTTGCTTTGTCATTTTGTTATTGTTCAGTGGTTCATTTCTTTTGCCTTGGTACTATGCATGTCCTATGCCATGCTCAGTACTGTATTATTCTAATGCCAATGATAAACTTGCAGCAAGTATGGATATGATGCTTATAACTTTGAAGCCGTAATCATTTATTGACAAAATTTAGAATATTATGTTTTTCAGTTCTTTTGCTTGTCGCCCTCTTATGAACATGATATCAGTTAATATCACTTATGACAATAGTTTAAATAGATTCTACATGAACAGACCTTTCATATGATACCTTGCTTAAAAAAATTCGTTTAACTAGATTTAAGTTATTCGACTTCAAACTTCTGTTACGCTTGACTGATTTCAAAAAGTTGATGATTTTGTTGCCATATTTGACCTTTGACCTCCAAAATAAATAAATAAAAGTTTAGCTTAACATGAAGATCAATCAATAATCTGTCTATAGAACTTGGTTTCAAGTCTTATTTTCCCACCTACGGTAAGCAAAGTTATGACTGTTTCAATGTCACTGGCGTCAAAATCAATACATGTCATGGTTGAATGAGCACAAAAAGTGTTGTTTTTTTAAATGCTATAACTCCGCGACCTCTATTCCGATTTTGCTAAAACAAACTTTATTTTGCTCAGAATTACATAGTTTTTCTTTTCAGCTTAATTTTAGCCAAATCCGAGACTTTGGGTTAACATTTTGCTTTTTTTTGGTTGAATTGACATGGAATGACCCGTAAGCAAATAATGCCAAAACGTGCGCGACTGCGCGCAAGAAGTTATGGGATTGTGAGGTATGAAAAATTTGAACAGGTTGTTATTTTTCTACTTCAATGTGACCTTAGTTACTACTTTCTAAAAGTCTACATCTTTGCTTCTTCAGAAAATCCGCAGCAAACGCCTTTTTTTACATGTTTAGTATTGGCCACAGTATCGGCCAAATTTTGCCGATACCGATACTCAAAAAATGGCCGATATCACCGATGCCGATACCGATATATCAGTACATCTCTATTCATAAGTATAGCCACTGACATTAAAATTGCATTATTGCTTAGCCTACAAAAAGTGTTCAAAAGTCTTGATACTGGATCCAGGGGTCTGCTACTATTCGGTGAGTCCGATTCGGTGAGTCCGATTCGGTGAGTCTGATTCGGTGAGTTCCTAACTTCTAACCCCTAACTTCTAACCCTAAAACGGCAATGATAATTAGGCTACGGTAGCCGATAATTTAAAAAAAAAATTTAAAAAATCCCCCGTTAAGGGATCGGACTCACCAAATCGGACTAACCGAATCGAACTCGCCGAATCGGACTCACCGAAACGGGCCATTCCGTGGATCCAGGAACATTCTATTTGTCTTAGTTTGTATTATGTCTTAGAACTTAGATGCATTGCTGATAAGAGAATATGATGTGGTTAGCCTAGCCAATTAGCCTACTGCACAACTGTACTGGTAGGTTACCGTACCAGTTATATGCCATGGGTGCTTTTTGCTACAATTGACTATCTAACAAATAACGCGTTAAAATATTTTTTAAAAAGTTTGTAATTTGCGGTGCAGTGTCAAAGTTCCAGATAAATTGCGGTGCGCGGATAGATGAGTCAGTTGCGGTGCGGTGCGCGGATAAAGATTTTGGGTTTGCTGCATCTCTATTGTCCATGTTGTTGCTTGAATCTTGATTGTTGATCAATTTCAGATGGAAAGAAGATTCATAGATCATGCTCAGTGTGTCACTGAAGATTTGGTTTATAAAATCTAATGCTGTTGTTTACAATGAATTTTATTTTCGACACATTTTAATAATTACAAGATTGATTCAATTTTTATTTGTGCATGATTGTATGGAGTACCGTACTGCATATGCTTAAAGCGACTGGTGAACCGAGAATCAAGTGAAGAATTGAGAAGGCGTGGCATCCTCCAAGTATCAAAGATTGTACACAATGTTCAGTGGAGGCAACTCCATTGTTATGGCCACATGCAAAGAATAGATAAGGACTTCTGGCCTAAGAAGGTTCAGTCACTGGAAGTAGAAGAGCGTAATCCATGTGGATTGTAGACGGCCAAAGGTGGTGTGATAATGTACAGAGCGACCTCTGAAAAGGGAACCTTGTCCCTGTCAATGTTCAAAACAGGAGTGCGTGGAATGCCTCCATCAAGCCGGATCGAAATTTGCTGACATTTAACCCAGGCGAAAACAAAGGATGTAAAATTGTGCACTAACTAACTATCATAATAAAATCAATCAAAATACAAAACTCTTCGTCTTGTTGGGCGTTATTGATTGTTTGATTAATGAAATTGGAAATTGGTGAAAATAATGTGCAAATTCTATAAAAATTAATCCATCTGTTTTCTAAAAATAATTAAAGTTAATGGTTTGTGTATTATTCACTATCTTTGTAGGGTATACTTCAAGATTTGTTGTTGTGCTAGAATATATAATATAAAATGGCATCAAACATCACCGAAAAATTTAAATGTCCAGTATGCATTGAACCTTTGAAGATCCCCATTTATATGCTCTCGTGTGAGCATTTCTGCCACAAATATCTTGTTAGATTCTGTCAGAACAATCAGGATAAAAGGTAAGAATGAGATTTAAAAAAAGTTGTTTAGCCTACTTATGTAGTTTGTTTCTATTGCAATACAGAAGAGCTATCTTTAATCTTTTTTTAATTTTTCAAGTCATCATCAATCTCCCAGTAACTTGGAACAAGTATAAATATACTGAATGTCCTAACACAAAACTTTAATCTTACTTCCATCACTGCAGATGTCCTTGTAGAAGACCCATTGCGTTTCCTAGGAGCGGATTGGATGGAATTTCCCGAAACATCACTTTAGAAAGCGTCATTGACAGATTGGGAAAGGTAAAGCTTGTATATATATATATCATATATAAAAATTATCAATTAGTATGTTGCGTTTGGCCTGATAACGAATCGAAAATATTGATTAGTGTTTTGAAATGTAATGTAGTACATTCAAATAATGTATCATACTAGGTATATATCGCATTTTTGAGTCAATGTTTGAAATTTTTTCTCACTTTTTATTCTTATGAGTTCAATTGATCTAACATTTGAGTTGTAGACATTTTTACCATACTGGAGTTTTAGGGCAACTGTTTTTAGCGATTGCTTTTCGTCGAAAGCACATTAGCAAGAGAGATAGGCAGTGAAGGATAAACTGTTAACATTCATGTCTAGTAGTTGTCTACTTATGTTTGTTAACATGATTCCTATTTTGTTTTGATTAACTTCTAAAGTATCATTAGTCCACGACCACGAGTAGTTTTCTCACCAACAATCCAACATATAAATTAAAAAACTTAGGCATTGATCCTAAAATAGGTCACTAAGCTTGACAATTTTTATGCTTCCTTCAGATAAGTTTCAGTTCACTTTAGTTTGTTTTTATGTCTGACTATCACAGCAAAAGTCATTACTTTCTGAAACCACTACAGCCTGTCTCACCCTGAAAGGGGGATCATCAGAAGATCCTTATTCAATTAGATTCTATCTAAATAAGGACCTTCTGATGATCCCCCATCTTAATTGAAACAGGCTGTAGAGGTTTAAGAAAGTACAGTAGTAATTATATTTGATCTAAAGTTTTAAAATTAAACAACCGATTTATTTTCAGGTAAAAGTTATTTCACAAACACAGAAAATAGAGGTTTTGACTCCTTCAGTAAACCGAGGTAAGAAATACAAACACTTGTTCTGTTTTGAGTGCTGTGGTTCTGTATTTAACTGGACTTTCAGTTTAATTTTCGTTTTGGGCAATACGTTCCTCTTACACAATATGAAAACAAATGTATATCAAGTATAATGCATTGCATTGTATACATTTGGTGTGGTGTGGCAAGACTCCCCGGTGCGTCATTGTAAGTTTTTAAGTACACTTCACAACGATATCATTTTGTAATTATATTTGAAACTAAATCAAATGAAAAAGTTGAGGTTATTCTATTGTCATCAAATTCATTAGTTAAAAAGTGCTGAAATTTAGTCATGACATTTTTCTCGCTGTTACTTTTCACTACAAAACAGCGGAAACTTCAGATAGTTGTGTTGTTGTAATTGTTTTCGCACAAAGTCAATGCATCGGATTTCATTGTATCCAGGATTATACCCTGTGTTTGTCTGTAGGTTTAATTTAAGTGGACGGAAAAGTAATCCCTGTAGTTACTTTTAGACATGTTGATTGTCGATGTCAAGAGTAAGTCCCATGCTTTTGAGTGGTGTCCAGTGTCCACCTGCCATTCATTCGAGCTTCGTACAAAGTTTGTCTCCACTTAGCCATGCTGCGGCATCCAATTACAAAATCAGCATTGTGGCATTCTCATGACACCCCAGCATACTTGAAATTTATTTGGCAGGCCGTCATTTAATCCACTAGGTGCCGCTGAATGGAGAGCAGTCCTTTCAATGAGTTCCTCACACGCACACCCCGAGAATCGAACCAGTGCTGCTTGATCTTTGGCTTTCCACAGTCGGAATGGCCCGTTTCGGCGAGTCCGATTCGGCGAGTGCCCTATTCGGCGAGAGCCCTTTTCGGCGAGTTCCCTATTCGGCGATTTTTTGAATTTTTTTTTAAATTATCGGCTACCGTAGCCTAATTATCATTGCCGTTTTAGGGTTGGGGTTAGAGGTTAGGGTTGGAGTTAGGGGGTTAAGGGTTAGTATGTTAAGGGTTAGGGGGGTTAAGGGTTGGGGGGGTTAAAGGTTAGGGGGTTAAGGGTTAGGAGGTTAAGGGTTAGGAGGTTAAGGGTTAGGGGATTAAGGGTTAGGGGGTTATTTGAACGTTTAGCGACGTTAAAACGATGTAAAAGCGGCAATGATAATTAGGCTACGGTACCCGATAATTTAAAAAAAAATTCGAAAAATCGCCGAATAGGGAACTCGCCGAAAAGGGCTCTCGCCGAATAGTAGCAGACCCTTCCACAGTATGTGCACAAAGTCGGGCGCTTAACAAATTGAGCGATCGAGACAGACTATCAGTGTGTTGCAAAAGTAGAAAAAATCCTTTGTGTGTTGCACTAAACGATTTAAAAACTAGACACAATACGGCGCACGAGAGTCAAGCGAAATAAATTTTAACATCTACCGCCACCTATCGAGAAATTGCGAAAGTACCCGAACTCCTGATAAACGCGGTTTGAAAACATGACATGAATGTACAAATGAAATCCGGGAGTGTATTCAAAATTAATTTTTCAACAGATTCAGCATTGACCGAGCAACAAAATAACTTCCAAAAAGCGGTGGAAACCATGCAAATAATCATCAACCATGTCGAAGGATGGGACAAATTACAGCCAAGCATCGACCAAGCGAAATGCTTGTTGAGTTTGGAAAAGATTCCAGAAGCTGAAATTGTTTGTGTTTCGATTGCATCTATTGTTGATGCAAATCAATCGTCACGCTTGACCGATCAATCACGTGACGTTTATGATGAGAATATTAAGAAATTAGTTTTGAAATTCGTGAATGTGAAAGAATGCGATTGCGCAATCTCATTGGCTCGTTGTAGATTTCAATTTGTAAAGAATCACTATGACGGGGAAAGCAGGTTAGATAAGCTTGAACGTGTTGGTTGGTTGATGACGCAAATATCCGAAGAATTATTAAAACAAACTAAACAAGAACAAGTTATAGAGCACTCTTCATTCATGGAAGAAATTCTTGATTCAATGCAAAGCATAAAGTTGATGCCACAAACATTGTTGATTAGAAAATTAAATGTAAAATCATCACTTGGTTTCTGGTGCATCCAGGCAGCTGATTCGTACGAAATCAGTAACAAACAAGAATTGAATTATATGAATGAAGACGGCATTCCATGTAGGGGCAAGTCGATATCGTGTATTTGGACATTGCCACCATCATTTTGGATCTTTCCTTGAAAACACCAACCAACTAATTAAAGCAAAAACCGCTTTCACAAAAGCTATTGAAACTAAAAACACCTCCAGTGATTGGTCGAGTGAGGATCAGAAATCGCCAAGTGTTTGTATAAAAAAATATTTGCAAAACCAGCATTGATGTTTTATGGAAGGTCGCCGAAAGCTTTGTTTGATAAATTATGAGAAATATATCTGTTCTTGAACAAGCATCATCGATTTTGGGTTATGTGTTCTGGTTATTGTGACCTATTGTAATAAAATTGTTGTAAATAAGCCCTCTCACTGTACAGACTTAACTTGAACAGTTGTGCATCCCTGCACTGGAGACTAGAATAATAAAGAAAGCAAACAATAAATGCCATTTTTTCGGAATGCAAGTTCGCCATGAATTACGTAGGCGATATAAATCATTTCGAAAAATACCTCCCGGGCCACTTAGAATCTTCCCGCCGGCCATGGGTTGGACACCCCTGGTTTAAGATGTTGGCTTGCAGCTTTTGATTTTAATATTATGTAGCCTAATCATGTGTTCAGAATAGAATTTTATGCGTGTGATAACGCCGGAGTTTGCTTTATTTGCAAAAATAGGAGTCGGAGGCCAAAAACCTGACTTCGCACACCGCGCTCTGGTCGGCAGTTGCTTCGGTCATGTGGAGGAATTGAAACAATCATAGGCTACATATTCGTTCGCCCCGTTAACTTAGTGGTAACGCGCCCGAATCAAGAGACGCTGGTTCGACTCTCTGAGTGTGCGCCTGAGCAACGCATTTCAGAACCGCTCTCCATTCAGCGGCACCCAGTAGATGGAATAGTTCTCCAGTAGCCTAACAATATTTTAACAATCGGAAAACTTCAGTCAGTGAATCTCGGTAACCGGTCCTGCGTCAAAAGTCCACTAATTAAAATTAGATGCTTTTATATCTTGACTTTACGTTAATCAGGGTTTAAAGTGTCGAAATTCTCTTTTTTTCAAACACTCATGAAACGTTATTTAACATGTAATACAATGTCATTAAAACGTTGCTATAGAATTATAATCTTATTTTTTGGAGAGGGGCAAGATAAAATTTGAGGAGCTCCTCCGTGGCTATATTCCCGCTATAAAAATCTATTTTTTAAATTATTTAACCATGACCTAACCAAGAAATCCCCTTCACCAGAAGTAAACGTTCAGTCTATTTTGACTGGAGGGATTCTGTTTTATCATAAATTAAGTAAGATAGGTGGTGTCTGATTGGTCAGCGATGCTATAAATCGTAGGTTGCTGCAAGCCATCAGATAGAATTGAACGGATCCGGAGACACAGAAATCCTCCGTAAGAGGTTGACAAACAGGTGCAAATTACCACGGATGAGATAAAATCAAAACCTCTGAGGATAATTAATGTATGTCACTGAGCGTTTGATAAAGATGGGCTGGCCATGTCCACCGGATGCCGAACCATCGCATCCCTAAACAACTGCTCTACGGAGAACTGACTAACGGCAAACGTCATGTAGGTGGTCAAAGAAAACGCTTTAAGGACACTTTAAAAGCTTTCATGAAAGAATTCGCCATCGACGTAGATTCGTGGGAAGACTTAGCCGCAGAACGACCAACATGGCGCAGTCTTATTTATAAAGGCGCAGAATCAGCTGAGAAACACCGCACGCTATCTGCTGTCAGAAAACGAGAACATCGCAAGGCCCGATCCTCAAACAACCCTGGCCCTAGCCAACCATCCTTCCAATGTCCATCCTGCAGCAGAAGTTTCACCGCACAGATAGGCCTCACCAGCCATCTCCGCACTCATGTAGCCTACACTGACCAAAGTCAACACTAAAAAAGCAGCTTGATCTCAGTCTCATTGGCCATCTTCGGAAACGAAGGGCGAACATCATCATCAATCCTATATAAGAGGGCGTTTGATACCATTATCCCTACAGGTCAAGCACCGATGGTTCCACTCTCGTAGTGCGGATGAGCAACAAAGTTCTACTATAACTCTCTATTTCCTATAACGTGGTGAATGGGAGCAAGATGGCATTATCAGAATCATCGCTATCTATGTTCGTGCTTTTCCAGTGTTGGCACATTCCTTTCCCTGCTCGGTATTTCAGCACACATTCTAGGAAAACAAGTTTATTTGGCACAAAGATTCGCCAGCACGCTGAGAAATGGTCCACCTGCAGACCAAAAACAACAATCTTGATGTTACTAGACAAATCTGAAAGCAATCGCAAATATAAAACGTTAATAGGAAGGAATAGATGATGGAAGGCAGCTGCAACGATGGATGGAAGATGAATATGAGGTAGCTCCGGTCGTATCTGAGGAAAAATAGTTTGATTTAATGGATTGCCTGCGATAGAACTTTGTGTGAACAGAAGCACCACTTCAACATCACGATACATCGCTGGAAAAGCGCGTTTTCATAATGTAGCATCAACATTATTGTATTCTGTTTCGATCTTCCGAGTCTGATCACGACAGTGATGATTACTAGGCATCAACACAATAAAGTGGACACAGTGTTCACTTCACACATGAGACGTTCATCAGACAGCACATATTGTTAGCTGCACAGTGCACAACAAACAATGATGCATTCGGTTGCGTCTCTATGCGGCTGCATTGACCCTGTCTGCTTTGTAAAGCGCTGAATAGCAACGCATTCTGCGATGGACACATTGGTAGGCTATATAAAAACACACTTTATGGTTAAAAATTGAATGAGACTGTTTACCAGGCACTTAGTTAAATAAAATGATATACGTTCTTCTGGTGCAAACTAAGCTGAACTATCACAAGATGATAAGGTGATAATCTGCTTTTATTCCAACGTTTCGTCAATCAGACACGACTGACTTCTTCAGGGAGCTGGTCTTCTACCTGGTCTAGCTCCCTGTAGAAGTCAGCCGTGTCTGATTGACGAAACGTCGGAATAAAAGCAGATTGTCACTTTATACATCTTGTGATGGTTTAGCTTTATTTGCACGGTCAGTAGAACGTATAGTCGTATATCATATTATTTAACACATTATGGATATTACTAAATACTATGTATGAAACATTGCCCACCTGCTTCAGCTATACATCCGATTCCTTTGCGAGAGATCCCACCCCGGCTTGGTAGGAACTTACTCGGGGGGGTACTGGCGGTGGATAAGAAGGAAAGCGTTGGGGTGCGGAGGGTTTGTATGATTGGGCGGTGCCTTGTGGGCGAGGGGAGGATTGTGGGGGAAGGGTCTTCTTGCAGGCCATCAGCCAACGCATGACTCTAGCGTTCTTTTCAATGATACTGATGGATGGGGCGTTGGCCAAGCTGGTAGCTGAAGGATCCACATCCATGGGATCGTCTGGACCATCCCGGACGTAAGCCGACGCTCCTGGATGACAACGCGCATCAGTGACGAAATAATGCATTGATGGATTAAAGAGGAAACCAGACCAATTACAACTCAGCATTCATACACCAGCTCTCGGTGACGCTATTTACGTACTCACAAAAGTTTCATCAATACTTAACTTTATAGTCTCATTGTGTAACAGAAGACAAAGTTATAAATTTGAAAGATACGATTCACCCCAGATAAGGTTAAAATCTAACCAAATCTCATCACGACCAATAATAATAGTAACAACGCTTTTATTTGCGCCCATTGCGATAACATACATAAGCACTAAGCAGCCGACACAACAAGCTGATACCATTAAGACCCATCAGAACCCACCTGCAAATGAGAAATCCGACTCGGAGCTCACATGCGCAGTGGTGAAGAGTGTGTCACGTGACGAGGGAAGAGGAGAGGCGAGTTCGTTCATCCCCATGGTGGAGAAGAACCTGTCGAGCTCGTTCTGGAAGACGCTCGCGTCCGACTTTACCCTGAACCATTGTGACGTCATTACGAACAATATTCAATGAGAGATTGAGTTTCGTGTTTTAGCAGCATGATCGTTGTTTACTCACAATCACAAATGTAGATACAAACGACCTGTTTTAGCCTGCTGCTGCTGGTTCGCTGTGAAAAACCGCTACTACCAGAGCGAAACCGCTGTATCAGGTTAAACAGGTCGTTTGTGTCTACGCTTGTGAAATAACAATGAGTTGATGGCGTGCAACTCTTGTAGTGAACATCTGTGCAAGTCGGTTACCTTTGTCGATTTCGTTTCAGTGACGAGTTTCTCGATGACGTAGGTGTGCGTTTCAGTGACGAGTAAGGAGTCGATGACGTAGACCTTGAGCTGTGAGGTGGCGTCATTCGAGCGGCCTAAAACAACATCAATTATACCGATGCATTGTAACAATATGACGTCAAAGACGCAACAGCGCGCTTTGAACGACGACAAATGATGAAGTCACAAAAGCCTCAGTGACTTAACAAAAGTGAATCAATCAGGTGTAGAGATTGCAACAACATTTTCGCTCTCAGTTCCAACTCAAGTGTTGCTGAAAGGAACACAAACGAAACTGATTTTTAAAACTTGCACCACCCACCTGTTTGGTCGGAGACAATGTAGGTGACACTGGGGTGTTGTTGTGGCGTTTGGGGCTTCCTCGATGGTTGTTGCCAGGGTAGGGGCAGGTTGGCTTCAGGGGGGCTTTATGATGGGCTGCCCCCTCTCGTTTTCCCCGTCTAGGTTTCAAGTCCGACGCGGTGAGCGCTGTAAGAGCATAGTCGATAAACAGATACAGCTCTCTGAGAGACCCTTCAAATGTCATGACGTCATTTTCCTTACATTCTTTATACACAACACCCTGAACACACTTGCGGTATATAAATAGATAACTTTGAATAATCCTCTCTAGTTTGAACAAACAAAATTTATTCTATATCATGAAATAAAAGCGATGAAACGTACCAACCGCAATACAAGCGTTGGCGTGAAAATATTATAATCACTTAGGATAGAACAAGTTTGTAAGGAACTAACCTGTCAATGGCTTGTTGACGTCCCCTGATGCAGAGCTGGAAGTGTTTTGTGACTTCATGGTGTTGACGTGATCCTCGCGACTCGTGCTCCGGCTGAGCGAGCCACTGTGCCTGCAATGACGTCACAATGGGGGATTTTGAAACACTTACTGTCAGTAAATTGTCAATTGCATAATTCTTACGAGACGGTTTCTATGACATTGAAAATGAACACTACAGAAACATTCAACGTTTTATAGGCAGAGAAAACTTTTTCTCGAACCGTAGAAAATTTCATTATCAGATCACCGCTTCAATGCGTGATGGAAATCTACAGATAAATCTGCATCAGGCATTGCAGAGTGCAAAAAACAGTGTTGCAGAACGCGTTTTGTGTTTTGAAAATGATAATGAAATTTTCTACGGTTCGAGAAAAAGTTTTCTCTGCCTATAAAACGTTGAATGGTAGTTTAATTAATTATTTCTGAAAGTTCCTTGGTTTCATATTAACAGAAACATTTATCTTCAACTAAACTTTCTAACATTTTCAAGAAAGTTTATAAGTTTTTCCAACAAAGTTTTGATTTAACGTACTAATAATACTGTACAGTGTGCAGTCTGTACACTGTACTATTACATATACTTCTTACACATTATTCTGTACAGTCACTGTACAGACTTGTTAGCGTTCAAACTCACTTCTTTGTGTAGTCTGGAGCGACTTCCTTCCTTGAGCGTGGGGCCAGCATGGGTGAGTTAGGAATTCCCGCATTTACTTTATGACTTGGGGCAAGGTCGATTCGGTTCAGCGGCTGTGAAGTGACGTCATTCGCTTTCGACCAATTGCGTTGCTTGTCGGCTTGGTTGTTACGGCGTCCGAGCGACTCCGGCGACGAATGTTGTGAACCTTTCCAACGCTCCGAAGACTCTTGTGACGTCATGCTGACGTCATTCGCCCCGAAGCTAAATCCTTCGTCGGCTGTCGGGGTTTTGGACCGTGAACTATCACGGGACTTGGGTCTCGAAGGGACTTCCCCTTCTTTCACCCAGTGCCGCAAGCCATTGACATCCGGGACGGTGGAAACTCTCTTATCCCGACTGGAGGTCGGAGCCACCAGAGTCTTGCAGTCCATGCTGGCATCGGGAGACATGCTGCTGTATGCCGTGTCCATGTCATCATCTTCCAAAGGATTAAGGATCTCCTCCAGTGCTTCTGTGATGTTCATCTTCGTTGCTATTGGTCGGCTTACAGCAGATTCTGTGAGAGAAATTGACACCAAAGATCAACATAATCAAATACAACACCGAAACCTGCAGATAAAATCTTAAATTGGTGCTGAGGTTATGAAATGTTGTTCCAATTCAGACGACGTTGAAGCCGAACGGCAAATCGCATACTGCGCCGTCACGTAAAAATATGCATTTGATAATGTTTGTACAAGTTATTCAATGGATTGCAAAGCATTGTGCATCAACGACACACTACAATGGAAGCAATATGACGTAACAAACCTTCGTGCAACGATGCTCGATTTGCATTCCTCTTCGCATCGCCCGTGGAAGGGGTAGGCCGAATCCATGACTTGCGCGGTTGGGCCTGGGGAAGGCTACTTAGCGGGGTTGCTTCCGGGGGTGATTGGGTTACCAGGGGAGCTGAAGGGTTTCCCTGAATGACAAGGAGGTTTAAGGCAAAATTGCAAGCAAAATAATTTCAATAACGTGTGTAGTTAAGAAGTTGAAAAATTCATATTTTTATTTTGCTTGTTTTACAACCAAATAATGAACCAAATGTTTTAAAATCCAAGATTTGGAGGAATCAAAATAAGAGGAACTGTCTGGCGGAAACATCTCAAAGAAAGCAAAGAACCAAAACGAAACACATCGCCAGCAAGAGATACAGAATCGAAGTATTTGTTTATTCTTTTATCAACTTTCCGCTTGAAGCATTAATATCACACGTACCTGTGCTAAGTAGAAGTTGTTGTCCATTAAATTGGCAAAATCTAATGACCTACGCTTCAATCTTTGTGAAGACATTAGTCGCTCACTGGCACTACCTAACGGAGGGTCTGCCCGACCTACAAAAACAACACAACGATCGATTAGATGAGATACATTCGTACGGTGCGTTACAAACGTGGCCGGTTTTGCACGCTAGCAGAGGTTTTCAACCAATGACACCGGTTCAGACACCGAAGTTAACAGCGTGGAATTGTTTTTTTTGATCTTGACTCAAGTTGCTCATCTCCAGTACCGCTTGGTCATTAAAGGGGGTTGGCGTTAAAACTAGAAACCTTTAAAAGGTATCAGGCATCTTTTGATTAACCTTAGAATTGTGTCCAAAATATACAAACACCAGAATTACCTGCAGGAGTGCTTTCATCTTTGCCTGGTTTTATTCGCATGAAATCCCGGTTTCCGTTCCGCTTCGTTGCATTTCTGTCCTTGTGGGAGGATTCGAACATACTTCTCGTCACTTTGTTCTCGATCACAGACAGAGGTCGACCACTCTGGCGAGGCGATCCCCCCACCTTCGCTGTACGAAGCTTCACCAGATTTGATGGCTCGACTTTGTCGCGATTTTCGTCGTTGGGTCGTTGAGCGTCAGACGTTTTGACGCGTTGATGCGTCAGGGAAAAATCGCATCTTCCAGAATTTGGTGATTCAATTTTTTTTAGATTCTGCCTCGCTTGCTTCAGCTTCGTTCGGGGGCTCAACCATGCCCCCTCTCGATCCGTGGAGGAGATCAGTTCCTTTTGGGGGATTGCCTTGGTCGAACGAAGCTGGTTCGCTCCGACACTGGACGAACGAAACCGGCTTGATTTCGTCGCTACCGATCGCGACTGCCGCGACTTGCTGACGTCAGTACAGGCATCATCATTTCCTTTTGCTGACGTCACAACCTTAAGACCTTCCTTGGCTTTGTTTAGATAACTGGAAATTCCTTTCCTTGACCTCTCGCCTTTAGGAGATTGAACTCTACTCCGATTGTCACAAGAGCCAGTCTTAGTAGAGACATTCTGGCCGATTTTATGTTTGGCCGGTCCGGAGTTAGATTGCTTCTTCTCTCCTCTAGCTTTGGCATCAAAGTTCGGTACGTTAATCTTGTGGCGTAACGTCTCTGGATCTTTGCCTCTGCTCGTCCTGACGTCATCGCGCACGTCATTGGGGCCAATAGACGCAGGTGAATTGGCCGTCACCTTCCTCGTAGAACGAGCCCCAGCATTGTCAGGCAGGGAACCAGGAGAGGATTCTGTGAAACAACGAGTTATGAGAAGGCCGGTCGCGTATCACTAATCGACAAGTATCTTTCATGCAAGCAAAGCCATGTAACACCAGATGGGACATTAGGAAATGGCAAGTGGGTAAAACTAAGCTACAGTACAGTCATACTGTCTGTGGTACAACAAAGTGAACTCTCTACCCAAAAACATTACATTACGGGATGCGCAGCTCTGTTGTTCCGGCAACAACAGAAGGGAAAATTATTAATTTACTTTTTTTTGTTCCACCTTGCTACAGGCTCCTTGCTTTCAACAAAACCTTTAATTGCCTAAACACCAACTTTACTACTCTTATAAACTTATAAAAAGTATAAACTTATAAAAAGTATAACAGTTTGTAAATCAGATAAAACAGATAACTCTTCTGGTGTGGCGGAAAGCGGATGTCGTTTCGCATCACCATGTTCTAAAATCTCCATTTCTACCAAAGCTCTAAAAGTATAGTTACCTGGAGTTACTTTAAGTTGTCGAGCTTTGGCACTCTTCACATACTTCAGCTTGTCGGCTTCTAGTCTCTCAGCAGCAGATTTCCGTCGACTGTCCGAACCTGGATTACAAATTGTCAAATCATGACGATGAAGAGCCTACTGAGGTTGATACAAAGAATTGGCCATTCTGGTGGCGATTAACAAGACCCAGGCAGCTGTCAGCAATGCCAGACCAAGTCCTAGCCAGAAGTTGCCACTTTTGCCTGTTTGCAACGTTGTTAGATGTTAAAAACAAGCTTAAAAAGCTTATCGATGCAGATCGACTTCACTAACTCAGTACAACTACATAATAAAGAAGTTTATCAAAAGATTATTTCTCAATGGATACCTGCTGAATAGTAAATACATTCCTTTTGGAGAAACCAAACTTGTAAATACATTGAGCATTTGTACATTCAACTTCATGGGCTTACAAAGGCTTATGACCTACCTACAGTAGGCTGTTGAATATGTACACTGTATATACAGTAGTTTGCTTTCGATTTAGAGAAACATAATTTTTTAGATTGCAATTCGTTGCCAAGCTAAACAATGCATATGGTTGAACTAACAATGCACTCAACTGCAATATTACGAATTTCCATTTATTGCTTTCACCTTACATCTTAGCATATTGCGATTGCACAGCAAACATACATCATGGTATCACAAAGAAATCTACAGTTGATTATGATTACACGGCATCCATTTAATTCAAAGAAGACACACCTAAGAGTAACATTATCCTTCCGTCATTAAACGAAAGCTGTTCTTTCATAAACTTTTCCTTTCACCGGACTTACTTGGAGTGGATGTAGTTGTTGAACGGAAGTACTCCGTCCCTTTGCCGAGGTTTCTTATTGTTCGGTTGCTTGGTTCGACTGTTGTCGTCATAATCATAAACGCATTATTTAACACAAATAAAAATAATCTACAGCATAATCTGAAAAAATAGTGCAAAAATTTTAACATAAACTCTAAAAATAACAGTCGAAAAGCAGGAAACCACAACCCGCACTACTTCTAGTTCTTGACCGATAGTAACAAGTGTTGCTCTGTGGACGCTTGGTAAGGTTGGTTGACTTTCAGTTTGTTTTTATTTCTGACCATCACAATGAAAAACAATAATGCTAAACATAGCAGAAGTCTACAAAAAGGTAGAAGCGACAAAACGCGGACGTTATAACGTGCACGACCTGTTCTGGTTGGGTGCTGTCTCAGTCAATGCTGTCTCAGTCAGCTTTTTTCTGACTGCCTTTCTTCAATGAAGATTGAAGATACTGATACACTATTGATTATTTAATTCACTCTATATAAAAATACACTGACAACGGTCCAAAATGTAAACTAGCCTACTGTAATTGTGTTCTTCTTGTAATTAAGTTTGCACTTTGCAGCTGCTGACTGAAGCAGGTTTGGTTCATTCCTTCAGTAGTTTTGATGGTTCATATCTTCAAAACAAACATACTGGTATATATCAATAGATATTAAATTAAATACTAGTTCACTAAAAACCTCAACAGTCTGTTTCACCTCAATAGGATCATCAGCAGGAATTTATTTAAATAAATCAAGGTATCAATAGACGTATTGGGGATCTTGCATAATCCCTTTTGCAAGAAAGTTTGACTTTTATCATAAACCGAGTGATTCCAACATTAAGTTTTAACCTAGCTAGATTTATCAAACCTCTCTCACTAACCAAATCTCATGAAGAGTTTAGTTTTGTCAGTCAATAGTCAAAACAACGGAAACATTAGTGCAAAGTTTGCTTATGAAGAGTGGTCGCCTTCAAGAAAGCTTCTGACTGAACTTCTCTATCCAAACTCGAGAATCTGCGTTGAGATGTTGACATGCTGTTTGTCTTATCATTGGTTGTTTAAAGTCGTCTAACGACGTTGAAACGATGTAATGGGTGGCCTGCCACATGTAACAAACTCAGTTATTAAAGTCACTGGTACCTTGATAGGAGGGCATACAAACTAAATTACAGAAAACTACTGATAATGATCTTTAAATGGCAACCTTATCCGGATGAGGTCACCAACTCACCATCAAACATCGTTTGCTTGTCCTAACTAAATCTCATCCAGCTGTCATTAACAAGAACATATCTCATGACTAAACACGACATCCTGTTTAATAAGCAGAGTTAAGCATACTGTACTGTTACTACTGTACATTAATATTCTTATGTATTCATAGTCCTAACGAGTATGAGGAATTGCAATTGCCCACAATATCCACAAGTAAACTGGTCAGCGTACTAGGCAACTTTAGTCCAGGAAAAATGCATCCTTTTTCTCACTACTTGTCTTCAATGAAGATATGTATATGCTATTGATTATTTCACTCTATATTATATAAAAATGTATAACAATGGTCCAAAATGTAAACTAATTGTGATCTTCTTGTAATTAAATTTGCAGCTGCTGCAGGTTTGGTTCATTCCTTCAGTTGTTTTTATTTTGAGTCTAGTAACTGGTCTGTCTTCCTCTTCTTGCAAACTACAAAAGAATTTTTTCGAGAAACATCAAACAAATTAAGAAAAATAAACATAATATAAAGCAAATTACAGACCACAGCATGCTGGAAACCGTACGGAAAACCAAGATGTCATTACATATTAAGTCGCTCAATCCTTATCAGTTTCACATGAAGATTTTATACAAAGCAAACACTCACATTCCCTGACAAGCCTAAAAACAAATAAAATATTCCAAGAATAAATCCTAAAGACTATGACAACTCAAGTCAAGGTGAGGTTGGCTTTGTCTCAGCAAATTAGACATTTTGCAACGTCTGCAGAAGTTGAATCAATGTAAAAAAACGATTGATTTGCTGGCCGGGATGTTTGATTTTACTTCAAAAACGAAATAATGCTGAAAACAAACTCACCACAACAGTATCTGTTAGCTGGTTGAGAAACAAAGAGGTAAGGTAAAGGTCCCATACTCAAATACCGAGCTTTGGGGAATGAGAAGATAAGGTTCTTCTCATTATATATACTAATCTTTCGGCACTAAGGAGAGTAGGGTGGCTAGTTCCTTTCTCTCGGCCGCTTATTACACCCTGGGTAGAGGTGAGCGGTGTTTTTCAACAACTAGCTGAAGCCGGGAGTCGAACCAGGTTTGCACAATTGGAAAGCCAACGCCTTATCAGTTGCGCCATCCCACCGCCCGGCGCCCAGTATCTGTTTGCTGGTTGAGAAACAAAGATGAACTGGCTGTAACTTGCTTCTGATAAAGAGACCCTAACAACTTTTATCTTCAATAACATGACGCGTTCTTCTGGTGTAAACTAAGCTAATCTATCACAAGATGCTTCAGGTAATGATCTGCATTTATTCTCACGTTTCGCCAGTGCGACACAACAGACTGTTCACTGACAGCTTAGTTTACACCAGAAGAACGTTTCATGTTATTGAACTAAACGCCTGGAAAACACCTTCATTCACTTTTTGATTTCATTATCTTTGCAAATCGCTTAACTTACGCCACGAATGAGTAAATCTGAAATACTTAGAACAAATGAAAAACATTGCTAACCGAAAAATCTTTCTACGGCATAATTATATTACACTCTTTCAATCCACACTGGTCATGAACATAGACAAACTGACTCAGCAACAGAGGCGACTCATCTATTCTGCCTGGCCAGGTTATCAAATTCCCATGACACCTTATCAAAGCAACTCGTCTAAATAGTCATTCTGCAACCCATTAAATTGCCCACACAACTTTCAAATAGCAACAACAACGCACGACGATTTGTAATCAGTGCTGGCGTGGCGTTCTGGGCATCATGAAGGCTGAATGATTGCTGCCCACGGTCAACCGTATAATGCAGTGGCTCTCAACCTTTTTCGGCTTACAGCACCCTGCAAACAACCAAATAATTTGGCGACACCCACAGTCAAACCAAAAAGTTTCTGCATTGAACAAACATAATTTTGAAAAGAGTTTTTGCAAAAACAAAACTAACTACAGCTCCGTATCATATCATGTACAATTTAATGAAGTTCGTTTCAAACCAAGTCAGTGCGAAATTTGCGCTGAGTTTTAGCGCAAATCCTTTCAATGTCTGGGCGCATATTTGATGACGCTACTCTAAGAACTTGCTGCAACCTTGGGTGCCGCGGCACCCCGGTTGAACTGAGAATGACTTGATACAATGGATTTGCAAACTTTGCGTTGCAACTTCACTCACACAGCCACTGAGCGGTGTTACCAGTTGAGTGTCCACCTTTGAGTCAGTAGACGTGGGTTGGACACCAGGTTGGATTATATCAAAGACATTTTAAAAATGGTACTCAATCTTATTCCTGCTTAGCACTCAGCAGAGAAACGTGTTTAACGAATTAAACGCTAGAACATAAATTTCACGTTAACGCTCAAACACAAGCAGCAATGGCGCCAACTTCCACATTTCAAATCACGTCTGCAGTTTGTGTAAATTTCTCTATCACTCGATCATGCAGTGAAAATATACATCGTCATCATCATCATCCGTTCAGTCGTTTACGACTCTCGGTCACTCTATACGTCATCTTTCTCCACATCTCTCGATCCCACGCAGCCTCCTTCAATTCATGCACCCCCATACCACTGTCATTTACAATCGTGTCAAGCCATCTTGTTTTTGGGCGCCCCTTCCTTTTCCTCCGCTCACCAAACCAAGCATAGGAAAATATACAGCAAGGTGAATATTCACTGTTGGAATTACTTTTCATTTAAACCAAACTACAACCCTTCGATCAACATTTTCATACCATAGCCAGACAGCAACTGAACCGTTTTTTACATTGCAATGTTTACAACGTAAAAACGGTTCAGTTGCTGTCTGGGTAGCCTCTACTAACATCGCATGCCCAGCATAGCGCTTTCGCGGTTGCAACAATGAATTACCACAGAACAAAAAGAACGCTCCTCACCTAGTTAACAAACAGTCACGGCAAACACATCTTGCTCTACCCTCGCGAAGAATCAGTGTGAAGTGTGAACAACTGTAAATTTACTAACTGGGTTCCGCCTATTGTTACGAGACAAATGGCAAGCGATCATGCGCGTCGGTTGTTCTTGCCTCTTGGACATGCAATGAGAACTATTGCTTGCTGCCTAGCAACAAACAGACGAGGTCAGGTGTAACTTTCAAATTATTCAAAAACAAACAAAGCTAGCAAGCCATGACGTTGTCACCATTTAAGGAGTGACACACAAACTTGACAGCCAGCAAGAATAGGAAGCCGACCGCAACTGACAGGTTTGCAAGCTAAACGCAATGTTAAAAAAAGACACACCTGTATAACAAAGATAGTTATTAAACATCCTTCAAATAAACTGTTATCAGCACCTGCAATGAACCATACATTTTCGAAAATTCAAGGTGTCAGGCATTTGTTCTGAGTACGCGCATTGTCATGATGCGCGAAACGTTAGTGAAGCAATAAAGCAATTTATACGTTTCTTCTTTTACTTTCTTGATCACCAGACAAACAGAGCAACTATGGCCGGAAAAGTAGACACTGAAATCACAATTGAACATTCAAACTTTTCAGAAATCAAATCAAACACAATGTGAAACAAGGTGTTTTTTTTTGGTTCAACGTTTGTCTTTAACTCTAAAACACAACCTTTCGATCTAAAGTCCTTCATGTTGATTTCGTTTTAAAGTTTTTCAAAAGGAAATTTTCGATCAAACAATATTCTTCATAAACACCGGTAATCTGTTTGGCGGTTTAATCAATACGTCTGTTCAGATGCGCTCGCGTAATGGAAAAACGTTTTGTCGCTTCTACCTTTTTCTAAACCTTTGTTATGTTGATATATATTTATTGCTTTCGCTGTGATGATCCATGACGGATGATCAGAAACAAAAACTAATTGAACACAGACAAACGCAACAAATCGAGCTTCAAACATTGGTGAGACTGGAAACACAACTCATCATGTTAATACCTCACAATTTATATTTCAGAACTACTAAAATATGCTGAACTATGATTGAAACCATTGCGTTGTACTCAAGCCCTAACCCAGACAGCAAACCTGCCATTTCATAGTGTACATATTGATTCAACGTCTACACATATTGTTGTCAGCTTCATACAGACATTGAAGCAATGTCTAAAAGCAGGGAAGCCAGAAACTTTTCTCTAGTGCACAATGCACAGTAACAGCGAAATTTAAACCTCTAATATTTCAAACACTACCACAACTTAAGTACGGTATTTTCTTCATGGTTGAGGTAACAAAGTGCCCAACTTAGTCACTTGGGCAAGCGTTAACAACAAACTATCTCAACTGAAACACAAGACACCAAAATCAAATTTGAAACAGTTAAGGTTTACTTCACAGAGCACAACCACTTGACAAAAGAGTAAAATAAGTTATTTTTACGTTGATAACCGCTTGATGGGACGCGAGCTCCAATTATGACTTCCGATATAGCTTATTATTACCTCATAACGCTTCATAACCGTATCAATTACAACAATACAACATGAGGACCGCTGTTGATGTTTTCCAGCTAATTTTATGTTTCCTGACTGTGACGTCAAATAACAAATCAGCCAAACGATCCATAAAGATGCAGTTTACACACAGAAAGCAAAGTAGGTTAAGACACCTGGTTTTATGAAACATACTCTGTAAAGGTTTGAAAACCTTTAAGCAAATCTGACACTTACATGATAATTGACTCCTCGCTAGATTGCATATGATGGTCAAATCAATTAGCTTAATTATGTGAGCACATCTTCTGTAACAAGACTGGCAACTCACCTGCTTAACTGTTTCGCTTTCCACCAGACGAGCGTCAGTTGTGTCGTCACAATGCGACTGGAATGAACCTTTGTGAGACAGCTGTTTATAAAGTAGCGAATAATCTATTGTTAAGGTGGCGACAAAAAAGCGACTTTCTCAATACGTAGTTACAAGAAACTGAAACTCGAACCTAGGCGAACTGATGGGCAACAATACAGTTGTGTCTTCAACGGATATTTGACCAATCGGAATTTGGTATCAGATTCCACATCAACATGTTATTAACTTTTTGTTATTTTCAAAATTATTAATAAGATTAAATTTCGATCTCCGAGACGTCAGAAAAGACTCGGTGTTGGCTGGGGGCTCCTTATATCTGCTCACAATCTGGCCTAACAAAAGCAAAGGCCAGAATAAACAACAGCCACTCGTCGCATACGAGCTCTCAGTGATCTAATAATGGGATAGAACTTTCCACACTCACGTCACACTAAACGAAGAAGTTAATTTTACAACTTAGTCGGTAAAGCGGATTACCCCGTGGGATGGCCATGAGTGTTATGGAGCACCGATTGTTCCAAGTGCTAGACGCGTCTCTGACAATGACATTGATTCTAGAACGTCTTCAACGTCACGATGACGAGGCTGACTTCTATCAACGTCATCCACAAACTCCCATGTATGTTGTAGCTTGTGGGAAAGTTTAAACAAACCATTGAATAGTGAACTAATCCGTAGGTGCCACAAACATTTCGTAGGTTGCTTAACAACCAAGGTTAGCAATCAGATATCACCTACTCATTGTAGAGTGGAGACGAGGGAAGAACTCGCAAGCTTTATGGCATACATTATTTGTAAGCCAAGGCATGGCTACCTAAAGATACGGCCTGATTTGTCACATTTTGCACAAATTTCTAGATTTTGCTAATTTTGGGCGAATGTTTGAATGACTACTTCCCCAAGGCAACAAAAAGCGCTTTTATATCATTATGAGACAGCAAAAACTACAAAAATCTCAGAAAATATCAGTGAAACACTAGCATAGCGGTAATCAAAATCTGTTTCAGCAATTTCAACACACATAGATTGCTTCGAGTGTGATCAACACGGTGATATATGCCGTCACAATGTAAGAGCCCAGTCGACCACCTGCCTGTCTTTTCCTGCCAACCCAATTGATTAAAAACAAAAGTACAATCAGTAAAAAACATTCGAAAACTATCTCTTCACTCAATTGCAAATGGATTGCACTACGCAAAAAACTAACCTAACGATATGAAACGAATATTTTAGCACAACAGCATCTCACTAAACCCCTGTACAGTGTTAAAAATGCCAGCAAAGACGCCCGAGGCGAAAATAAACAAACGAACGAACTTCGCGAAATTATAGGACGCAAAAATTTCAATTTTGTTGAGATGACATTACCGTGCCTTGGTAAGTGGATCATTATGAAAGATCAGACAACATGTTAGACAAAGCTGCTCACTGCGCATGGTAACACATTGAAAAGACGTTAAAACACTCGTGCAGTTTACACTAAATGGAACACCAAATGGCAATAGCCAAGCGAAGCATCAGAAGAACACAACGCGTGCCATGGTGAGGTGGAACAAGCTATTATTATTACTAACGCGATAACACAATAGCGTTGCGAGGACCAATTGACAACTAACAACTGAACGTCAAAACACATCGAAAAGATGTTAAACAATAAATGTAGGAAATGAAGCGCCCTGATGACAAGTAACCGACCTCTTTCAAACAATCTATTGAAGCACAAAGCTACAAAACGCGAGAATGATAAATAACGCGATTCCCACTCACTGACTACCAACAATGGAATGCAAGGTATGACAATGGAAGGGACGCAGCAGCGCGAGTAGTCCAACGATTATAAAGATTAGAACAAGAATTCTGTTCATAGCTATCAGGTCCCAACCAAATCGGTTCTCTCCCATGGCTTCTAAAAACTAAACACTAATCTGCAAATAGAAAAGGTCAGTGCCTAGCAAAGCAGCAGATAAGTATCAAAAATTTGTTTGCAACAATCGACTTCCAAAGCGTTTGCTTCGAAAGCAGTGGAACTGAACTTAACCAGTAACCACCGCACCGGTTGGTAATGCTTTAAATAAACTTGACGGTTGGAGAAAAAGGGGAAGGCTTGGGAAGGTGAACCGACTGAACCGTATTATATATAAAAGGAAATGAAATGGACCAAAATGTTTACATATTAAAACAAAATTGTCATAGAATTTCAATTTCTATTACAATAATGCAATAAGCACAACAACAATTCCCAAATGAGCCAGACGGAAGAACAGAAATCGGTATGTCACGTCGATAACATAAGCCCACTTAACATAACTTACTTGTCTTGGAACGTAATTACGTTCTTCTAAAAATCTATATATTGACATTTGAACAATAATCCAGCCCATGGATCACCGGTGAACAGAATGGAAGCCGCCTGAGCAGTGCTCGAGCAAAGACAAAAAAAATATGTCAATATTGAAAAGAAATACTTAGAATCTTAGCAAAACAATAAACCAGGTTTGGCAACTTCTCATTTACTGAAATGTTCAATCGATCAGTTGTAATCCAGTTGAGGGATCCTTGTATGACTTAAAACTTTCTGAGGAAGGAAGATGCAAGGGACAGGGTGAAATGGAGAAAAGGGATTAAGACAATTGCTGCGCGGAAACAATCGGCCACCCCCACTAGTGGGGAACAAACCGACGATGGATTATGATGATGATGTAACATTGAGAAGCCGAGTTGAGAGATATCAGCATCTCCCTTAATCACACTACGCTTTACGAGCGTCAATTTGGTGTCAACCGACGAGTTGACTCACTACCACTAATAGACGTGGAAGTTGAGGGGAAAGAACCTTAAAATTTATAGAAATTTATAAACTTTTGGGATTCAACGAAACAAGTTCGTGCTAATTGAATTGATGCAAGTTTATGTAGAAATCGTGTTTTGGGAAGGTAAAGTTACGATCGACGGAACATGTCATTAACATTATAACGACCACTGTAGTGCAAACAGGACTTGGTGCCGTTGGTGGTGACCAAAAACCTGTCACAACACCAACAGCTGATGGAAGGTTGCAATACAAAACTGCAACAACTGGCGTGCTGTTGCCTATCAGATGACAACCTCATAAAAACAATAAAATCACTCCAAATACACTCCATGTCAGTTAGTCAGTGCTTCATTTTTGCTCTGATGCAAAACAAAACGTCCATAAAAAAGAAAACGAAAACATAGGTTACAGTGTGCAGCCAATGATAGAGTGAGAAAAACCGTAGTCTTGGTCCTCCTGGATAAGCGTGAAACGGCGTCGAGTCTGCACTCTTTCATTTAAACAGGCATTACGTCCACGAAAACAAATTGCTACATTATTCAAATAGTAAAATACACAATAGAGAAGAAGGAAGACAATAAGCACCGCTACTTGGGTAGCCTACTGCTTATTTGATTGAAAAATTAATCAAGCTTTCTCGAACAGAAATAAAAAATTCAGTGAACTCTAAACTCGCTGGAAACGTTTTATTCCGCACCAATGACCCAGCGTGCTGACTGACTCGTATTACAGCTAATGTGGTTATCCTGGCATCTGTTTGAACATTGCTAAGAACCATAGTTCTCACCGTTGATCTTTCCATGATTTGTTCACAAAAACAAACAGCAAACTCACAACACGAAAAGAGTGATAGAAGCTTTAAGCTGCACAACTCCCAGTCAGCAAATTAGTCATTTATTACATCGATTCAACGTCTACAAACGTTAACACCAGTCAAGCCTCTTACATTTTGCTGACAGTGGCAGTCACTACTCACTCCGCTATCAGGCACCACTGAGTTGTTGCAGCTTGCAAGTAAATGATTGACAAGCAGGGGTTTCTCCAACCAGTGGGTAGGTGATTTGCATTTACAAATGTTACGGACTGTTACATCACAAAGACATCGCTTAGCGCATAGACAGCTGTTGTTTCTCTGTCAAGAACTCTTCAATTTAGAAGCAGTAGTGCAGTACGCCAAACAAGCAAGAGCCCAAAATGGAGAAACCAAACTCTAGCAAGGCTTTCAAAAACTAAACTGCTTTCATGTTTAGTCCTACAAAAATAATTAAAGCATTCAACTCAGCAGTTTGAAAACATTGCCTCAACATAAACATGGACAGTTTAAATTCCCAAACGATTCAGGATCGTCACTGGCAACTTTCTCTGCAACAATGCATGCTAGCCATCAGCGCAGGATATGGAACAACATAACGCAGTCGTCATCAAGTTAGCTTTCCATGATCGTTGAGATACGATGGCGCAACAATTCAACAGATAATGCCAACGTGAAGAAGAAAACAGAAACTTGGCCAATGTTGCCAGAGGGGAATCTTTACTTTAGCAAAGTTTTTCATGATCGTTGGGGACGAGAAATAAATTGTGACTGTACAAATTTTAAAGTCCAGAATAAAAGTCTTTTTAAGGTGCAATGCAATAAGCACTAAGTGAGAAACGTAAATGCAAGCATGGGAAATTTTGAAACGCATTGAGAGGGTGCATTTGGCGACGTCTGGCAACATCAAATGTCTTAGCAATCTCGCTTCAATGCAATGTAGCAATGGTATTGGTCCTGTTTCAGGCTTCAAACACTTGCTACCACGCCAAAGTCTGGATTCGTTTGATTACTTAAAATGGCCATGATCTCGTTTGTCCAAGCGGTGCGGCGTCGCCTGTGTGCACTTTGTTATGTTTCCAACAGGTAAAAAGTCAACTTCAAGTAATTAAACCGTTCGATAGTTTTGCAGAAAACAAATGTTTTCCTACGTAAAAGGTTTAAAAGTGGGTCTACGATTGTGTTAATTTTAGAAAAACAGATAGTAAAACTTTAACAATAAGGGTTAGATGTACCAGCAGCAAAACATTTTGAAACAAGTCAACTGAATAAAAAAAGTTATTCCAGGAACTTATTTTTTTCCTTATGCGCTAACCGTAATTCGTTATTCGAATCACGGAATGATCCACAAATGAACTTCGGGAAAACTGATTTGCAAATGGTTAATCATACAATTAGCTTAATCGGCCGTTTATGATCTACTGTAAGTCCAACTCAATAAGAAATATAAACGATTCTTTTAGAAGTTTTGGAGTCCTCAAGCTCGATATAATTCTTTGATAGTGGACTATAAAAAGCGACTACAAAAAGGTTGAAAACCCCTGAGTTAAACATCTGGTCATCAAACGTAGCAACAAGTGTCAATAACATTTTACTTTTTGATAAAAGGCTGCTCATTCATCAGCAGTGAATGAACCTGCTCTTGAAGCCTGGGGAGTCGTCGCATTTATTGACGTTGACATTTTGGAGATAAGGTTTCCTGAGTCTTCATGCAAACAACCCGGACAGCAAAACCTGCTCTTTTTACATTGATTCAACTCCTGTAGAATAAATGTAAAAAAAAATAAATTGCTCACTGAGCAAAGCCCTTCAAAGAAAACATGTAACCTTAGTCCCTAACCTGACAGAACGTTGAACAAACGGAAAATTTGAGGCATTTTTTCTAAACTGCAACGACTCGCATTTTCAGTCTGGGCTCCATAAAAATAATAAACGCTCTCCATATTTTGGTATAATAATAATGCCAAGCTCTACAATGTTGCTTCGTTTCTCTCATCAATGATGCAATAAAGCTTATTGTGCAGCAGAGTAGATATTCAAGCAAGCAGACTAAATCACTGGAGTACCAATGTATCTGGGGACTACAGTGCAACTTACCTCTCTCGAAAAAAACTACGGACGACCAAATATAGCATAACTCCGAAATCTAGCCAAACTAATTGAGAAGCAAAATATTGGTGTGAAGACAGCAATCTTTCACTAAACTGACTCCAAGCTTTGTGAGCTCACAAAGCCAACGACCAAGTGACAAGGGAAGTAGATTAACACTTGGTCACGGTCACCTGTCAATCAACCGAGACACTAAGCAGCAACTCCATATTTGGTGATGCACGCGCGCTTGCACGTTAGAATCTAACATTGCTGGTTTCCTCAAAAATGTAGCAAAAATGAAAACAAAAGATATGTAACAGCTGAAGCACAAAAGCTCAAAGTTACAAAACTGTAAATGATTCAAGACAAGGCGGCTACTTTGCAACACGAAAACGAACAAATAATTGAAAATAAACAATCATCAAATTTTAAAGAATTCTTGAAGATTTAAGCAATTTTTTTAATCCGTAATTTGATCGAGATCCCAAGATACCCCAGAATATTTATAAGCGCGTATGCAATGGGATTTGGATAAAATTAAACGCATTGTTGCATTATAAACAATCGTAACATGCCTGTGTAAGGTGTTTGAACTGACTTAAAGCCCAATGAAGTGTTAAGCTGTATTCTCACCACTTATTTATTTTGCTAATAAAATCACAAGTCGCTTGTATCTTGATCATTGATCATTCTTGCGCTCCTGTTTATAAAAGATAAACACAAATGAATGTGGCATGAACGAGTATTCGCTTGCAATTTTACTAACCCTACAAATGAGATTTTTACGTTAGTCCCGAAATTCCATCCCTAGTCGTACCAAAACATTCAACGCCAATAAAGTCAATATAATAATGTGCTCGACTGCTCGTACTTAATGTACAATGCACCAAGGATGGCGATAGACATCCTGTTTGGGCACCAGACTGGTTGGATCGATTTTGCTACAAGATTCTAAACTGCCACTTATTCTTACAATCAATTGCATTCGGTTCTGCTTGAAATGGGAAACTAAAATCATGGTTAGTTGAAACAAAAAACAAATTACTGGAAACTTTCAACAAACACAAATTTCAGATGGTTTATATTTCCTTTTATTGCGTCACAACTCCTTTAGTCAGTGACATCACGGAGATAAATGAAGGACACGATTATGAACAAGGGAGCGATCAAGCGTAACGTGTTCTTCGTTAGCATTTGCTCAACCAAAAACAGGGTTTTCTGGTGTGGAAGTGAGTTTTGACATTCTACAATAAACTTTGAACATCGTTTCTATCCTATTGTTATGGTTTTGTTAGAGAAGGACAAAACCTCATCACAGAAAAGATTCCCTGAAAAAAAAAGATCCAGAATCATCACTGAGTCAGAAAATCAGTCAAGCACGCAGAGAATACAAACACCAGTGTTGCCAACCTTGCGGTTTTCCCGCGAATTTGGGCTTGTTTTTTTCTGAGTTTGCGGCTTTTTTTTAAGACTTGCGGGTTGCTTGTTTTTGGGCTTGTTTTTTTCTGGGTTTGCGGTTTTTTTTTAAGACTTGCGGGTTGCTTTTTTTGTGCTTGTTGTTTTATTTTTATTGAAATATTTCATTTTATTGGTATAATTGTTAGATGTTTTAAATTATTATGACATTTTTAAATATTATGAAACTTTTGCTGTTTTAATTTTCTGTTTAAACGGATTTTGTATCTGGCCACACTGGGCAGCGGTTTCTTTTTCCACCAGACACTTTCCAAGAATTCCAGCACACACAACAGTGACCAGTCAACAACTCAAGTCACAAGTTTAGTCATAAGTCAGTAGTTCAAGTTCACAATGTCACAAGTCAGTAGCCATAGCCAGGTAGTCAACAGGGGTAACTAGTGTGTGCTTCTGCCTGGTAGTGTCATTATAGCCTAGTAAATCCTTATTTACTCCTTATCACATTTTAGTTACAGTGCAAAGTGAAATTTATCTTACAATTTTTCATTTTATGTACCGTATTTCAGATTTAATTCCTGATGAGGACACACGTACGTGTCAAACACGTTTGAGTTTATTTTATTTTAATTATGTTATATTTTGCCTGAAATAAAGTAGCCTATACTAATGGTATACCCGCTAAAGTTACTATGTTTTATTTCTCTATAGAATGTTTTGTATTATAAAAATTTGCCATATTGCAACTTTTTAACTGCTATTTTGACTGTTTTTTGTTGCTTGTTTTTGGGCTTGTTTTTGTGTTAATTTGCTTGTTTTGGGCTTGTTTTTCAAATTTTTTTGCTTGTTTTTGCAACATAACCTGACAACACTGACAAACACTTACATGGACGCAACATTGCAGCAAGGCATGTCACTTCAAATGAAAAGGGTATAATAACATTTAAAACACAGACAGCTTACCTTCCGCAAACCCTTAAAATTCAACAAAACTCAACAGCCACCAGAAGCACAATTATAAACCACAACATAACCTAGAAATGTGCCACAAAAGGGATTAATCCAAACAGTAAACACTGGCTTCCAGAATGGCGCCATAATGCCTACAAACCACAACACAAGTGGGTTGGAATGAAACAAGAAATAAAGTGAATAAAAACAAACCATGTACAAAAATTTTATAATTAAAGTCCTTATAGTTGTTTAATGTTTTAGATTAGAATATGGATGAATTAGCTTAAAACAAAACTTAATGGACAGAGTAATATTTCCAGCATTAACATAAATGGAGAAGAAACATGGTGGCAAACAAAACAGCAAACAAGAAAATTGGCAGCAGCGCAAAGGAACATTGAAAGAACAATATTAAGCATAAATAGAAAAGAAAAAAACTAGAAAATAAACTTATCAGAAGCAAAACACATATATATCAAAGATGTCACTGAAACAGCAACAAATCTGAAGTGGCAATGGGCAGGACATGCAGCAAGAATAACAGACAGCAGATGGGCCAAAATAACCACAGAATGGACACCAAGATATGCAAAAAGAAGTAGAGGGAGACCGAAAAGAAGATGGGGGGATGACATTAAAGAAAAGAATTGGCATCAACTGAATGAGAACAGCAAACGACAGATGGTGTGGAAACATATGTGAAGGCCATTCTGCCAGCAGTGGCATGACTGGTTGATGATGATGATTGATGATTATGAGTGAATATTCCTTTCATCAAACAATTGACTTCTGTTACACATCATTTTATAAAAAACTTGACTTTTATTACTTTTTTTTTAATTGTAATAGCTTGTTGATTAGTCCTTGTGATGTCAATCTCAATTTAATTAAAATTAAACGGCTTCAGGGATGGCTTACATCGATAGCACTGAATAATATGATATAACAAAAGAGTCGCATTAATGAACGACTCACTAACTTCAACACCATTTGTCATAGTACATGACCAGGGGACCTGTTCCGAAAGCTAGTGCAATTTGCTATTACCACAGCAAACTTACAGCACCAGGCTAAAACAGGTCGTTAAAATCTGCATTGTGAAGTTCAAATCGTTTGCTGAACAGGTGTTTAGTTTTTACATTTTGGGCTCTTTATTTTTTGATTGAAACCTGATAATCAGTAGCGGCGCCACGGGGTGGACTGGGGTGGACATGTCCACCCCACTCCTATTTAAGGTCAATTTTGTAATTTGTCGAGATCCAATTAGAAAACTTGGGGGGTGTATGCAGGGGGTTAGGGGGGCCTAGTGACTGCCTCATAAATTAATTTCAACTTCTTACGTATGAATTACTTTTGCAGCATTGACATAAGAAGAAATGAAGAATCTTCATTGTTATCGCTCTGTTGTATTGATTGATTGTAGTCTAATTTTACCATTTTGAGGTGATGGCTTTTATCACAGCTGAGACACAAGCTTTGTAAGACCTAATAGGCAAAGGTTTTGATGGGGCCACCAACATGTCAGGCAAGGATGAAGGTGTACAGCAACACCTAGTTGCAGCGGGTGCCAAACTGTCGGTATATTTTCATTGTTTTGCACACCGATTAAATTTTGTGCTTGAGCACAGTGTTGAAAACGTAGCGACTAGCGACAGTCAAAACAATTTTTGAAACAATTGGTAACATCTACCACTTTATGGATTGTTCTCCCAACTGACATTTTTTGTATGATATAAAGAGCATTTGAAAAAGGAGAGAATCATGTCTGGAAAAATTACATTGCACTCGTTATCTGATAGGCTACTAGATGGTCTGCAGGTTTAGATGATCTGGATGTTGTTATTAATGTAGCCTATATTCAGCACTGCTGTCAATGTTCCAACAAATGTCAAACAAATGTACTGGTGTAGCTACTGGTTTGTTGTTCCGCATCAAGCAAACTGAATTTGTTACTGCTAGTCTTATTCCTCATAAATGCTTTTCGTTAAATAAACAGGCTTCAGATTATTTAAAAAGTGAAGAAATGGATCTCACCACTGGGGTTGCTGCTATCAACAACTTGACAAGAGCATTTGACTCACTGCGTTCAGAGGAAGATTTTAACAAATTGGTTTTCAACTCATTGCTGTTTGCGGATAGAAATCAAACCAGTGAAACCACCACGCCGGCTAAGCGATGCCGCTACCCACCAAACCATTTCCGAGATGGTCAGATATTATTGATAGGTTGCAACAGTCTTCCGTGGAGTGAATCAGAATCCATTACAGAAAAGTTGAGAAGAGATTTTTCTTTACCCTTTGACAGAATGCTAAATGAACTTAAAAGCGTTACTCGAATCAAGCATGTGAATTAATGTCAAATGCAGCTGCATTTTATTTCACGCACATGTCTCCATCAAATTTGTCTAAAGTTGAATATTTAGTCAAATTCTATAATTTCGATGAAAATCAGGTTGGGCAGCAATAGGATCTTCCTTTTTTTAGATCAGCTATAATTGTCACAAGTGAAAACTAGAATTTAAAAAGCACCAAAGTGGATTGATCAAGACCGCGTGGTTAATTGTGTTTGCCTTCACTTTTGAAATTGTGTGGACAAAACGATCTTAAATCATTTGTACAGCGATTTGTTTCAAATTTTTGCTACTTTGCCCATGACTGTGGCGTCTTGTGAACGTATCCACAGTAAAGTTAAGACAATAAACAATTATCTGCGACGTGCCGTGTCATCACAAAGACTTGAACATCTGGTGCAGATCAGCAGTGAGCGAGACATTGCCGATAACACTGATCTTCAAAAATTGGTGGAAGCTTTTAAGCTAACTTGCGAGTGCAAAATAAAACTTTAGTGCAGTGATTCTTAACCTATAGCTATGGGTATTATTGGGTAATAGCTAAGTTTTTTTTTTAATTCTGTTTAAGGGGCCACCCAATAAATTTTTATGAGGCCGCCTATCATTGCAGCAGCTCCATGACATAAAATAACGGCAAGCTTGCTAACATCAAGATCGTAGTCGGCAATTCCATGGACCGCATAGGAAATGTATGGGAACGTTTGGCCCCATTCTATTCTTTTGTTCATAATTTAGAGTGCGCTCAATGGAAAACCAGCTTTTGCCCCCTTTCAATTTCCTTTGTTTATTTTTCAATAAATTTTACAACCGAGCTGCAGTGAATCACTTCGCAATCGGTAATCTTAGTGACCATATTGTACGGTAGCATTTTACCTTGAAATATTTTTGTCCACCCCACTCATTTTTGGCTGGCGCCGCCCCTGCTGATAATGTAAGTATATATATATTTAGCAACTTTCCACCGTGGGGTTAAATTTGACCTCATTTGCAGTTTTGGGTCTATTTCTTTAAACTTGTGAAAAAACACAAAAGAACATTAGATCAAAAGATATATAATTCTTTTTATTTTCCTTAAAGCACAAGGATTGAAGAATTTCTGGAGTTGCTGCTCAAAATTTTAAGAATCCAAAAAGTTATCATTGATGTTCCTCCCTCAGGGTCACATTTGATCTTAATGACCATTTAAATGTGAAGGCACATGCCTAATGAAAGCATGGATGAAAGTAAAGCAGCCAATACCTGGGTCTCCCTTCAAGCAAATTGTAAAAACAAAACATGGAAGCCCAGCAGTTCCTATGGTTACTCACATGTAATCCAGATTTCACCACCACTTGAAGTAAATGTGCAATGTTGTTTTTCACTTAGAATTTAGATCAAATGTGTCAAATTTGACTTCATACATACCAGCAGTCAGCACTGTACACAAGCACATTTCACTCATTAGAGCAGTCAGTCATATAACAACCACACAACAAATGTTGACACTACAGTAAAGCCAAAAATATTAATCACAAGCACAAAAGTATTAAAGTTTTGTTGGAGCTGGTATACAAGTCCCCCCCCCCCCCCCTTCCTTGGTAACTCATGACAAAGAGGAATTGACCAAAATATGTGGATTGAAGTGTGTGAACAGTAAAGCAAAGGTAAAGTAGTTTCACCCTATTGGTCTAGTCCTGTCTTTGTCATGAGTTACCCACTTGTATACCAGCTCCGTTTGTTTGCTTTGAAAATCAGTGATACTTTTAATATGAATATACTTCATCAAGTCTTCAGCCTATCTATATGCAATGTCTCAATACCAGTTTATTTTTTGCCACATTGCAATAAGCTAGTAAGCTATTATTAAACGCAGTGGTTATATTTCCAGCAATAGCGTTGCCAGATAAGAAATATGAAGAATTCTGCTCTAATTTGAAAAAGTTTAAAGCTGTTGAAGACAAAACCCTCACTCTGACCCAGCGGTTCTCAACCAGGGTGCCGCACACTCAAAGGTGCCATTTACGTTTCGCAAAGGTGCCGCAAGTTATTAGAGTAGCGTTATCAAATATGCGCCCACACATTAAAATGATTTGCGCTAAAACTCAGAGCAAATTTCGCACTGACTTCGTTTGAAACGATCTTCATTAAATTGTACATGATACGATATGGAGCTGTAGTTAGTTGATTTTTTTGGAAGTGGCTATTTTTCCACACTTGTTGTCATGGTTACAATCAGGTGTTGCCAGAGTTAGGATTAAAGTTAGGTAGGGTTAAAGTAAGGGTTAGACTTAGGAATAATATTAAGGTTTTGATCTTTGCCCAGGACTAAAAAAAAATTTCCAAAATATATACAAGTTTTTGTTTTCAACAGCTTTAAACTTTTCTTATCTGGCAACGCTATTGCGGGAAATATAGCCACTGCGTTTGATAATAGCTTACTAGCTAGATAATAGGAATAGCTTACAGAATTCCTTATCTGGCAACACAGTTGAGGCTATTATTGCACGTATAGTGTAAATATAGCCACACTTTTTTTTTGCGAAAACTCTTTTCAAAATTATTTTTACTTAATGCAGAAACTTTTTGGTTTGACTGTGGGTGCTGCCAAATTATTTGGTTGTTTGCAGGGTGCCCTAAGCCGAAAAGGGTTGAGAGCCACTGCTCTAACCCTTACCTTAACCCTTCCTAACTTTAATCTGAACTCTTGCAACACTTGTTATGAAACAATGCTTTTTGATTGCAACCATGGCAACAAATGGGTAAAAATAGCCACTTTGATTATCAAAGCTAACAAGTTGCACTTTTTACTTAAATTACCGTAGGTTACACTTCAACGTTAAGTTAGCCTATATTAGCCACCAATGCCCATCAACAGCCAAAATGACAGTTATCAGCAACAGCCTTAAACATGGATTAAGAGGTTGGTTGGTTTTGAATCTTTATCCTCGTCGGACTGACAAAGCCTTGATAGTTTATTCTTAGTAGTTTTGCATACTTGTAGCTCGGCTTTATTACAATTATACCTAGAACAATTACTACGCTTATACTTATCATTTTTCCTGTGATGATCAGAAATAACAACAACTGAACTTATTTTACAGTTCTATCAAGACTAGGTACCTCGTGAGTCGCACTATCAGTCTATCACAGTCAGCCTCCCCATAGAGCTTAAGCTTCCTTCTTATTTATTTCACATGATTTGTTAACAACAATAATTTTAACACAGCTTGACTATTTATTGACACCTAACGGACAGCCCAACTTTTCAATCCAGCTGAGTTTTTGGAATAATCCCAAACAAAAGAAGGACAGTGTAGAGTAGTTTGTTTGTTTGTTTATCTTTATCCTGCATTGCGGGAAAGCGGACTTGAGCGCTATGCATCGGTGTACGCCTTCCGACGTACACCTGACCCACGCTGCAGCCGACGGCACTGTCTGTTTCCGGTTGTCTACTCTGCTTATGACTTAAATTTGGTACTACCCATTACTCGAAATCGATCACTGGTTAGAGGCAATTATCGTAAAGTTTCTTGCCCAGAGAAACAACAGCAAGTGCGGGTGGCAGGAGTCGAACATGCAGGCTCTCGACTGCGAGCCCAACGCGCTAACCACTCGGCCACTGCTGCCGACTACGTCGTCTACGTCTGAGTACAACGTCTCGTAGGATAATAGAAATTACGAGCAGACGTGCCCTTTAGGCGACTAGGCAGCCGACTAAGGCGCAGCCTTTATGAAAGGATCGCAGAAATTGCATCTTAATTTACTAGTTGCATGATTTTTTTAAATTGTTTTTCTTTAAGCAAATATGTTTCTACGTTTTGAATAGTGTCGCAAGAACTGTGGCCCCATACTTAAAGGCATAGGTACTAAATGAAAATTTCAAACGGGAATTATGCATTAAAATGAGTAAACTGAACATTCAAGCATACATTTCAAAAAAAATTACCGAAAAAAATTCGTTTTCAAAGGCGCTGGCAAGGCCCAAAGTCCAATGTTTCATTTATTTAATTTTTTTTCAAAATAACCAAAAGTGCAAACACTACTCGAGAATACGTCACTAAAGACAGCAATAACAAAAGCCACGTTACCACATCTGATGTTTCGAGCAAACTGTCTGATGTTTTGATGTTGAAATGTGTTGTTTTGATGTACATACATACATAGCCTATAGTCAAATCGCCCGCAGTAACAATTATTGCGCGATTAGCTGATTGCTATAGTCGGTAGTTACGTAACTGTACAGTCGCACGCTTCGCTGCTCAGGCCAATTTCGTTTTAAAAGCTCTGACAAAAGCACGCGCGCAATGGTGGTCAGACCGCAATGGGGCAAAATTTTATTGAAAATCGTTTTATGGTAGTATGTTAAACACAAAGAACGTGGAAAATCGCCAAGTCAGGTTTTTCCTTTAGTATCCCTTTAAGAGATGCAAAATGAGAAAGTTACACGGATGGTTTAAAACTGTTGAGATTTTGCACAATCATATTGTAATTGCTAGTGCCAAAGGAGGTAGAGAAGACAAGTTGTCTGCCCGGTGTTAAGAATAATTTCGGGCTCTCTCTGAAAAAAGACATCTCTATAAATTTTATTTCCGTGAAAAATAAAGATGTTCTAGCCTATGTTTAATAAGAGAAAAGGATACCTCACAGTTTAGAATTGATTTACAGAGATGTACGTATTCGCCGCAAATTCTACGCCGTAGACTTGCGGCGTAAACGTTTTGTTTACGCTAACGCTTGAGGCCACATTTTTTGGATAGTTTGCGCTTGAGACTACGCCGTAAAGTTTTCGCGGTTTTTTAGCGCATAGCGTCAACGCATACTTTTTAATGTATTTGTTTTCACTACAACACGCCAATATCTTCCAGCACTGCAGTTGAAAAAATGTTTTCAATGGGCAAAGACATATTGGAACCAAAACACAGCAAAATGTCAAATGAAAAATTTCAGATGCTTGTGTTTCTTCGTGGAAATTCAAAATAAAACTTGTTTGTTTCGAGTGGTTTATACCGTGTGAATGTTTGGCACCTAGCAAACAAAATTAGTTCACGCTAGTGTATGTAGGCTACTAACGCTGACGCCGCCAACTTTTTTTACAAGTTACGTTGACGCATACGGCTTATGGTTTTTCGAACGTTTGCGTTTATGCTGACAGCGTTAATATTTTTTGTATGCGCGTACATCACGGGGCGTTTACAAACTTATGGTATGGTCTAGTAGCAAGTAGTTTGATTCAAGGTAGACAAGATCGGATCAAACTTATCGTAGACCTTATGGTCTCGCCCTCTGCTAATTCAGCTATTTCACATAGAAGCAGTGACGCTAGAAACCTGAGATTTCTTGACTTTTATTTTTTTTTCTTGCCCAAACTTTTAATCCCGATTATGTTGGTATCGGATAATTGTGAAGTTCACAATAAACCTTTTGTCACAGCCAGTTATGAAATGCAAGAAATTTGCTGATATTTAATAGCTTGATTGACAGTTTACTATTAGCGTGCGGTTTTATTTTGTGTTTGTCGGGGGGGCGCTAAAATTCCATTTTGTACCCAGGCAGCAAAATCCGTCATCTTTACATTGATTCAATGTCGATTTTGCTGTTTGGGTAGGGAGTCGCCATCTGACGCAATATGAGTCATTCTTTGCTGGCAGACAATAATTAGGAAGGTAATTTATTATTTGCGCAAATTGCTTTGTAGTGCAAAAAGTGCATGGAATACTGTTTGCACAGAAACGGAAAAAAAAAATTGATGAAATTTTGTGTTCCACGCAAAAAGACTTTCAAAATAAAATGTGAACTGAGAAATTTGACCAAGAAATGGCGAAAATAGGTCAAAAACCGAGTCTTTAGGCTATCACTTTTCTACCTAAAATACACAATCACGAATATATTTTGCGAAATAAATTGATTGAAGTGATAGATAAGGCTTTTGACCAACGACATACTTTTTCCTGTTGTTATTGGATATAAGCTGACGGAGTAATTAGCAATAAGAGAGACGTAGACCTGATGGTCTCGGCCAGTAACTCTTGCCGCCAAAAGGAAGCAGTAACAGATGCGGGTTAAGCTTCTGCGTTCGACATGGCAGAATCGATAACAAAACAAAAGCCTAAAGCTAGCCTAAATTTTGTAATAGGCTAAAATATTAGGCCTATTGTGCAAACTTTGAGTAGGCTACCGCAGGCTACCATTTTTTTTGAACTGCTAGCCTATTTAGGCTACTACCGTAAAGCAATTTGATCCACAGCAGTTTAATCCACATACTAAAATTTTAGAATACTAAAATAAAATATTAGATGGGAAGAGTATGTAACAGAATTATATGATGATCATACGCGCCGACTTCCGGGGGGCGGCGCCCCTCGTAAATTTATGGTTGAGGGGCAACAAAAATGGTTAGGCTATTACAAGTGGTGTTTCAAAGATAAAACACTCCGCGAAAGAGATTTAGATAATTTAAAGTTTTAAACGGATTTAAAGAATGCCGAAAGCAAAAAACAACCTACATTGCTCTTGTCCGCAAAACGTCAGCTGATCGCATGGCTTTCTCATTCGGTATGGAAATTTCAAAGTAGATGGTAGAGTAACTTACGCTGCTGGAATGGTCACGTAACTATTCACGGCAATATTAAGCAAACCAGCTAAATTAGACGCGCTATTTTCAACGAGGTCTTCCCGCTGTGAGACAATTATGATTCAAAAGAACGCATTGTTTTCTTCGCAATGTGTGAGAATTAAATCGAAGACCGATAAAAGAAAAGGTGTTTAATGGTCTTGGTCGCAGATATTGCCTGCATTAACGACGTCTCTTACCGCTATTATCACCTAGCCAACCTGACATCATTGTTTTATGCGGCCGCTAAGGTTTGACATCGACTTTAACGATCATGGAATGTTACGTAATAATAAGAGCGATTATATCCTACACGCAAAAATTAATAAAGTGATCTCTTAAAACAGCTCTTTTCGCTGTTTTGTCTCGTGAGCTTTGTATATTGCTCAACAAATGCATAAAGTTTAGAATTGACAAGAAATCATTAAATTTGAAAATTAAGTTTGAATCACTGCAAATAAACGTATTCAAAACTTTTACTGAGGCCGACGCGATTTCACACTCCGTAATCTACGTCGGCAATGATTTTAAGTGCGTTCATTTTGAAAACTGCAGAGCTGGAGACAACAGCATGTCCATGTTAGTTGAACTTGTCTTTTTGAGGTGAAAATCACTTGCGAACATCTCGACCTTTACTCGAGTATAGCCTACTGTATTCAATAAAAGACTATAAAGACTTTCGATAAAAAACAGAAGAGAAAACACTTCGCCCTTGTTAACATTTTGTAAGTAAGTAATTAGTAAAACGAGCGAAACGAAACTGACAGCGGGTTTTCACTCTGCCTGAGATCATGGTTTTTTGCGTTTTATTTCGATATCTTGTATTTCGATAACACTGTCTTGATCGTTGCTATTCACTCGCACGAAAAGGAAATGAATCGGCTTGTTTTCCAACTGTTCCAATTATGAGCTAACAATATCAAAATTTTTCGACTAGGCGTAGACTACTGCATGCGTAAAACTAATCCTTTCAAGCAGCGGTTCTAATAAATTCGGTTTGCGACCTAGGTGTTAATATAAAAAAGACGCTAAGCTTTATCGAAGACTATTTTAATTGAGTAAAATAGCGTTACGGTTATGACGTCATCACATTTCTCGCCCCCCAAGGTTTTTTGAAAAGTCGGCGCCTATGATGATGATGATAGAACATGTATGCCTAAAATTACCAATAATGAAGGAGAAGAAATGTTGATATCTGAAGTTGAGAAAGCCATTCAAGATCTGAAATGTAATAAAGCTGCAGGAAAGGATAACATTTATCCAGAAATGCTAAAGGCACTCAATGGCATAAGTTTAAAACGCATACACAAATTATGTAATGAAATTTATCTGACTGGATTTATACCTAAAGAAATGAATGAAACTGTTTTTGTCAGACTACCAAAAAAATCCAAAGCAAAGAACTGCAGTGACTTTAGAACATTAAGTTTGATCAGTCATGTACGGTACTGAAAATTTTGTTGATAATAATTTTATTAAGAAATCGAAAATCTATTGAGAATGAGGTTAGCATGACTCAAAGTGGATTTATAACTGGTAAAGGAACACGAGAGGGTATACTCAGTGGCGCCGGCAGGGGGGGGGGCAGGCGGGGCAGCTGCCCCCCCAATGTTTTGGGCATCATCTTTTTTTTTTATTTTTTTATTAATACATATTAATATTATTTTTTTAATATTTGGATCCCAACCTCAAGTAAGTCAACTCAAGTTGCAAGGGGGGGGGGAGGGGAGGAGGTTAAATCTCTCTCTTAAAAGAAAGTATGGAAAACCTTGATGACTAAATTGTACAGTAGATAAAAAGATTTTCTACAGAAGTAAAGATATAGACTTTTTAAAGTTTTAACTAACGTCACATTGATGTAGAAAAATAACAACCTGTTAAATTTTTGATACCTCACACTCCCATGACTTCTTCAGCGCGCATTTTAGCATTGGTTGCTTGCCGTGATTCTTTCACTCAAACAAAACGTTTTGTTTCAGCAGTTTTGAGTTGTTCGATTCTTAAGTTGTAAAGGAGACTCAATTTCTCCAATATTTATCATTTTTGTTTCTTTTTTAATCTCAGCAGAGTATAAAACTTGTAAAAGTTTTTCATCCATACGACGTCATGAATGAAATTATATCTCAAATCGGCGTAATGACGTAACATCATCTAAACATTTTACCGATTAATAAATTAACAAATTCGATCGTCAAAAGTGGTTTGGTGGTGGTAAATATTACGTAATGAAAAAAATGTGATAAGGTTGGAGACATTACGTCATGTATTTTCAATACAAATATGAAGTTTAACATTTATTCTTTTGTTCATAGTCGTAATTCATCTTCAAAGCGGTACTACAAAGAACAATTATCGATAAGGGGGGCATCAAGAATATGTCGACATGACTTTTAAGGTTTACGTCAGCTCCGTAGATCAGTAAAATATAAGGTTTTCATTGTCGTGATTGTAAGCCGCGGTTTTTCTCTAAAAAACAGATTCCCAGGAAGCTAAACATTTTTTCCAGCCCTGGTCGAAAACAAGAGAAATTAAATAATATACCACTGTCTTGCACCAGTGGCGTAGCCAAGGGAGGGGGGTTCGGAGGTTTCAACCTTTCAAATTGAATTTACGGATGTTAATACATTGTTTACAAGAAAAGTTTTAGCCTATGATGTAATTTCTCGTCAAACTGTGCAAGGATGCAAGCCATCTGCAACTGCTGAAATTGCTTGTTCGATCTAGATTAACATCTAAACAGCTATTCGTTATACAAAACTTGAATATATCAGAAATAACCTAAAGTAACTTCATTGTCTCAAAGCTTTTTGTTTGACACTCATCAACATGTATGATCTCTATGACGTTACATTTTCTAAACTTTGGGTTGACTTCAGAGCATAAAAGTTAGTGACTTACCGGAATAAGATCGTTTTTTGAATCAACCAAGGAGAAGATTGATAAATAATAAAACTGTAATAATCTCGCAAAAAAAAGCAATCAATCTATGTCTCTAAAACAAAGTTTGCCTAATTTTAAACCAAACTGTATTAAAAGAGCGAGTTTTGCCAATACCAAACATTCAAATATCTCAGTCTGGAATTAGCAACAAGAAAACATAGAGACTTAGCTTTATTTCCGAAAAATGCCCAAGAAAACATGATCTTATCCCTTTGCTATGCCACCTGACAGCACCATTTTACAGAAATATTCATACCCACAATTTTGTTGAAAATGCTCTCAGAATGCACCAAACGGAAAGTAGTTTTTCAAAATTTTCTGGGGGAGGCCCCCCAGACCCCCCGCCGCTGAGTGTCGCCTTCGGCGAACACGCCATCGGGCTTCGCCCGCCGGCTGTCAACACCCCCCCTTTCAAAATTTTGGACTATGCTACTGTCTTGCACTGTCAATATTTTGCCCCCCCAATGTTGACGGTCTGGCGGCGCCACTGGGTATACTTAACTTCAGAACAATTTGTGAGAGTTACAATGCAGTAAATAAAGATCTATATGCATGTTTTATTGATTATGAGAAAGCATTTGATAGAGTTAACCATGAGAAACTGATTCATTGTTTGTCCAATATTGGTATGAATGGCAAAGACTTACGTTTTATTATCAATTTGTAGGCTACTGGAATCAAAAAGCATTTATTCGCATGGAAAAAGATTTATCTAAAGGAATTGATATCAAGCGTGGAGTACGCCAAGGATGTGTACTTTCTCCATGTCTTTTTAATTTATATACAGAAATGATTTTTCGACCCATTGATGATATGAAAGGAGTAAACGTTGGTGGCTTGAATATAACAAATTTACGCTATGCTGATGATACTGTTCTGTTGGCTGAATCACAAGAAGATCTTCAAGAAATATTGGACAATGTTAACTCAGTTGGTAAAGAATTTAATATGAAAATTAACGCTAAAAAGACCAAATCAATGATAATCTCAAAATCACCAGACACTCCAGTACTCCAAATTATAATTGACAATGAAATTATACAAAAAGTAAAATCTTTTTCATATCTTGGTCATTTAATAACTGAAGATGGAAGGTGTGACCATGAAATTCTTAGACGGATAGAAATTGCAAGAACTACATTTGGAAAAATGAAAAATGTTTTAATCAATCAACGTTTAAATTTATCAATTCGTCTCAGGATCTTAAAATGCTATATCTGGTCGACCCTATTATACAATTCTGAAACTTGGACAATGTTACAAAAAATGGAGAAATGGATCAATGCCTTCGAGCTCTGGACATAGCCTACAGGCAAATGTTAAAAATATCATGGAAACAAAAGATCACTAACAATGAAGTAGGCTACTCTCCAAATTCAATTCAAGCAAAATGCTCTTACAAACAGTCAAAAGAAGAAAATTGAAGTATTTCGGACACACAATAAGGCAAAATTCATTACAAAGATCATTAATAGAAGGGAAGATAAACGGTAAAAGAAGTAAAGGCAGACCAAGAATGATTTGGACAACAAACATCACAAAATGGACAAAATTAACTTATGAATGTGAATGAAACAAATTCCAATTTTTATTTAAAGGTCAACAAAATAATTTAAGTTCGTCTCTGAGCTCACACACTCGCTTGATTTCGTTTCCTTTTGAAAGCCATTGAGTGTTTGCATGAAAAAGAAAATATACAGTAAGTGCATTTTCTTATAAGTGTGTTTAAAGCTATCTATACCGGGTCTAAATTATTCTTTCAACGCGCTTGCCTCCAGCGCTGGGAGTTACGTATTGGGCAATGTAGAGCTCGTTCCTCATTAGCATACCCACTCATACCCAGTTAGCAATGACAACCGGGGTCCTTCTTGGTACCAAAAGGCAATATATGGGCCCCAATGTGGCTTCCCAATTGAATTCCAGTTATATTTGTCCGAGGACTCAAGTTCATACCCAATTGGGAAGCCCAGTTTGGAAATGTTTGAAAAAAACGCTTCCAACTGATGTTTTTGGTATCTGGATCCGGAACGGATACGATGCACCACAGAACCTCACGCCAAAACTTCGAGTTCAGATGAAAGTTGCTTTTCTTCATACCGTAGTTGAAGCAAAGGTGAAAGAAGAATAGGCTATGTTTAAAAATATTAGCCTAATGTTGCCATTATAATTTAAATTGCTACCGTAATATTCTGATTGTTGAAGTTTTGTTGCCTGAAATTATTCCATTCATTAGCTAGATGCCAGGGGCGCCGGAACGGTTTTTGAATGGGGGGACAGGATTATGAAAAAAGACACTTTTGTTGCCAATTTTTTTTTAAGATTTAAGATAAGGTATAGCGATAATGCTCATCCATCAGCTCATCATCGAGTAATGATACACGTGTCTGGTATACAAAGAACAATGGCACGGAAGGGCATCATGTTATGTTATAATGATGTAGGCTAACATACCGTGAAACAGAAGTTTGTATCGTGAATATTATTTTGAGGCAGAAATGAAAGGTTAAAATTAGGCTAAAAGCGAGTAGGTCTACCGGTAGTTGAAATTGTTACATCGTATTGCAAACTGTGCAGTAGCTTACATGACCCTAAAAAGGCACCATTTCCCCCAGTGCCCCCCATCCACAGAAAAATTGAGGGCAATGCTTCCGGCGCCCCTGCTAGATGCCGATGAATTGAGAGCAGTCTTTAACGTAGGTTGCGCAAGTGCACACCCAAAGTCGAACTGGCGGCTCGACTCTGGGTGTGCATTTGCGCAACTGATAGCCTATACTTGAAATTTAAATGGCGCTATAGACGTACTGTACCTTTGAGATATTGAATTAAGACTTGGGATTCTTTGGTTTGGTAGCCTACCTATGTATGTATGACAGACTCCTCAGCAAAATCTGAGAGGTGTTGGTTGTTTTCATGTGGAATGACTTTTTTGTATAGAATGAATAAATTGAATGTTTTTTATTTTTCAAGCCCGATGTGGACCCGGGTGACTTCATCTAAATTTTGTAATATTTTACACAATTGAGTAGGGTAGTAGGTTACAACTTTAATATACTGCTATGAGAAAAAATTTTGACGAGGGGGGTTTGATGCACCCTAGTGTCCACCCAGTGCCGGTCTTAAGGTGTTTCGGGCCCTGTGCGGAATGTGCTTTGCTGGCCGTAATGACAATGATTCAATTCAGTAGCGTAGCTAGGTATTTTGAAAGGGTAGGTTGGTGGTTTGACGGTCGGCGGGCGAAGCCTGACGGCGTGTTTGTCGAAGGCGACACCCATCGGCGGTGGGTCTGGGAAGGCCTCTCCCAAAAAAAAAATCAATTTGAGGCATTCTGAAAGCATGTTCAACAAAAATTTTGGTATGAAGGTTATGATTATCCGCTGTCAACAAAATCGAATTTCGACCTGAAAAGTTTGAGAGAAATTTTGAAATGTTTGCGGCAACTCCGATCAGCGACTTCGGCTCTGTTGTTTTTTTTCTCGATTTTTTCAGGGGACGAAATAGGTTGCACCCGTTGAGTCTCTATTTTTTGTTGTTGCTAATTCCTTTGTTGAATTTTTCCATTGGAAATGACAAACATTACTGCATTTTCTGAGTAAATTGCTGGCCCCCCAATTTGTGGGCCCTGTGCGATCGCACGGTTTGCACACCCTAAAGACCGGCACTGGTCCACCTCAGGCGACAAGGATAAGATGCGTTTAGGTACGACAAATCTGTTGCCAGATTGTTACATTTTCAGCACAATTGTTTTTACAGATAACCCCTCCCAGTAGATCATTCTTTAAAAATTAAATATGCACAATGATCAAATATATACAACACAAAACACAAATCAAAGTAGCCTATGTTTGGATCAAAAGAACAGGTTTTAGTTTTTTACGAATCTTCCTCCATCTTCCATCACACTGTCGGACATACATCCGGGATACTGTAGTACGCTTCACCAAAATGCTCCACTCTGTCCAACGTCATCGCGATTGCATGGTCATAGGGACAATCGCAGTTACGCGCGATGCCGCTGACTTCTTGTCCAGTGAGGACACGTGGCCAGATCATGAAGTTTGTCATGTTTCCCCTGTGAAAACATTACAATTCAGAAACAGTTCTTTGCAAAAAATTATTACCTCCTTTTTTTCATAAAGATTCAATAATTATAAAATACAAATTCAAGGGATCTCGCAATATAATGCTGAGTAGTACCGTACAATAAGCAACAGAGTTCAACCTTTCTTTTGGGAAAAGGTCTATTTAACCTATTGTCACTCAACTTTGCTCAACATCAAAATTATGTTTTGTTGGAAGGAAGTTTTCAGTTACGTCACAGCCTACTGATACAACTTTGCAACTGAAAAAAATTAAATATTCGTGTAGTTACCAAAAACTTTCATTTGGAACAAAACCTCCTCCATTTCTATCATCGTGATCTTGTCCAAGAACTAATTTTCCTCCTCTGGCAGATGAAGACGTTGAATGAGAAACAGATTCCACTTCATCACCATTGATGTAGATGCTTGCTTGATTGACTTTGGAAGAAAATGTTAGGCAGAGGTGAAACTGCAAAGAAAATTACCAATAATTATTTCAACAGGGATAGCAAAAACCTAATAAAGATTATTTTCAAAAAAATTTTGAAGATAAAAAGAGGCAAAGTTTAAAATAGTCGGCATCGTGACGCGACAATTTATCGAAAGACAATTTATCGAACGACAGTTCATCGAACGACAGTTTATCGAAAGACAGTTCATCGAACGACAATTCATCGAAGGGGCTAGGAGCTAGGGGTTAGGGGCTAGGGGCTAGGGGTTAGGAGCTAGGGGTTAGGGGCTAGGGGTTAAGGGCTAGGGGTTAGGGGTTATGGGTTGGGGGTTAAGGGGTAGAGGTAGGGGTAGGGTTAGGGGTTGGGGGTTAAGGGTTAGGGGTTAAGGGTTAGGGGTTAAGGGTTAGGGGTTGGGGGTTAGTGGTAGGGTAGGGGTAGGGTTAGGGTTAGGGGTTTGGGGTTTGGGGTTAAGGGGTTAGTGGTTAGGGGTAGGGGTAGGGTTAGGGTTAGGGTTAGGGTTAGGGTTAGGGTTAGGGGTTAGGGGTTAGGGGTTAGGGGTTTGGGGTTAGGTTTTAGGTTAGGTTTTCGATTAACTGTCGTTCGATAAATTGTCGTTCGATAAACTGTCGTTCGATAAACTGTCGTTTCGATAAACTGTCGTTTCGATAAACTGTCGTTCGATGAATTGTCGTTTGATAAACTGTTGTTTGGATAAACTGTCGTTCGATAAACTGTCGTTTCGATAAACTGTCGTTCGATAAACTGTCGTAGTACCAGTCGGGCATGGCGGTTTATTTTGGCAGCTTTATGTATTCAGCTAGTAAAACCCAAATGAATTAATGATAAGTAGACATGCAAAAATAGTTGATTGGTGGATACAAAATGCCATAAGACAAATTAACTTTACAAAAAGAATCGTTTTTTGAAAAAGTGGTTGAGAATCTTCTTATAATGAGATTGTTATTAAAATAATGTACTACGTCTGAAGTATAACAAATACATCAGAAAAACTTTATCAATATACCGTAAAACTATGGGCAGTGTGACTGACTGCATCAAAATAAATTTATTCACAACAGATGTTTTAGCTCAGATCTTGAGCATTCATGCAGTCTAAAAGCTCATTGGCTAAGTCTAAAAGCTCACACTATGTTACAGGGGGAAAGTTGATCCACAAGGAGCCAAGGTGGATCAACTTACCCCGCTACCGCCATTTTTGTGTTTAGTATAATTTACTATGAAAGCACTAAGCCAGTGGTTCTTAACCGGGGGGGCGCGCCTCCCCAGGGGGGCGTGAAGCATCTCTCAGGGGGGGCGCGAGCTCTACAACAATTTCAATTTTTTTTAATTACTTTAATGTAGTTCGTCATATTTTGCATTTTATCTTATTTTATATTGTATTCAGAAATTCTTGCTTCATTAGTTAGACCAGAACTTTACAAACCTACCTAATGAATTGAAAGCGGAGTTCATCAAATACTTTCCAGATCTGGATGAGAAGCGTGAAACCTGGAAGTTCATCAGAAACCCGTTTCAATGCAAAGTAGTTGATATTTTCGAAGAAGGACAGAGGAGTTTCTTGAGATGAAGTTCAACTCCACAGCTAAAGAAGACTTCAAAGAACCGGAACTTCAGACGTTCTGGGTCAATGACCTTCCTGTTTACCCTCTTATCGCAACTCGGGCTTTTCGAATTCTAACAATGTTTGGATCCACGTATCTTTGTGAAGCTCTATTTTCTGCTCTCGTTGCTATACAAGTACAGAAGCAGGCTGAGAGTTGAAGGAGACTTACGTTGTTCACTCTCTGGAGTTAAACCTCGCATTAAAAATCTAGTCGCTTAGAAGCAGTGTCAAGTATCTCACTGATCTGTACAATAAACACACAAAAATGCAATTTTTTGGTATGATACTTATTTAAAATCTATGGGGGCGCGAGGCACATGACCATTATCGAAGGGGGGCTTGATAGAAAAAAGGTTAAGAACCACTGCACTAAGCTGTTCTGCTGCTACCATGGAAAATTACTATTATAAGTATCACCTAACTATTCGATGGATGTACATTGACCAGCTGCTACTATACATCTTAAATACATGGCAAAAACCTTTTCAAAAAATGTTTCAAAAAGGTCTCATTTTCATAAAAACTGTCTTCACCAGCTGTTAAATCGAAAATGAACGAGAAAACCAAGTTTCAGACACGTGGTAATAAACGTGCGAATGCATTGGTGGCGCTATTGAGTTAACAATACTCCGTTTTCTTGTAAAGAGGGTGGATCAACTTACCCCGGTGGCTTAATTTGCCCCGGTCTCCCTGTGGCGTTGTTCGTATCCAAGCAGCTGTTGTCTGTAGTAACAAGAGACAATCCGCTTATTGATGAAAATTTGCACAATTACTTTCCCCTTTCCAGGTGCGATGTTCTGCGATTCCTGTTTTTACGGTAGCAACGTATTCTCATCCCAAACTAGTTCTATCTTGCACAAATGAATAGCGTCTACTACATGAATAAGCAAAAATACACAGGGTGTGCCTTGTTTGGGTGGAAAATTCGTATTCTGCTTAACTCGACGTTCCGCCTAACTCGACGGCTGTTTCAATTCCCATTCAGGTGTCGAGTTAGCCGGTTTCTACTGTAATATATTTTGACAGCACGTTTTAGGTGAGATAATTTTTTGTGGTGAATTTTTAAGGATTAATTTAGTTATTGTTTCTATAATTGGAAACACGTTTTCCCCCGCGCTTGGAATTTTGTTTTCGGATATATGAAATTCAATGTGCGTTGTAAAAAAGTTTCTCAATTTCTTATGTGCAAGGGCCTAATAAAATATTTTGCTGATGACAATGTCGGTTGCTAGGCCAGCGTCAGTGGTTCAAAGCCTTTACAAGTTACCGAAACTGCCTGGAATGAGGTTCCAAAGAAAATTTTAATGTCTAAAAGTTAACTGAATTTATCAAGCAGCGTAGACGATGATTTGAAAATAGACTTACTCTTGTCTCAGGTATGGAAGGAACAACAAAGTTGACGGCTTCACCTCGAACAAACAAGCGAAATCCAATTAGGTTCCAAATAATAAATACAGTTAAGTCGTTATCATCTGATTCTGGCGAAGCGTAACCAAGAATAGGATTTATGCCATAATCTGTCATTTCGATCCAGACACAAATGGTCGCTTCTTTCATCGAAGGAACAAAGTTACGATACTGAACGTAATCAGTGATCTGATTGCGGCGAGGAAAATGATGCGTCACAGTCGGGCAACCTGAAATATAAATAAAAAAAACTAAGAAGATTGTTCAATACAAAACAAGAAAAAATAATCTAATGCAGTTTTATTTGATGCATAGTTAATTTGAATCCAATCGGTATTTTTTAATTACCAGCAAGAACAACTCAAAGTTGTTGTTGGTAATTTAATATAAATTCTCACTTAGGGGTCATCACGCGGCCACCTAAAGATATCTTCAATATCATCTTGAGGTGGCCATGGGGTCATAAAGTGATATGTCACTGGTGTTGTGGATGGCTATGTTTGTTATAGGCTGTATGACTTACTTTTGTAGACAAGTGTGATGCAAGATGAAGGGTAGCACGAATAGTCAATTTGAATGATTATTAATCCTAGTTTAGCGGTGTTTACAGAACTAAACCGGAAAACCTAGAAGGGCTATGCATCCTTAAGATAGTTTTAGAAATGTTTTATAAAAAGAACAACTCTGCTATAAAGCATAATCATGTTTTTGCTTTACAGATTATAGATGCAACACAACAGACAACAGGAAGTAGTGAAGTGACGTATAGTCTTCGAGTCAGCTACTTCCCTAATTATTTCCTGCTATTATTCTATTAACTAGTATATTATTAGCATACGAACTAATTACATAGCATGCTGTTAGCACACCAACTTCAAATTGCCAGCATGTTGTCAGCAAGCAAACTACTAGCTAGCATGTTGTTAGCATGCAAACTGCTAGCTAACATGTTGTTAGCATGCAAACTACTAGACACCACGTTGTTAGCAAGCAAGCTACTAGCCACCATGTTGTTAGCAAGCAAACTACTTAGAACCTATTATATTGTTAGCATGCGAGCTAACTATAGCTAGCAATAGCATGTTGTAAGTATGCAAACTACTGCAGTAGCTAGCATATTGTAAGTATGCAAACTACTGTAGTAGCTAGCGTATTGTTGCCATGCAAACTACTAGCCAACATGTTGTTAGCAAGCTAATTAGAGCCTGGTATGATGTTTGTATGAGACTAGTAGCTAGCATGTTGTTACCATGCAAACTTGTCGCTACTCGCTAGCATGTTGTTAGTAGGCTATGCAAATCATTAGTAGCTAGCATGTTGTTAGCATGCAAACCACAAATAGCTAGCATGCTGTTAGCAAGCTAACTACTAACCAGTATGTTGTTAGTATGCAAACTATTTTAGCTAGCATGTTGTTAGCATGCAAACTATTAGCTAGTATTTTGTTAGGATGCAAGCTAGTAGCTAGCATGTTGTTAGCATGCAAACTATTAGCTAGTATTTTGTTAGGATGCAAGCTATAGTAGCTAAAATGTTGTCATCATGTTGTTAGCATGTGAAATAGTAACTAGTATGTCGCTTGCATGCAAACTCACGTTGCGAGTTGGATCTAGGCAGTGGAACACATACAGGAACTTGTTGCAATGGAACGCCCACTTGTGGCGAAGACAAAGCAATTTGTAGAACAAAGAAGAGAAAACTCCCCAATTTTAAATAATGCATGATTTTGGAGTAACAACACACGATTGCAATCTCTGCCGTTGAAATACACTGATAAATGTGTTTGGATCATACATATACAACACTAAATTCTTACCCGAAGCAATGCAGAGTTATTTTTGGTTTGAAAATGTAACGTCAGAAATGCTTTGATTCGGTCTGACTGTTAATTCAAGAAAAGGTAAAACTTCAAGACCCAATAGGCTATAATTTTGTTGAGTGTTTTTATTTTACCGGAAACAAATGGTGTATTTCATACGTCTTGACAAGCATGTAAAATTACGAAGAATAGCCAAACAAGGCTTTGTCACAAAAACCAAACCAAACCATCCCTACTTGAAACTGGTTACACTGAAAAAAAAGGTGAATCTCATACTTGAATCCAACCATCGGGGATGAGAAGATAAGGTTCTCATTATACTAAGCCACCGGCACTAACGAGTGTAGGGTTGCCAGTTCCTTTCTCTCGGCCGCCTTTCCTTCAGCAGCTACGCCCACCCAATTTATTACACCCTGGGTAGAGGTGAGCGGTGTTTGTCAACAACCAGCATAAGGCGAGAGTCAAAGCAGGATTGCGTGATTGGAAAGCGAGCGCCTTACCCGCTGCGCCATCCCACCACCTAGATTGAAAACACTACACAAAAACAGAATGCAGTTTTTCTTCTTTGCGTACCATGCCTGTTCAGACTTGGGCGTTCATGCATAGTTCTTTCCACTATCTCGGCATTTTACTGTATTAAGAATTATTGTGGTTGGAACGTGAATAGGCCTATGATCCTTGAGATTATTGAGAAAAGTGAGGCGCTGTTTTCCACGAGCTCGTTTTCCTTAGTTACAGTCGCTAAAAAAGCTTTGCTGTTGTAGAGTGACGTTTGTTAAACCATATAGTATTTTTGTTTGATTAATTTGTTCGAAAAAACTTCAATACATAACCGCGATGATGACTCATTTTACATTTTTCAACAAACATTGCTAGCAGGGCAAGACTAACCATTAAGCCAAATAAGTCCTGATGGCTTTGAATCGAGGGGCATCGCACTATCACGACCAAGACAGTTTATGCCAATAAACATAAATACGATTCCGTCTTCAAAGGCAGGAAAGAGTTAGATATGCGAAAGGGTTTTGTTAATTTTAAAAGTGTTCTTGAGTTCGACTAAACTTTAATTTCAGAAATGCACATTTGGGGGCACCAAAATACAAGGTGTTTGAGGCATCAACAAGCGTAGGCATTCATGTGTCGATTACTGAGACTCACCGTGTGCATTAAGTTGTAGCAGATCTTCTATTTACCCAGACAGCCACTTTATCTTGTCTAGATCTTTGCAAGATCGGGTACGGATCTGACCAGATAAATAAGGGACTGTCTGGGTAAGCATTAAAACTTGGAAACGCAGACTCATCTTTCAAGAGAACTGTTTTAAAGTTTTAAATCGGTTACACGCATTTGGGCGGTCTCTCTTTGGAATATCAAATCGAAGAATAAGCGATGAGTGTAGGTACTGTATTTAAAAAAAAATGGTCCTAGGAAAAAATTGAAAGACAAAATTGATTTTCGAGAAGAGCTAACAGCTTGAACTTTGGAATTGTAATTGTCATAAACTTCAATAACTGCTCTAGAAAACTTTTATTGTTATGAACAAGAAATAGACGCCGATGGAAAGTAATAGAACACGAAAACACAAAATCTTGAAAATGCAAAACTCGTTTTAGAAATTCACATATTTTGTGTACAGTAGGTACGTGAAGCTAATTAAAAATTAACAAGTTTACACCTTTTTAATTTCTGCAATAGATTTAGCTACGCTTTCAGCATGATCGTTGCTTACTTCACAATGTAGATACTAACAACCCGTTTTAGCGTGATGCTGCTATAGTTCTAGTCAACCACCCACTCACTCCAACATCATTCGTCATAGCACAGGACTAGTGAACTGGTAACGGTAAGTAAAAGAATTGTTTTTGATTTAAAAGATGGTAGAGAAACTGTGCTCTGATCTATATTTACAGAACTACCACGAAACACGGATATTACGTTTTGTGGCTCTTTGTTGGTCATACTTGTAGAAAAATATATAGCAGATTGGCTATTTTTTTAAAAAGGTTGCCGACCCCTGTTCTAGACCTAAAAGTGATTAAAAATTATCAGCAGAAAAAAATCTCATTTTTTTCAAAACATAGCGATGTTTTCTTTTCTGTTAAAATCGGCAAAAAAAGCAAAGATCAGACATACCGCATTGAACAAAAAAATATATAATGTACTCTAATTCTCTGTAACCTATAGGTTCGCATAAGGTTTGAGGTTCAAATTTTCTATTTGAGATTAGTTTTTGATCAAAATTAATAAACTAGAGTCCAGTGCTTTTCAACCTTTTTGTCCGTGGTACACCTTTTTTCAATTTTTAATAACTTTGTATATCTCACAACTAGCAATGTTTAATTGTGCACAGGAAGTAAAAAAAAACTAATAATTAATTAATTGTTTGTTAAAGTGATTATAGTAGTCTTGAACTGGGCACAAGAAACGTGTATCTGTTTCAAAAGCACAAAGCAGGTTTGCGAGTAGCCTAATAACCGCACACCAGTAGGTCCAGTTAAAAGTTTACAAATATGCCAATTGCTGTCTATGTTGAGACTTCCACTATCACAGATCTAAGCTGTATAGCCTTCGTATACCCTTCTCCAGCTGTATACCCTTCTCCAGCTGTATACCCTAGTTTTGATCTGGTATACACTTATACAGTATACCAGGTTGAATAGCACTGAAGTGGACATCAATGAAAAGTCACAAATCAATCACACAAGAACTTACAAATAAACAATTGGAACCATAATTTGTGTACTTGAACTTCAATAGTCGTCGCTTAACTCACCAAACAACAACCAACTCTTTGTATTTGGAAGCGACAAAAACAATCACTAGAAATCAAGACTTTTCGTAAAACCTAATAGTAGGCCTAATTATGTTTTTGTTACATTCCGTTAAAAATATAACTCTTTTGTGCACAGAGTTTCTCGCAGTGAGATCACAAACGTAAACGATTCTGCCGGTCTTTCTTGCAGGGTTCGATTACTAATACGTTTTTTAAGAACCTGAAAAATTTTAAAATTCCAAATTTCTGTCTCCATCTACTTTGAGATTTTCGATCAAGCTAAATCATTTTGAAAGAGACCAATTAATTTATAAATATTTTGTTACAAAACAAAGTTTTGTGTCGCACATTGTCGAGAAACATTTCAAAGGAATGCTGAGCGCGAAAGACTTAAAGCAACAGTATTGCATATGTGAAGAAAGGCGTTCTTCCCGGCTATCAGCACAAGGCTGATTACTCACTAGCACAGCGAGCTGCAGTGACGCTTCGCTAACCAGAACGGTGTAGCTTCCACGCCAGCCATTGAGACCTCCAATTAAACGTTTAAGTTATTTTGGCAGCCGATTGTAGCATCGAATAGACAGCGATAGACACGTGTTTCGCCCATGAGGCTGGGCTCATCAGTATCGCACCGTATTCTTGCCACTTGAGTAATCGACCGCCGCTTTACCAGTCAGTTTAACTCTTATCTTTGTGGAAAGAAATTTGTTGGCTCTTTCTGCCAAAATGCCAAAATGCCAAAATAACTTAAACGTTTAATTGGAGGTCTCAATGGCTGGCGTGGAAGCTACACCGTTCTGGTTAGCGAAGCGTCACTGCAGCTCGCTGTGCTAGTGAGTAATCAGCCTTGTGCTGATAGCCGGGAAGAACGCCTTTCTTCACATTGACCTACCCCTGGCACCTGCTGGTTTTGTTGGCTCTTTCTTTCCACAAAGATAAGAGTTAAACTGACTGGTAAAGCGGCGGTAGACCCCAATTTTATCCGCTCTGCCTACTGGCAGACCGGGTATAAGAGTCAAAGTACCTGCGCGAGGACGCGTGAAGGAGACGTGGGCGCTGCCCGGCGGTCAATTACTGCCGGTTCCAGCGTCCACACACGACGGGTCGCCCGGTTCGTCGCAGGGCTTCTTTCTGGGCTATGCAGAAAGAGCCTGTCTCCCTGGCCCGCTCCGCCATTCTAAATTTGCGGACGGGCCATATAGTTTTTCGATCCACACTCTCCCTCCACAGGTACCTCGACTCCCCAGCCTGGCCCTCGCGACCTAAGCTGGTGGACTTAACCCTCCGGGTGCATCGTCACCCCATAAATCACGCCGCTCCCCGCCGCCGCGGGGTGTGGCAGGCCGGTTTCTGAAAGTCTTTGACCTGGCTATGTTTGTTTGTGCTCTCTCGCCGTGTCAATTATTTGTATCCGTGCGCTGTTGATGCAAATAAAACAGTTTAACACATACGGTGCGATACTGATGAGCCCAGCCTCATGGGCGAAACACGTGTCTATCGCTGTCTATTCGATGCTACAATCGGCTGCCAAAATAACTTAAAAGTATTGCATATAGTGGCTCAGTGGTTATCGCCTTCGGCTCTGGTGCTGGTAGCTCTGGGTTCGATTCCAGGTCGGGTCATATCAAAAACTTTAAAAAGGGTACCGATTGTGTTCTTTCTTGCATAACGCAGTGAGGATAAATCGGGTAATAATCTAGTGACATATCACCCTCCTCCAATCTGCCTTGAGTCAGCATGGAAGCAATACGGCTCATAAAATCTCATGGAACCCTGTCAAGTAACCCATGTTGATGCGCAATCTGCTGCATGCGGAGATAGCGAATGATTATATTGCATATAGACTAGGGTGGCTCATTTTCCTTGATGTTCTTTAAAATTTTCGTCAGTCTGGAATAATGTTCCATTTTGCTCACTTATATTTGCAAACCAAAAATTTTTGTTGGGTTTTGACCTTTGACCCTGGTTCACCCAAGGAGAAATTTTGAATTTTTCTGAAAAAATAGTAAATTTCGAAGTGGTTTAGCAGTATCTGAACAGGGGATTTCTCAAAATTTGACCACGTGATTTTGACGTCACTTCCTCTGTTAACTTCCACGTGGAACATCTTCACCCTACTCCAAGTCTGAGAGTCACTAATAGTGCATGCTTTTAGTGTCATTTTGGTTGATTTTACAGACTTTTCGCAGTCAGTGAATCTATAACATATAGACCAACAAAAAATTTTGGCACAAAAGATGAGAGTCATTTTAGAGTATTTCAGGGCCCTTGATGGCGAAAATGCACTTAGTTTTTTCGAATTGGCTCTAGTTTTCGAGATATTCGACAATGAAAATATTTTTGGAATCGTTACTCAAAAGCTTTCAATTAGCAAATTACTTATTTTCAACCCTGTTTACCATTATGATGTCATAATTGCACTTGTCTAGTTCAATTGGTTCATATAGCACGAAAGTTCAAAACGCAAGCAAAGGTTGAAATGAACTGTGTTTAACGTAAGGGAGACATAAATATTAAATGAAAACAGTTGTGAATCAGTAGACCTACATCACAAGAAAAATATCCCCAAAGTTATGTGTTTATGAATGCAGCTTTATATTGAAAAGGCAGGCCTAGTGAAATGGATACTGTACAAATAAAGTTTTATTCTAAGCCTTTGCTAAGGCCAAGTCTTTGCTGCAAGAAGTTTTTTTCTGGTCTATAGGCTAAATAAATGGCATATAGGCTAATAAAATACGCCTTTGACAAGTAGGATGCTGTACAAACGACCCAGATATATTTTACTGCATGGGGCAACGTAGAGGAGCAACGCATTCTGCGATAGACACAGCTCTATATAAAAAACAAGCATTATTATTATTACTTTGACATGAAGCTGGGTGATCATGATAAGTCCTGGGTTCCTCCTAAAGTATGCAAACATTGCACTCAAACCCGTTTCTGGGCTCAAGTCTAAGAAGTTCAGAGTGCCATGGCATAAAGAGAGCCGTGGAATCACCATGAAAATTGATACTTCTGTACGGTGAACATGTTCGAAGGAAGTTGGAACATCATGTTTACATGGAGTGTGCACTGTGCAAGGCAGTCATTGCGTGGACGTTGCTATTTCTGTTTTTTGTTTGCCCTCTCTTGTTTCAAGTGGTGATTTGCTTGAAACAATAGGAAAACGGGCATGACTGAGAGTAACCTCAATACCTTCAGTAATGTTTTGGAGCAAGGTCAAGCTTTTTTCTCAAAACCATTTCTACCACCTACTGTAGTAATTAAAGATTTAGTTATCAAAAGTGGTAGCTGGAATCTTGGCTAACTCAAAAACTAGAGCCAATTCGATAAAAATTTGTGCATTTTCAGAATCAAGGGCCTCGAAATACCTTAAAATGACTCTCACACGTCCTGCCTTTATATAAAAAAAAGTTTTGTTGGCCTATGAAAATCGATAAACATCGTCAAATGATTCAAGAAACTGAAAGCAGTAGATATTTACTACAGTGAAGGGTGCACAAAGAAAATCATGTCTGAAATGTGGTATAGAATTCGACATTTTTAAGAGTAATACAAGTCACACACGTGTCAGTGTTCATGGAGCTGCTACTTAAACCACTTTGCTTGCTACAAGTTTGTGTTACTGCCTCTTATTGTGTCCATTAAGATGCTAGAGTGCATTAGAAGATAGCGAGTGAGCAGTTTCAGGGATAAGCGAAAACTCGATATTTTGAAAAAATTCAAACCAGGTGAACCAGGGTCAAACGTTAATATTTTTTTGTGAAATTTGGTATAGGAGATACATTTACCAAAAGGAACAACATTACAAACTGACGAAGAATTTAAAAGAAAAAAAAATTTTTTTCGAGATTTTGCGCCAGCCTAATATAGACTACTTGTTCTGTCTCGTTTGCTAGCCTGCTGTAACTTTGAGATAAACATTAAACAACAACTTCTGTGAATGCTATTTACAACTTTAAAGAAATTATTCATGGACAAAGCTGCTTTTGCTTTTGGAAATATCTATCATATAAACATTTGTATTCTCTTGATATGACTGTGACATCACAAGTAGTCCACTTTCAACGCTTGAGCGGCGTGACTTGCAAACGTTGCAACAAAATCCAACAGGAACACATAGACTACACCATCACACTACAATTCTACATTAATAGGCCTACTTTTCAAATATTTTCCGGTTAAGTTATTTAGGAGGTATAAACTTTTAAGGCAACTTACGTGAAACAACCAACTCTGACATCACAGGCCACATCCGACAGATGTTCGTAGGTGTACCTCTTCCTTTTATACATCCTCTCTATACCTACGCTTTAAATTAAAAAGTTTTACTTTCCTGCGTTGAGAAAGCGTCTAGATCCGTATTGCAGTGGTAAGAACAATAGAATTACAGCATTTTGTTTTAGAACATTGCGTGTTTTTTGAATAAAGTGAATTTTCCTTTGAACTGTCTTGATTTGGAAACGGAGGATCTCATTAGTACCGGGGCCAAATTATCACTTTAACAGCCCTGGGCACAGCCTTGCATGTCACAATGTTGGTGGATAAATTTAAGGTTGACCATGCTTCCTGATTGTCACCTCAAATGCAAAAAGTAGTCCATTGCCTGTTATTGAATGAAACTACAGTTACCAAGCAACTTTGTCTACATATATCGCAATTTCAAATTACTTACCGTACCAAAATGTGCAAATTTAAAATTTCATGATAGGCTAATTAAAACCACAAAACACAAATCAAAACATTTCTGTTTAAAATGAACAAGTTTTAGTAAATACTGTAGTACCCACTACAACACCATTTGTCATAGCACATGACTAAGAAACTATACATGACTAGAAGGCAAGTTTAATAAATAAACTGATAAACAAAAGTACATAATAAATAGACATATTTGATAAATAATAATTGATAGATTCATCATCATCATCATCATATGCCGTCTCCGAGCCGAAGGTTGGTTGCCATTTGATTCCACACGTCACGTTCTCCCGCTATTCTGCTTGCTTCTCCGATACTTGACAAGTCAGTCCACACTATTACATCATCTCTCCAAGTTCGTTCCTTTCTTATCCTGCACATATTTTCTTCCAGCTTAATAGATAACAGAAGTGAACATAACTTTTGTGTCATGTTGAGTCATAAACGAAAGCATTTAGGCTAGCCTACCTCTTATTGAATGTAAATCACTTGAAGTCATGCAGTTTACTACATAGAAATAAAACATAAGTAACTACAGCGGGTTTAATATAATGTATTACATATACAAATATAACATAATTAAAAATAAACTCTAACGTTTTCGACACGTAGCCTACGTGTGTCCTCATCAGGAATTACATATCTGCAATATACATGAAATGAAAATTGTAAAGTAAATTTGACTTTGACTGAAGTTACTTTGTTTCATTTCTCTATGGTTCAACAAAGCAAACTCTCTACCAAAGCTTTATCATTTTACTATATGTTCTACGTCAAAGGTTTCATTTGAGTAAAAAATACAAAGTTTAAAAACATGACAAAGCGTTCGCAACAAAGTGTTGCTTTATTGGAAAAAATCGAGTTGCAGCAGTTTTGGATGTGACGTCAGTCGGAAGCAATTGTTTCATCAGCTTTCTGATTGGTTGCTTTCGGCACTTTGTCTTGTGCTACATTTCAACAGCCACAGACAAGACAAATTGTTTGTTTCTTTTTTAAGCAATTAACTAATTTATTGATTAGATGATCTCTCGAGAGTGATAATTAGAAGAGCGCCGGAAGAGATAAGAACTTGGAATAAATGTTCCAGTCTGTCCACTCACAATTCAGTTGGAAAAAGTTGCTGCATTTTGAAAGGTGTTTTGAAATTGTATTCACAAAGAAGCTATGCAAGAATTTTTGGTAAGTACAATCAGTTATTCTTTGTGGCCAGTTGAATGATTGACTGTTTGATATTATTTTCAATGCTTTTACAGTTTTATTTGCAGTAGCTCTGAGCATTTAGTCTTTGTTATTGTTATTAGTGTAGCTCAAGTAATGGAGAAATAAACTCGCACTTTTTAAAATGGTGCGAAACCCAAGTGCTTTACTTTAATTGTTGAACTTTTTGGCAAAATAAATTGTACCCATTAGGCCTAGTCATAGAGCTGTCAGGTAAACTGCATTTAAAAATACGGAAACAGCTTTCGAATCTGTTGTTCAGTTGCAATCATGTTTTGTCTCAAGTAAACTTTTCTTTGCGCCATGCCCAATGGAACAGTGATTCTTTCAGCTTGGGTGCCACATTAGTTTTGCAATTGTTTTGTTAAAAAATTGTGTCAAAGGCATTTGCTTCCTCTTTCTGGTTGCTTCTTACGGTAGTTACTTGAATCTGGTCGTGTAACAACAGTCGTACATAAAATCTGAACGAAATTCAGATGCATTAATCAAGCTTTTAAATTTGGAATTTTAAATTTACGAACATAAAATAATTAGGGTACGGTCCCATTACGAATCGACAAGAACAATCTACCATGGTCGCGCTCGCATTCAAGTAGTAATGTTATTAATATTGCTTTAAATTTCTAAAATAAGTTTTAGCTTAGGCTACAGTAATCAACTCGGTGTACGAAGTATTGAAAGTTCTTCCAGCTGTTGCTTAAATTCTTCAAAATGCTTCAAACGAATGAATGTTCTGGTATAATTGAAAATATGCTACGTTCTACTGCTTCCAGCTTTCTAAAGATTGTCAACATTTTTAGTTTTAGAAACGCGTTGTGATAGCAGATTAACATGTAAAAAAAGTTGGCAGAGATTTGAGCATAAAAAGATGAGGATGGTCAGACGAAAAAATTCCATCACCTATATAATGCTAAAGTTGCTATTTTTATAGTTGTCGTGAATCTTCAAACCTATTAGCTTAATATCTAATTTTCAAGACGGTAGCAATCATTTCTTTCCACAATTCTAGCGAGCCCAGTTTGTCATTTCATTACAATTCGTAACCGTAATCACTAAACATGTCGTCCATATACGTGTAATTTTGACCAAGCTTCGGCATTACTGCGTCTTCTTCATGTTAACGCCATTATGTTGTTTTATTGGCATAAAATGCCAAGGTGAGATGATCGACCTCAAGCTACTCTCTGGACCTCATTGCTATTTATAATATTGCCTGAGACTGTTTGCAAGTAAAAACTTTGTCCTTCGCCCAACTTTTAGCATGTTCATATTCATTGCATCATGCAGCGAAGAGTCACATGGGTGGGCTGCTATGTTTATGTTTTGCTAAAATTCATCAGTCTTTGCAAAGATTTAAAATGCATAATTGCTACAAAGAGGCGAACGCTTTTCGAAATTGCTTTCTTAGAGTTTTACAATCTTTCCAGAAGTGGGTTTAGGTGATGGGGGCCCGGGGCACTTTTAGATCGGGGAGGCGCCGTGCAAAAAAAAATTCTACGTCTACACTTCATAAACTGTGTAAGTCTACTACGCTTAGCAAGTAGCATTAATCCAGCACTGCACTGAAATGAATTTGAGATCATACAAGGCAAATTACGTCATATTAATAATAACACAAAATCACATTTTTCCACGTCGGGGGGACCTTCAAAAGAGTGGCCAGGGGCACTTTCACCCTCTACTCCCCACCCTAAATCCGGGCCTGAATCTTTCCAATGTGGGCTCATACCTCCACACGCAGCATGTTAGAGAACTATTAAGCTGATGGGTTCGGTTTATTTAGAATTTTTTCATTGCTGAATAGTGAAACGTAGATAGCATACACTGGTCTTGCATTAGACTTACGTTTGTAATTAAAACAGATCCAGCTTTGTCGGAAAGCTGCTGCCAAAGTTACATACTACTCGTTTCAATAAATTGATCTTCATCACTCCTTCTACTGTAGCCTACAAATAACTGCTCTTACCAGGGTAAATAAGCACATTGACAGATTTTTGTTTGTGGCACCAGATACAGTTGAGAATCATTGTTCTGAATAGGCACTTATGAGTGCATGGGTGTACTTCCGCTGTTCTCTTTTTATTTTTCAAAGTATCAGTCGAGATGATATTAATAGATGTAAATTCTTGTTTTGTAGTCTAGTTCAATTCGCATGTCGTTTTTCGTCCCCTTTTCACGAATCATCTCACTTTCCATTTTGTGAAGAAATCAAAATACTTCAGTGGATAGGTTATGAGAGGTAGCCTACACGTACGAAACTTTCTAATCGGACAATCTTATTTTGCGTGTTTCCTGTTACGATTACTGTTATCGCTTTCAATCATGCATACTTAAAATACGTTTAATTTTCAGATATTGGATTTTATTATCATTGATGATTGTCAAGTTTATTGGAATTTTCTTATAGACGATTATCTAACATGGAGCTTTTGTTAAAGCGGCGGAATCATTGATGGAAACTCAAAGGAACTGTATGTAACAAAGTAAGCATGATTTTATCACCAAGCACCTCCTTCGATTCAATAAAAATTTCAGGTGTAATTTTGCGCTTTCATATCATGTACACCGACAGACATCGAGCATGTACAGAAAATTAAAACAAAAATTAAAAACCTTTTTCACACACCTTATGACGTGCATCCGGCTTTACCGCTCATCTTTGGTCCGGAACAATGGCAGACTTTAACACCTGGATGGATTCAGGGTTACTGTCTGTTTATTTTACCGGTGTCACCTGTTTCAAGACGTCTGAGACTGTGCAAGGACGTCCGAGATTACTGAAAGACGTCCGAGGCTTTATTTGGACGTCCGAAGCTTTCGTAAGGTGCCTGAGACGTTGTCCAGGTGTCCGAGACTGTTGAAGATGTCCGAGACCTTCGAAAGACGTCCGAGACTTTCGAAAGACGTCCGAGACTTTCGTAAGACGTCCGAGACTGTTATACGACGACCGAGACTGTCATGGATTAACGTCCGTGGCTGTTGCAGACAGTCGTCCGAGACGGTTGTAGACAGACGACTGAGACTGTTAAAAGATGTCTGAGATTGTATTAAGATGTCCTAGATTGTTGTAAGACGTCGGAGACTTTCGTAGACAGATATCTGTGACCGTCGTAAGGCGCCCGAGATTGTTGTAAGATGTCCGAGACTGTCGTAAGATGTCTGAGGTTTTTGTAGACAGAGGTTTGAGACTGTCTTCGACGCCGTTTGTGACGGTGCACCTTCACTACAAATAGTTACTTACGAAATTGTCCAAGTCCCTGGGTTCCTCGTGACTTGAATAAAGGGAGACAACGCGCTTTCAAGAAGTGTCGAATCCTCACTCGAATGCAGTCCCTGGTCCCCATGGTCTTGTTAATGCGGAATTTAAAGCTGCGTGTAAAGCCGGTGCCTCAAGACGATAATGAAAACGATAACCGAACATTACGAAAAAAGCGTGACAATTTGCATGTTTGAATCTCAACCTTGCACGTGTGTTTTTGATTGATCGTATCTGTATTGTGTTTGTACCGGTACCTGTCTTCCTTCTTGTATTGTTCAGGTTTCTCCTAACCACTTTCTCATGAGGTGAACAAACTTATACTGAAATTCAACATGTTTTCAAACTGTATAGGCTAATTTGAAATGGGGTGTTTTTTGCGCAGAGTTTCCTACAGGTTACTTACAGTGATTTTAACATTCATTACATCATGCAGGATTATGAGTGAGCATCATATAGCAGGAACACTACTACGGCATGTCTTTTATTTACATAATAACGTTGAAAGCCTTTTTTTCAGCATGTGTGCTTTTGTATTGTCAGTGATGGCATTGGCATACACTTTTGAAAGATCTCAGGTACCGCATTTTTGTTTGCTGAACGACAAAAGGAAACGTGGATTTGTGGAATAGAAGTTCATATGACGTGCCAGGAGCGTTAATTTCAACTATGTTTCAGTTTTGTAACTTGATACAGATCCACGTGACAGAGCGACGTCGTAGCTACACTTATTGACAAAAATATAAACTTGGAATTAAAATGATTGTGACATTTTGAACTTCCCAGCCTACCACTTGGTATTGTTTTGAACTTCCAAGTACAAAACTCAAGTTTGTGTCTGATTCTGATGAGGATACAGGTGAGCAACTATCTAAGACTGCCTAACCAAAGACTGATTGACTACCTAGTTGACTAACTATCCAGGTTTAACTAACTGTCTCACGGACTGTCAAGGTCCAACTAACTGCCTAATGTACTGTCGAGGTCTAACTAACTGCCTAACGGACTGTCAAGGTCTAACTAACTGCCTAATGGACTGTCAAGGTCTAACTAACTGCCTAACTGACTGTCAAGGTCTAACTAACATATGCCTAACGGAGTGTCGAGGTCTAATTAACTGCCTAACGGACTGTCGAGGTCTAATTAACTGCCTAACGGACTGTCAAGGTCTAACTAACTGCCTAACGGACTGTCAAGGTCTAACTATCTGCCTAACGGACTGTCAAGGTCTAACTAACTGTCTAACGGACTGTCAAGGTCTAACTAACTGTCTAACGGACTGTCAAGGTCTAACTAACTGCCTAACGGACTGTCAAAGTCTAACTAACTGCCTAACGGACTGTCGAGGTCTAACTAGGTGCCTAACGGACTGTCAAAGTCTATCTAACTGTCTAACGGACTGTCAAGGTCTAACTAACTGCCTAACGGACTGTCAAGGTCTAACTAACTGCCTAACGGACTGTCGAGGTCTAACTAACTGCCTAACGGACTATCGAGGTCGGACTAACAGACTGTCAAGGTCTAATTAACTGCCTAAAGGACTGTCGAGGTCTCACTAACTGCCTAACGGACTGTCGAGGTGTAACTAACTGTCTCACGGACTGTCAAGGTCTAACTAACTGCCTAACGGACTGTCAAGGTCTAACTAACTGCCTAACGGACTGTCAAGGTCTAACTAACTGCCTAACGGACTGTCGAGGTCTAACTAACTGCCTAACGGACTGTCGAGGTCTAACTAACTGCCTAACGGACTGTCGAGGTGTAACTAACTGTCTCACGGACTGTCAAGGTCTAACTAACTGCCTAACGGACTGTCAAGGTCTAACTAACTGCCTAACGGACTGTCAAGGTCCGACTAACTGCCTAACGGACTGTCGAGGTCTAACTTACTGCATGACACCTTAGAACTGAGATGGCAGTAAGATAATACCTGTTTGAGATCCATCACCAGTTGTTTGAAATTTAATGCAAAAAGAAATAACCTTGTTATTTTGTGGGCACCACTCAATAGGTTAAACTTGCATGACCGGGAGTGACCACTAACTGTGATTGAAATAGCAAAGAGGCGATTCCAAAATATATTCAATTCAATTGATTTTTCTTTGTTAGAATGCAGAAGAGATGATATTGTGAAAAAGAAATACATTAACAAAACCAACAAAAGGAAAATGTGGCAAATCCTTATTAGTTTCATGGTTATACCCTACTAGATAGGCTACCAGTTGCTTGGCTGCAGGTACAAGCAAGCTGGAGAGTTGTTTTAGTGAACACCTTTGCTGTGACCTAAGTTTGCAATAACGGTTGAAGACTATTGTAAAGTCTGCATAGTAGAACCGGATTTTGCAAATCAATTGTGTTTCTTCAGTCATGTGGGTCACGTGATGCAATATCTGGCACTGAATTCCGTTTGTGTTGTGTCGCCTGTTGTTTATTTACTTCAAACAAGGTAGGGAATTAGCTATAAGAACAATCTGACACAAAACTACAACATTACATTACGCTGACTTTCAAACAGAGCAAAAACCTAATCAGTCAGTAGCCTACCAGTAAGTTGGCAAATAGCATCATCGCTTTTACTTCGCAAGCACTCGATAAGTTCTTTGTTTTTCAATCGTCTCCGTCTATTTTCTTTATTTTCTCCCTGAAAAGTTAGAACTAAAAGTACGGTAACCTCAATTAGGTTGCAGAACTCCTGGAGGTCATTTCCTCTTACAGAATATGTAGCCTATATCGACTTGCATAGCAATGACCGTTTGAACGGCCCAATTTCAAACATCAAAGTGTCAAAAGTTTTAATTCTCTGTGGATAACCACATCTTGTGTAGCCCGTTGAACTACAATATGTTTGGTAAGGAATGACTAATGAGATGCAAACGTTTCACAGAAGGCACAAGCAAAACGTAACAAAAGCGGGCATTAATAACGCGACGGCGCATGAAAATGACACAAAACGATACAAAACACTTCTAGAGCCTAAATCAGTCGAATCTCTTCCCCACGGCACTAACGCTAACAGTTAGCCTACAGCAGCAGTTCTGTTTTAAATCGAACGGAGGCCAGCTTTGGTAGCCTACATGGGGAAACTCGGAAATCTCGCGCAGCCTAATTATTAGGTTGCAAGAGTGAAAGAGACGCTATTTCTTATTAGCCTACTTTTTATGCAATGACGTCAAGGCTAGGGACTAGCCTACAATTATAAAGATGTGGAGCAAAGTTTCATTTGCGCACCACAACCAGTGTACGGCGCTTTATATTTAATACACAGACAATGTGTATCACTTCAGCACCATGGTCGGTGTCGACGGTAGGAGATACAATTCTGTTCCATTTTATATGGAAAAAGAATGTAAATCTGCAAGGTGTAGTGGTATCCCTTTTAAACTCTGAGTGTTACTTGAAGAAAAAACAAAAGATATAATATAAAATACATCGGTACTAAGTAGCCTAGGCTACAACATAATGGACGCACGTGACAACGTACAGGTTGACGTGTCGTGCCAAACACGTATTTCTCCTTGTTCAAAATAAGCCCATCGGGGGTTAAATGACGAAAGATTAGCCTACTCCCAAGTGAAGCTCATGTTCCTTAAAATCATTACGTCACAAGATTCAAGCCACGAAAAACCTTATTCAAAAACGCTGAAAAGTCTGACTGGCGTTACCAAGCCCAGTCCTTATAATTTACAAACTTCAAAACCACCAATGGGTGTTAAAATGGCAGTCTTCGGGATATTTTGGTCGGCGACACGGAACTAATGGTATGATTATGAGTAGCCTACGACAGCGTCAACAAATCCGTGCAAAAATAACAGAGGGAAAAATTCAGGGGTGGCGATTGAAGTTACTGTAGTCGTCAAGCTTACGATAACGCTCGATGTACCATGTCCAAAGAGGAGCTCCAGCAAGAAATGGAGGGAAGAATTACGCCAAAGTCAAGAACTGCTGAATTTTCTTCTATGTGAGTCAAAATTTTAGGGTGAGTTTTAAAAGGTTTAGGGCCACCGGTATTGCGTAAAGAAAAATAAAACATTTTTAACCATCTCTAATCAGACAGAGCTAACTATCGCGCTCCCGCTGAGTGGTCAGCTAAATAATAAAGATGGTGACTTGACACATCAAAAATACGTAGCCTAAATATAGGTCTACGGGTAGGCCTAACACTTTAGAATCTTTCAGTTTCGCAATGTAAACTTGACAAAATTATGCATGCAGGCTATAGTTAAACAATATGCGTCATCAATAAACAACTAAAGAAATATAGGCTATAATGGCATGACCATTAGCAATCCGATAGCAAGAAATTTTTATGATGGCTTTCAAATGAGTGCTGATTTTATTCTCATTTCAAACGGGATTGAGATCCTACATATCACACCACTAAGTAAGCTGGTATGTTGAATGCTAGGCCTACATTGAAGAGGTAGCTATACACTACTGTATATATTGAAGAACATAATAGGCTATCCTTGTCAATTGCATTTCCACTGCTGCAAATATGAACATTTTTTGCCATTTTTAAAGCAATTGGAATAAGTGCGTGGCGGAGAATTGTTGTCGTATTTATGCAATAACAGGATATCGCGGTTTCTAGTTTGTAGGCTACAAAACTTTTATCTTGAGTTAGGCAAAAAGACATCTTCTTTCTCGTTTGCTCCTTATTTTAGTAAGTTAGTAACTTGAAGCGGTCTTAGTCTACTACCCTCACCTCACAGCAAAATCGTGGAATAATAACATGAATGGATTATTGGTATTGTCCGATTGAGATCATAAAATAAGCGACATCGTAGCTTTGATCTACAGCCTGGCTGCTTTGGTGAGGATAAATATCTTATTTGGAAGTATAGTACATCTCGGGCTACTATCTGCAGTTATGTAAATTTACATCATGAAATGGTACCACGAGGAGCCGTCCTGACGGCATTTCATTCCAACGCGTAGGCCTACTGCTAATAATAATGTTTTTATTTATTGTCGCTCAACAACATCTAAGGCTTTTGGGAACAGGGCTTGTTTTTAATTTATATCAGATTTACGATGTCATCATATTATTATCTGACTTATTCTCACTATGATATGCAAGAAAGAACACAATCGTTACCGTATTAAAGTCTTCAGTTTGATCTGACATGGAATCGATCTCAAATCTACCGAGCAGCAGAGCCGAAGGCGAAACAATTCCCTCACTGAGCTGTTGCAAAATCACGAATCCAGTTTTTCAACACAAAGGGACAGGGCTTCACACACAATTGCCTTTGGCATGCGGCAGCAGCGACGATAGAGTAAAAACACCTGCCGTCCGCAGGCAGGCCATGTCGTTGATAACAAAAGCGAATTAACGTAAAAACACAGTAGCACAAATGTTATTCCAGAGAGGGCAATCGAGCCACCGGAACATTTACATTTAGGCGAATTGTTTAAAACAATGGGACACACGATCCGACCCATCTTCCTCTAGCAACGATTTTAATGGTTTGTTTTGAAATGTTTGGAGTTTATCGACGTATCTTGAAAGTGAATCCCCTGATTGGTAGCCTATTGCGTGTTGTAAGTTTAGGGCATATGAGGAATGCACGGCCAACGACGAACTGATGACATTGAATAATAAAATGATTCTGCTGTTTCTTAGTTCTGGCTTTTCGATGTTACAAGAATTGTACATCAGAATTTTTTAAGATCAAAGTACCGCTAAGCCTATAAGGATGCAACTAAACGAACAAAATCAGGGAATAACAACAATCAGGTTTAGGAGAATCTTATTCTACTTGAATAAGAATAGGCATTTTGTTTTTTCGTGTCACATGGTCATAGTTCAGAGCACCACGCAAGCTCTTGCTCTAATAATTGTAGAACTTGGTCAAATTTTATGCAGAGCACTTTGCGAATTAGACAGGACATTCGAGTAGATTTTGCATCGTTTGCTCCTGTCCATATATTTGCAACTTGTGTTTCCTTAGGAATAGACCATCCCCAGTGTCGCATCAATGTGGATCGTTACATCTGCCAATGCCAGTTCTTACGCTGTTTAGACATTGCCAATAGCCTTCTTCAACGGTTCACGCTTTGCGGAAGGAAATCCTTATGGAGAGAGCTCTGTATTGGCCGATGTCGGCATGGCCTATGAGATAAATATAGCCTTAAAAAGTAAGGGAGAGGTTGGTATTTATAGATTGAAACATGCTCTTTCAGATAAAGTGCGGTCAAAGTCATCGTGCAGTTGCACTTTAAGACTTGGGAGTTCTAGATTTTTGAGGGTTGCCAGACTTTTTTATTGGTGTTTTTCATTCACTTTTTTAAATTTTAATTTCGTTTGAGTTGTGATCAAAATTGAAATAGCAATTTTTACAAAAACTGATAAGAACAAACACTTTTATTTTCCGGTGAAATTTTAAAGGTAAAGGTGGTCCCATACTTGATTCAAGTGTCAAGTATGAGAAGATAAGGTTGTCATTGTACTAAGCCTTCGGCACTAAAGAGAGTGGGGTGGATAGTTCCTTTCTCTTGACCGATTTTCAAGCCGGAGTCGGACCAGGTTGGAATAACTCGAAAGCCAACGCTTTATTTGTTGCGCCATCACACCAATGAATTTTAGAGTACAATACAATACAGAGTACACAAGAAACACATTTTGAAAACAAAATTCACTAGCACATCCCAGAGAGCCATTCATTCGTTTTTAACATTGTTTCAACGTGTAGAGACGTTGAATCGACGTAAAAAGTGTTTGATTTGTTGTCTGGCTAGCGGTTGAATATAGAAAAGTGAGGTAGCCAAATGGTGTCACATGGTATTTGAACACCAAACTATCCAGAAGTTACTTGCTCCGATAGGAGCTCGTTCCAACTTAGGCTTTCATCCACTCCAAAAATAATAAGCGTCTAAAACTCGTGACTGATGAACTATGTCACGATGCATTACAAAAGTGATATGTTTCCATACTTACCAACAATGATCACTTTGAATGAAATAATTTTGCAAACAGTTTTGATAAATTCAATGGAGGAGTCGCAATTTAATTTAAACCATTGAAATATAGTTGTCTTAAGCTTTCTGAAATGATGAATGTATTGAAGTAATGCAACGCCTCTTTGACAGCATGCAGTTTGAGATATTGTGACCCACATAAATGAGATGGGATGATGAGGAGCAAGATGAGGAGGAGAAACAAATGAGGTAGGTCTATATCCAGTGGCGTTGACAAGGGTAGATCCGGGGGCACTTTTGTACGCAAGCTCTAGGTGACTCTAGTAGCCTATACCTTTTCAAAGAGCCGGGAACTTGGAAACCAGCGCATATTCTTAGGACAAACTGCATTTCCTTACAAGTGTCTTGATTTGGAACCGAGAATCTCATTAGTACCGGGCCCAAATTATCATCTCAACGGCCCCGGGCGCAGCCGGGCATGTCACAATATTGGTCGATAAATTTAAGGTTGAACATGCTTCCCGATTGTCACCTCAATTGCAAGAAACAATCCAGTGGCTTTTATTAAATGAAACTGCAGTTACCAAGCAACGTTTGTCTACATATTTTGCAATGTTGTACAACTTTAAAATTTCATGATGAATGATTAAAACCACAAAATACAAATCAAAACATTTCTGGTTAAAATGAACAAATTTTAGTTTTTATGAATCTTCCTCCATCTTTCATCACACTGTCGGACATACATCCGGGATACTGTGGTAAGCTTCACCAAAATGCTCCACTTTATCCAACGTCATCGCTATAGCGAAGTCACTCGGGCAGTCGCAGTTACGCGCGATGTTGCTCACTTCTTGTCCAGTGAGAACACGAGGCCAGATCATGAAGTTTGTCATGTTTCCCCTGTAGGTTAAAAACATTAAAATTCATACACAGTTGCTTGCAAACAGCTATTAGGCTATATTCCTTTTAATTTTGCATAGATTCCATAATTGAATAATATGGGAAGTCAAAAAGGTCTACCTTTTTTTCAAACTTTGTGCTTTTCCGATTCCTTCCAATGTCTTCTACATATTACTGCTAGTTTATGTAGGCATCGAACCCAGGTTTTCAGCAAATGAAGATTAGCCAACGCGCTTATAACTACACAATCTTGTCACAATTTACTGATACAACATTACAAACAATTTAAAGACTTTTGTACCAAAAGCTTTGATGTGGAGCAAAACCTCCTCCATTTTTGTCATCGTGATCTTGTCCAAGAACTAATTTTCCTCCTCTGGCAGATGAAGACGTTGAATGAGAAACAGATTCCACTTCATCACCATTGATGTAGATGCTTCTTTGATTGAGTTTGGAGGAAAATGTCAAACACACATGGTACTAAAAAGTAAATGATCATAAAATTATTACACGGATAACAAAAAAATAACGTGTTATTTTCAAAAACTTACAAAGACAATGATTCAAAACAGTTGGAATAGTAGTTTTGTTAGGCAGCTTTATAGGCAGCCTGCACTCACAAGCATTGCCTAAAAAACTCAGCAATTGCATGGCATTTAACACAACAAAAAAGAAAAATATTTGGCTATAGGCTACACCTAGCCTTGATTAAAATTTAGACCTACTGTACAATGCAGGAATATCTGCTATAATGCTACAATATCCCTGCTACAATGTTAACAAGTTTGACAATTTACTATTTGCTATGTTAAGCTTCCGTATATCTTGAACGAATGTAAAAAAAAGAAAAACAGATTCAGTAATAAAAATAATCATTTTTGTATGATCCCATATTAAAAGGAAATCACTAACTTTTTTTGAATTTTAGTGAGCCAAAAGCAAAAGAGTTTAAAACCACTGTAATAGCTTAAAGGAAATATTTTTCTGATGAGAACACTTCATCAAACGGTAAACTCCACTCTTCATTAATTTTCTTCTTCTTCTTCATCAATCTTCTTCTTCATCAATCTTCATTACAGGGCCAATGTCTTGGGTTAAAAGCCTTTACAAACACGCCATGATTAAAGTTCCAAGAAAAATTTTCTGTCTAAGATCAATTTAACTAAACTTATTGAACAAAATGATTCAAATATGGCCTTACTTTGGTCATTAAAGGTAAAGCAGGAACATTAAACTCGTAACTTTCGTCTCGAACAAAGAAGCGAAATCTTGTTGGATTTTCGTTTATAAATACGAGTAAGTCGTTAGCATTTGTTTCCGGTGAAGCGTAACCAAAAATTGCGCTATCGCTGTAGTCTGTCGTTTCAATCCAGACACAGATTGTCGCTTCTTTCATCGAAGGAACAAAATTGCGATACTGAACGTAATCAGAGATCCTACGACTGCGAGGAAAATGATGCGTCACAGTCGGACAACCTGGAATATCAATAAAAAAGAAAAAAATATAGTTCGACTTATTATAGTTTTTATTTGATGCATAGTTAAAGTAAATTTGAATTTAATATTTGTTTAAACAATTAACCGCACACACAACTCAAAGGCATTTCTTGATAATAATTTACTATAAATTCTGACTTGAAGTCACGAACTGACAAATCACTAGTATTGTAAGTGGCTGCGGTGATTATAAGCCGTGCCGTATTGCTTTACTTTTGCATTCATAACAGGGTGATCCGATCACTCACTACGCTTCTTCTTTGTCGTTGCACGGATAGTCTAGGGCTAGGTCCTCTAGGGTCTAGGCCATTTATTGTTTTATTAAACCTAAGTTTAGCGATGTTTACAGGACAAAACCGAAACACCACTTTAGAGGGGCAGTGTTTGGTCACGCAAAACTTTTTCCCCATTTAATGAACTAAGGTTGGTTCAATTGTTGATGATATAGTTTGCGGTCTGTTCCTCAGCGGTTTACTCGCATGCTAGTTCTTTTCCACAACGTTAAGAAGAGTAGTTACACTCTTATAAGGCTGTTGAAACGCAGCCATGTCGGTTCCGATAGAGATTGGGCAGATGTCGTTGTAAATGGAGGCTTGGTTGTGTTTAGTTGCATTTATTTGTGGTCGACCTATTCAGTCCAATTAATTCCTTCTTCGTCGTGTGAAGACGAACTAGTCCAATTAAACAGCTCTTTTTATGTTTGCTTTTGTGGTAAAGATATTAGATGGACACAGCAGAAAAATGGTATGCCACAAGAGTTTTAGCGCCTTCTTGTACAACATTTAAATAAACGACCAATCAATTCATCCTGGTACCATATAAGAAGCTTCATTTTCTCTGACGATCAGTACATAACAAAGCAACACAAACACTTCACTTCCACGGAGAGAGTATTCAGCAATGCTCTGGACGAGCTGACTACATATGCTACTATACCAGTGATGTAGGCTACGCGCATACAAAAAAATATTGACGCCATCAGCGTTAACGCAAACGTTCGAAAAACCATAAGCCGTATGCGTCAACGCAACTTGTAAAAAAAGTTGGCGGCATTAACGTCAGCGCATACACTAGCGTAAGCTAATTTTGTTTGCTAGGTGCCAAACATTCACACGGTATAAACCACTCGAAACAAACAAGTTTTATTTTGAATTTCCACGAAGAAACACAAGCATCTGAAAGTGTTCATCTGACATTTTGCTGTGTTCTGATTCCAATATGTCTTTGCCCATTGAAAACATTCTTTCAACTGCAGCGCTGGAAGGTATTGGCGTGTTGTAGCGAAAAAAAATACATTAAAAAGTATGCGTTGACGCTATGCGCTAAAAAACCGCGAAAACTTTACGGCGTATCCTCAAGCGCAAACTATCCAAAAAAATGTGGCCGCAAGCGTTAGCGCAAGCAAAAAGTCTACACCGCAAGTATGCGGCGTATACGTACATCTCTGACTACTACTCGAAGAGCCACCTGCTACCAACCCCAATGAAACCCAAGTTTGGGCACTCAACCTTAAATCTCAGGATGCCTCACGCCAACTAAGCATTTCCTGGAATAGAACAACCAAACTGGCACTCTATAGCCAACTAATCCCACATACCTCGGTGTCAAACTGGATACTGTAGGTCGTTCACATACAAATCCCATTTCAAAAAATTAAGGGCTAAGGTGACTTTTTGAAGTAATATCTTACGGAAACTCTGATTGGGGTGCCCTTCTAGCTGCAATGTCGATGCGTTTGTAATCTGCAAGTAGCCGCAGGAGATGAGGTTTATTGACCAATTAGAACAAACACAACATTTAACCCAGCTTAAAAAATCTTGCGGGAAACAGTTTAAGAGATCAGTTTTCTTACAACACTCAACATTATTTGTCAAAATCGAACTTGGGAAGGATAACAAGACAGTTTTGAAAAAAAAATTGCAACAAAAGTTTAATAAAATGCTGTTGAAGATTTAGATTACAAGTGAATGGCAACGCAAGAAAACCAATCTTCGTGTCCACCTTCAAGCATGTCAATAAATGTCTTGCCAAAGACACAGCCGCATGCTCTTGAGCGGTGTCGAACCGGCGCCTTTTGAGCGTCATACCACGGCTCTCACTACTCAGCTATGCAGTCGAAAGGCATTGCAATTGTCAATTGTGTTTTCTGACAAAGAACAATTTTGCTCTGAGTCATAATATTGGTTTAATTTATGGTCCACTGCGACAATATACAGTAGCCTACCTAGGCTACACAGCGACTATCAATACAACACATCAGACTACAGGAAGCACCGAAGGGACATATAGTCTTTGTCATCTGTTCCCATTTGTTTTGGCATGTCATTAACTGTCTTTGCCGGGACACAGCCGCGTGCTATGGAGCGGTGTCGAACCCACGTCCTTCGAACGTCTCTCAGATGTTCTCACCACTTGGCCACACAGCCGATAATTAATGAACAATAAACATGCAAATGTACTAAAATTTGTTATGCTTTAATATTAATTTAGTCTATCAACCTTCACGTCCCCATAGGTGTCCTGGAAATCCCCTTTCTCCTTTGGGTCCTCTTGCACCCTTTTTCCCAGGAAAACCTTGGCTTCCTTTTGAACCTTGAAACGCTCCTAAAGAGGAAAATCATAAAGTTCCTGATGAGCTGTTCAACTTCACCAGGGGCTGCATTTCCACAGATTCAATCGAAGCCTAATGTTTAAGCAACATGCCACACGGTACATAGATCGAGCTGAGCTAAATTGTAAACATGCAAACTAGCATAATGTTAAGCAAGCTAATTAGAACCTATTAGATTGTTTGCATGCAACTAGTAGCTAGCATATTGGTAGCATGCAAACTACGGTAGTACGGTAACTAGTGTGTTGTTAGCATGCAAACTACTGCAGTAGGTAGGATGTTGTTAGCATGCCAAGTTGCAAACTATTAGCCAGCATGTTGTTAGCAAGCCAATTAGAACTTAGTGTGTTGTTTGTATGCGACTAGTGGCCAGCATGCTGTTAGCATGCAAAACTAACTAGCTAGCTTGTTGTTAGCGTGTAAATTACTACATCAGATAGTATGTTGTTTGCATGTTATTAACATGCAAACTACTAGCAAGCATGTTGTTAGCATGCAAACTAGTAGCTAACATGTTGTTAGCATGCAAACTAGTGGCTAGCATGCTGTTAGCATGCAAACTAGTAGCTAGCTTGTTGTTAGCATGCAAACTAGTAGCTGGCCTATTGTTAGCATGCAAACTAGTAGCTAGCTTGTTGTTAGCATGCAAACTAGTAGCTAGCCTGTTGTTAGCAAGCAAACTAGTAGCTAGCCTGTTGTTAGCATTCAAACCAGTAGCTAGCATGTTGTTAGCATGCAAAATTGTAGCTAACATGTTGTTAGCATGCAAACTAGTTGCTAGCTTGTTACCAACATGCAAACTACTAGCAAGGATGTTGTTAGCATGCAAACTATAAGTTGCTAGCATGTTGTTAGCATGCAAACTAGTAGCTAGCATGTTCTTAGTATGAAAGGTAGTAACTAGCATGTTGTTAGCATGCAAACCTGTAGCTAACATGTTGTTAGCATGCAAACTAGTAGCTAGCCTGTTGTTAGCATGAAAACTAGTAGCCAGCATGTTGTTAGCATGCAAACTAGTAGCTAACATCTTGTTAGCATGCAAACTAGTGGCTAGCATGCTGTTAGCATACAAACTAGTAGCTAGCCTGTTGTTAGCATGCAAACTAGTAGCTAGCCTGTTGTTAGCATGTAAACTAGTAGCTAGCATGTTGTTAGCATGCAAACTAGTAGCTAACATGTTGTTAGCAAGCAAACTAGTGGTTAGCATGTTGTTAGCATGCAAACTAGTAGCTAGCTTGTTGTTAGCATGCAAACTAGTAGCTAGACTGTTGTTAGCATGCAAACTAGTAGCTAGCCTGTTGTTAGCATGCAAACCAGTAGCTAGCATGTTTTTAGCATGCAAACTAGTAGCTAGCATGTTGTTAGCATGCAAAATTGTAGCTAGCATGTTGTTAGCATGCAAACTAGTCGCTAGCTTGTTACCAACATGCAATCTACTAGCAAGGATGTTGTTAGCATGCAAACTATAAGTTGCTAGCATGTTGTCAGCATGCAAACTAGTAGCTAGCATGTTCTTAGTATGAAAGGTAGTAACTAGCATGTTGTTAGCATGCAAATCTGTAGCTAACATGTTGTTAGCATGCAAACTAGTAGCTAGCCTGTTGTTAGCATGAAAACTAGTAGCTAGCATGTTGTTAGCATGCAAACTAGTATCTAGCCTGTTGTTAGTATGCAAACTAGTAGCTAACATGTTGTTAGCATGTAAACTAGTAGCTAACATGTTGTTAGCATGCAAACTAGTAGGTATAGCCTGTTGTTAGAATGCAAACTATTTGCTAGCATGTTGTTGGCATGTGAATTAGCATGTATTGAGCATGCAAACTAAGGATGCTAGCATGCAAACTCACCTTGCGAGTTGGATCCAGGCAGTGGAGCACATACAGGAACTTGCTGCAATGGAACGCCATCTTGTGACGAAGACAAAGCAAATTGCAGAAAAACAAACAGGAGCAAACTCTCCAATTGTAAATAATGCATAATTTTGGAGTAACAACACACAATTACAATTTCTGCGTTAAAATGCACTGATAAATGCGTCTGGGGCCATGCATAGGCTACAACACTTCTTACCCGAATCAATGCAGAATGATTTTTGATTTGAAAATGTAACGTCTGAAATGTTTTGATTCGGTCTTGCTGTCAATTCAAGAAAAAACTAAAACTTAATTCAAGACCTAGTAGGCCAGGGGTGTCCAAAGTCCGACCCACCGGCCCTTGATACGTTTTTGTATGGCCAGTGTCTGTTGTTTCACAATGAGTTATTTTTGGCCCGCAGATACACAGAAATCATACCAATTTGCATTATTAAAAAAATTAATCAAAACAGCATTTTTTCACAGACAAGAAAAAAGCAAGCGAGAAAAGTTAAAATCATTGTTGCGTCATAATAGCAAAATCAACTGTTGTTCTCCCAAAAGAGTATAGAAATTAATGATATGCGAGTATTCATTCATTTTCTAATTGCTAGCAAATCCAACGACCCCTTTCAGGATTAAGTCGTTATAATAGAAAAGTACTCATTGCTACGTCTTCCTGCGTAAACCCCGATGAGGCTTCAGCTCACCTGCAGCTAATCGAGTTTCACTGTCATTCCGAGTGTCGAAGTCAACAGCAACGGGTTTTTCTTGTGCTTTTTTACTAGCAGCTGGATAAAAAAAATCCAGAAATTCAAACGTTTGCAAAAAAACGTTGAGCTTGTTTTATTTATGCTTGTCTACCACTAACTTCGAACCAAATTTGACCTGGGTATTGAAATTAATCAATCAGCATAATCTCTCCAAAACACCAAAAAGCCAAAAATAGCAACGATCCACGAACCACCAATAACTGTTTCTGAAGTGATACATGCGATTGATGCTCTAAAAACACAAAAAGCTCCAGGACCAGACAACATCACTAATGATCTTCTAAAAGATACTGGAGAGACCATATTGAAAAGGCTAGCTAACCTCTTCACTGTACTCCACCATAGATCATCTACAAACAATCAACCAAATAATCGAAAAAAAAAAATGAATAAACTTGCCTCTCTGCCTTGCCTTTGTTGACTACAGTAAAGCGTTTGATTCAATACAGATCCCTGCAGTGCTACAAGCCATCAGAAACCAAGCAATTGACCAGACATATATCAATATCCTTCAACACATCTACCAAAATTGCTTTTCCTTCATCAGACCACACAAAGACTCAGCCAAATTTCAACTTAAACGGGGTGTTAGGCAAGGAGACACCATCTCTCCTAAGCTTTTCACAGCATGCTTAGAAGAAATTTTCAAAAATTTAAATTGGGAAGAAAAAGGTAGGCTATCAAAATAGATGGCGAATACCTATCCAATCTCAGGTTTGCTGATGACATTATTTTGATATCTTCAACACCCAATGAACTCCAAACAATGTTGACTGAACTCGACGAGACAAGCAAAGAGGTCGGTCTCAAAATGAATTTGACTAAAACACAAGTTATGTTCAATCACCATGTCAAAGGAAACCAAAACATTACATTAGATGGAGCCAATCTCCAAAACGTAAACAAATACACATACCTTGGCCAAATACTAACCACATCACCTGATGATGAAGAAGAAATTAAAAGAAGAATTATACTTGGTTGGCAGGCATTTGGAAGAGCAAGCTCAATATTTAAAAGTAAATTACCGATCTCAATGAAAAAAAAGTATATAATCAATGCATTCTCCCAACAATGACATAGGCTACGGAGCAGAAACATTGAACTTAACGAAAGCACTAACACTCAAACTACGCACTGCGCAAAGATCACATGAAAAAGGCTACTCTTAGGCATTACATGGAAAGACAGGAAACCAGCCTAATGGATATGACAACAAACACAAATCAAAGATATCATTCAAACAATAAAAAGTTTAAAGTGGAATTGGGCAGGACATATCATGCGAACAACTGACAACAGATGGATAAGAAGAGCTACTGACTGGATACCGCTTGACAATAAACGCAAAAGAGGGAAACAGAAAACAAGATGGCGAGATGAACTCTACCAATTCGACAAACACTGGACACAAACGTGCAAAAACAGAAAAAATTATAAAGATATGGGGAAGGCCTTCATCCTGCAGTGGAACAACAATGGCTGACAATGATGATGATTGAAATTAAAACGTAAGTTTCATCGTTCACATTAACACAGCTGTGTTGTACAAAATTTTTGGATGTTTTAATACACAATAGAAAAACAGATAACTTAATGTCTCCTAACTTCTCACATCCAGGTTATATGTAGCTTATATAACGAAATACTTAAACTTAGACTACATATTGCTTTGCTGTACGAAAATGATATTAAATAACGCAATGTTAGGCTATTATATAGTGCACCATTCTTTGAGCAAAACAAGATTATCAGATATGGTCGGCCGCGCGCTCTTTTGTATTACCAATTTTGGCCCGCCTGAGGAAAAGTTTGGACATCCCTGTAGTAGGCTATAATTTTTGTTGAACGTTTGTTTTACCAGGACCAAATGGCTTCGTTTGGTTTCATCCATCCCTACTAATAACGTGGTTACATTGAAAACAGTAGGCCTACACAATAACGAAATGCAGTTCTTCTTTTTGTACCATGCCTGTTCCAAGCTTAGGCATTCATGCACAGTTCTTTCCATTTATCGCGGTATTTAACCGTATTAAAAATTATTGTAGTTGTAACGTGAAGATGATCCTTGAGATTATTGAGGAAAGTGAAACATTGTTTTCCACAAGCTCGTTTTCCTTACAGTTGCAGACGCTAAAAAAGCTTTGCTGTTGTATAGTGACATTTATTGAACTAGAACATTTTTGTGTGAATAATTTATTAGGAAAAACTTCGTCCTTCTTCTTCTTCTTCAACAGATTAATCATAGTTGATCAGCTGTGGCCTCCCATATGAACTCCCTCTATTTTCCTTTGTTTTAGTTTTTGCTAACTACTTCTGGCTTACTTTTTATTCTGGTAATTTGCTTCATATTGTCAAAATATTTCATTTTTTTTCGTCCCTTGATTCGTTTGCCTTGCAGTCAACATTAAATTTTCCAACGAGTTGCTTCTTGCTATGTGTTCGAAATATCTTAATTTGCTGAAGGTAATATTGTTAATCAGACTCCAGTCATCTTCTATTTGTTGAGTAGCAAATTCATTCGTTTTTCTTTTCATCCAGCTGATACGTAACAGCCTCCTGTACCACCAAATTTCAAAACATTGAAACAATATGCATCTACTAAATCACATACTTTGCTTATAACAGCACTTTAACAAGCGAAAACGTTTCCATCAATCTCAGTTATGACAGTCGTCGTGTGAGCCTCTGAGGCCGAAGGTCTATCACTTTACCACCCCAGATTCATGATGTTTCCGGACTATGATGGAGTGACGGTGATAGCCGAGCGCTGAGCGTCTGTGAGAACTTCGAAAAGACGTTGTTTCGATTGGTATTGTCAATCCTTCATGATGTTTCCGGACTATGATGGAGTGACGGTGATAGCCGAGCGCTGAGCGTCTGTGAGAACTTCGAAAAGACGTTGTTTCGATTGGTATTGTCAATCCGCTGTGGGCACGGTCGAGCACGCGAGAGTATTACCACACCGAAGACTTAATCACCAAAATTATCAAAACAATGAAGTCAATCAAACATGGGCTTACTTTTACCATTACGAGTAGCGAAGGAACTATAAGTCGAAGGGGACATCTCCAACAATCAAGCGAAATCTGATTGGGTTCTCGTTTATAAATAAAATTATATCGTTAGCCGTTGTTTCTGAAAAAGCGTAACCAAAAATAGCTTTATCGTTGCAATCTGTCGTTTCTATCTTGGAGCAAATAATCGCTTCTTTTATCGAAGGAACAAAATTACGATACTGAAAGTAATCAGTGATCTGACCGCGACGAGGAAGATGATGCATCAATGTGATCCTAGATCCAGATATGTCGAATAATATCGATGACATTTAAAACTAATATTGAACCTTATTCCTAATTGGAGCTCAGCTAACGAATGGTATGGGGGTAACAAACTGCTTGGCTGCTCCTACAGTTGCATTGACACTGTCTGCTTTGTAAAGCGCTGGTAGCAACACATATCTGTGATATATACAGCGTTATGTCAAAACACACGCTAGTATTAATACAACACATTTATTCTGTCTGATCTGCAAGACTAATTGAGTTTTAAAATCAACAAAAACAATGTCCTTTTCATGTCAATGTTAATTACAACTGCAAAGAAATATCAAAAAACCAGCTTTTGGTGAAAGGAGAATTTATCATTCGAACATTGTATTCTTCTGAAGTGACCACAACTTTGCAACGGCTTTACTACTCAGTAACCATTGCAGCAAAACCTTTACAGGAAGCTGGATTATCAATCATAAAATAACTGCAAGCAATCATGGTTTAAAGTAATAAATCCTTGAACGGTTAAGCATTGAGGAAATAACAAACCAAAACAAATTTTTCGAATTTTTCTTTCATCAAATACAAAGTTGTTGAAAGTTGTTTCTAATCGTGAGCCTCAGAACATTTTCTTGTGACGTACAGTAGTTTTTTTCGATAAATAGCTTAAATCAGGGGTCACCAACCTTTTTTGCATGCGGGCTACTTTGGCACTAAGGAGAGCTGTGGCGGGCCGCACTAATAAAATTTTAGGTAGGTTGACTCTTATGCTAGAAAAGAACGCATTTCGTACCCAGTATCCAGCGTTACATGTTGTTCATATTTATGTTAGAATACCGCAGCAACAAAATTAATCGAACAACGCTACTGCCAGGCCAAGCTCCTTTTTACACCACTTTTGACTTTTTTTTATTAATGCCTAATAAACGAGGCCACTTGTTTTGCGCACTTATAGCGAGGCGAGCGGTTTCATCAGAATATTTATCGCCAAGCAAGAGTGGTGTTGTCACTTCGCTTCACAGAAGATATCTTGCAATTAACAATTTCAGTAAACAAGGAAATGTTTGACACATCGCAATACAGGCAACAATAGTGACCTGCAAACATATCAGTGAAAAATAGGCTCCAATAACATGGAAAAAGAAACCAGGCACCATGAAACAAATGCTTGTAGAAATCACCCAAAAATCGTAATTCTATCGTAATTCATGAACAGTCTTCCCTTTAAAAAGCAATGAGTTGGTTTTTCATCTTTTTTGTGAGAGTCTATAAAACAGTCTTTCTTTTGTTATAGACAACTGTCACTTGCGATGCTTATCAGCGTGGCAAGAATTTGTTGATTAACAACATTTTGCAAAACTTCGCCAGGAGATATATTAAAATTGGAACGATACAGAGAAGATTTTTGCAGTAGCCTACTACTACTAAGCTAAATATTTTCATAATACAATCAGAAAAAGTCTTTAAATTTATATATAATATTTTGCCAATTTATATTAATTGAGTTGGCACACCGATCTATTTTGCCAACAAAAACTTGCATAAAGAGAACATTGCTTGTGAAACACAATAACGGTGAAACTCACACTAGTGTTTACGTGACATTTGCAAACTTAAAATAAGCTACCCTATGCTCACAGACATTTTCGAAATTCGAAAACAGACGTTTTAATCAACTACTGGGACAGTGTGGCTGGACATCGCATTGAAATAGCTTTAAGCAACCCCCACCTAGAACTATAATCTGATTGGTCGGTCGGTGGAATCGTATGCAAAGCGAAAATATGCTTCCCGGAAAGTATTTTTTGCCTTCGTGCTCTTTAACTCCTCAAGAAAAGTATTTTTGGTTATACTTGTACGTTGATACCTTCCGCGGGCCGCAGCGATACAGCGTGGCGGGCCGCATGCGGCTCGCGGGCCGCCAGTTGGTGACCCCTGGCTTATATCAACGACGCGATCTATCAATCTCGATCATGACATTTGTTTTAAAAAACGTAGCCTAGATCCAGACAACAGGCGCGGATTTATGGGGGGGCCCAGGGGGGCCCGGGCCCCACCGAAATTTTGTGAAAAATTGTATGTTTCCGCATCAAATGGTTTGATATGCTTCCAAACAGCTGATATTAGTCCCTCGGCATCACAATTGATGAAAATGGTTGTTTTAATGTCTATTTTCTAGCATATCGTATATGTCGTAGTATCATTGTTCATATCTGTTTAGCTTTTTCTTTCTTTTTAATTGATTTTCAAATTTTCTGGCCCTCCCCCCCGAAAAAAAACTCTTAGATTCGCGCCTGAGACAGCCTATGTGGTTTATTACAGTATTTGAAGAACTTTCACAGAAAGAAAATCTTTCGTATCAAGAAAACATTCATTGAATCCTTAACGCCCTATGTTGCTGATATGCAACATACATTTTTGGAAAGTAGGAAGAAAGTTGTTAAGAAAATGAAACAAAAATATTTTCAATATAGCCCAATGTTGCAATTACCGATTTTAATGTCTTCGGTAAGACCAGACCTGGAATCGAACCTAGACTTACTAGCACTATAGCCAAAAAGCGATAACCACTAGGCCGCTGAGCTGGTTGAGAAGCCGTTTATAATTCACCATATAAAATCTGTTTGTGTCGACAAAGCCCAACTTGTTGAAGTACTAATGCCGAATAAAAGGGGGTAGATAATCAGAATTGTACATAAACTGTACAGTCTGTAAACTACTACTTCCAGCTACTACCTGGGTGTGTGGCAGACTTTGCGGAAGAAAGTCATCATTGATGTAGTTCAACTGACAGGAGGCACCACCCAATACCATAGTTGCAGAACGTGCCTAATACCATGACGTGATAAAAATTACGTCATGGTCATGCTTTTGCATCTCATGCTTCACCCCAATCATCCTAACCATGTTTTGCCATTGGATTCTGAAGCCTGAGACAAGAGGTTGAGGTTGAAGCCATGCGCAGCGCTCCATCACTCCAACAAAATCACGCGTCATGTTTCTCTTCGATTTCGGAAACAAAGAACAAACACTACCATTTTAAATGATAGCTGTTTTGAGCGATTAACTAATAATGAGCACTGTTCACTTTATCGTTTAATGTCTTTGTTTGTTTGCATCCCTACGTCGTTTCTTGTATGTATTGGTGAATTATATTGTTTCCTAGGAAGTTTATGCGGCAACGTCTTGTAGTGGCAAGACGCGCCTGCAATTACACAACAAGGACAACTTTACCAGTTCAGCTCTGGAGTATTTAGTGTCTCTTCCGTTTTTGGTAAACCGTTGGTTCGATTCCAGGTTGGATCATAAAGAAAATTTTTATAATTACAGTTACCAAGCTATGATGTATACAGATATCGCAATGTCAAATTACTTATCAAAATGCACAATTTTACAATTTCATGATGAATAATTAAAACCACAAAACACAAATCAAAATATTTCTGGTTATAATGAATGAACAATTAAGTTTTAGTTTTTATCAATCTTCCTCCATTTTCCATCACACTGTCGGACATACATCCGGGATACTGTAGTACGTTTCACCAAAATGCTCCACCTTGTCCAATGTCATTGCTATAGCGAAGTCACTCGGACAGTCGCAGTCACGCGCGATGTTGCTCACTTCGTGTCCAGTGAGGATACGTGGCCAGATCATGAAGTTTGTCAAGCTTCCCCTGTAGTTAAAAACATTAAAATTCAGAAGCAGTTGCTTGCAAAAAGTTATTAGGCTATATTCCTTTTAATTTTACATAGATTTAACAATCGAATACGTGAATTCAAAAAGGTCTCCATTTTTTTCAAATTTTGTGCTTTTCCGAATGCTTCCAATGTCTTCTAAAATCTAAATGATAGACCTACCGTACCTGGAAAAACAGCCAATTTTTTCAAGCCTAAACATGCAAAATGCTTTCCTCAATATTTCTATTGATTGTAAGAAAGGCCCAACTCCAGCAATTGGGCTTATATTTTTTATAGTTTCTCTACAAAGTCTTCACCGAGTGACATTTTCAAGGATAATACTTCTTACGGGTAGACTACTGTATATCTAAGCATATAATCATTATCGAAATTCCACTACAAAAGCAAATGACAAAAACAATTAAAACGCATTGAAATCAAAAACACCTTTCTGGGAGTTGGGCCCTTTTTGAATTCGCGTAGGCTTATTCAATTGAAAATACAAAAACAAAGAATCTAGCAAAACAATGGCGAGAACATTTACAACAGAGTTCCATATTTCTTTTGGGGATAGCCTACAATATGTCAATTAGCCAGTAGCTCAGTTTTATCTCAATCAGCCATAGACATTCAAATTATTGCAAGGAAGTTTTCGTGCAACGTTCCAAGTTGCTAGCTCTTCATTCGTCCAGAGACGATAAAAAGATAAACAGCGCGGTTTAAAAGTATCAAGCGCCGAGCAGTCAGCCAATTAATTGAATAATTGCATTCGCATGATTCTCTTTTAACCCTAAACGTCTTGACTAGCGAATGGTTAGTTCTCTTGCTGCAGACAAACCACTGATCATATTGTAGCCTACTAAACAAAACTTGATTCTAATTTTAAGGTACTCTTGATTTCTATTTGTTCCAATAAAATAGAAGAAATAACTCTATGACATTGAAGTAACTTTATCACTGATTAGTGAAGCTATATTTAAGTTACGATTAACATAGTAGGTATGATAACCTCAAGACCCTACGCAGTGGCGTACGCAAAGGGGGGGGGGGGGGGCGCACAGCAAGCAATGTCGGCTGATCGTTGACCAACGGTCGCGAACGTCGCGGTCGGCTTTTCGTCGCAAAACAACCATTTGCCAACTAACATTATTTCTTTAACTAAACAAACAATCACTACAAAAGGGTACAACATGTTATAATTTGGTGATATAAACCACATAAAGCATTTTTTTTACCAAATATATATTGTGTAAAACTTGGTTGTTGACACAATGTTAAGGCAATGTTGGGCCAACGTCGCATTTGTCGTCGTGGGCATTCAGTTGAAAACCAACCTCCAGCCACCGATTGTTTATTTTGATATTCCGGGTGAAATAATCTTACATAATGAAAAGTACCCATTACAATTCTGTGAATTGAAGCTTTTATAAATTTTTATTTCAACAAACGTCAATATCATAAATAGGTTGTTAACACAACGTTAAACCAACGAAGAACCAACGTCACGTACGTCACCGTGGGCATTCGGTTGTCAGCCAACCTTTTGAGAATAAATCTTAATTTTGGTGTTTCTGGCAAACGAATTAAGAAATATGGCAAGTATGTATTGTACAGTAATTCTGTGAAATGAAGAATTTTTAAAGCTTTATTTCAACAAAAATTTAATATGAATAATATAGTTGTTGACGCGACGTTGTGCCAATGGTGGGCCCCACAGCGCGTTCGTCGCCGTGAGCATTCGGTTGTGAACCAACCTTTCTACAACAAATATCATTTTTTGTATTGACAACAAAATAATTTGAAGTATTGGCCAGTAACCTGTATGTTACAAATTGACGAAATTAAAGTGAACAAAGGTTTGTTCTAAAAAAAACGCTATATAAAAAATAGTTTGTTGAAGCGACGTTGAGCCAATGGTGGGCCCCACAGCGCGTTCGTCGCCGTGGGCATTCGGTTATGAGCCAACCTTTCTACAACAAATATTATTTTTCGTATTCACAACAAAATAATTCGAAGTATTGGCCAGTATATGTTACAATTTGACGAAATTAAAGTGAACAAAGGTTTATTCTAACAAAAACGCTATATAAACAATAGTTTGTTGACGCGACGTTGAGCCAATGGTGGGCCCCACAGTGTGTTCGTCGCCGTGGGCATTCGGTTGTGAGCAAACCTTTTGCCAACAAACCTTAATTTTATTTTATTTATTTATTTATTTGCAATCAGACTCAAAGTCCATAGAATTCAAAATGCTTATGCTATTGAATCAAATAGTTTTCAATTAGAGAAAACACAAGTCTCACGAAACAAAATGTTACAATCACTCATACATATAGCCTATATTAAAATGTTGCATGACCAAATGCTGCATAAATTTGATTAAAGAAATCCATCTTCTTTTGATAAACGTTTTTACAGCTTTTCAATAGTTTATAAGTCTGTTAATCGGTTGCATATCAGAAATTTTTGGAAATGAAATATAAGCCGTCGCCAAAAATTCATATAAAAATAATATTTTGTTGAAAATATAACCAAGAAAACTCAAAATGCAAATATTTTGTCTTGTTTGAGGATAAGAATTTTCATTAGCCTACATCTGCCGTACTTAACGTTTGACTACAATTAACTACATCAAAATAAAATATTTCAATTTAGACTAAAAAAATAATTTCATCGTGTTTTTACAATAGCCACAAACATCCCCCATAAAGTAGCCTGCAAATGATCATATGAATTTTTGTGGTGGGCAAAAACTATTTCTCAACCATTCAGACTTTCGAGTGTTCAATACAAATCACTTCTTTTAGCCACAAAACTTGTTGTTCTCATCTCGTTTGCTTTGAATTTTCGAAGTATTTCGTTTCGACCTAAAAGTTTCTTTTGAAAAGTAAAGTCCAATTTTTTCACATTGATCCAATGTTGTTGAATCAATGTAAAATGACTGATTTTGTTCGCCAGTGATTTAACCCAAATAAAATTGTGGTTTAATTAAATCCAAAGTTTGATTGAATTGAATTAAGTTTAATTACTAGATTCACCCGGACAACAGAGCAGAAATTGATTTTCATTGATTCAACGTTCACAGATGTTGATACAAAAGTATGCTTTGCTGGCTGGCCATAAACAGTTCTTTGTTAATTAGGTCATGCATTGGTGTTAATTAAGTCATCCTCTTATTTTTTCATTTTTTCTCATGCTGCCCTGCTTTCAAATCTATTCACAGTGAGTTGTGACGGCTTGAGGGTGAGGGCTTGTACGAATTACAAAGATAATATTGCGGTGCTTTGGTATGTCAGCAAGGTCCAACCAATGAAATTGCGGAATATTTTAAGCCTACAAGCTCCAGCCTCGAATAATATCATTAGTCGCCTGGAAAAGCATTGGTGAGTGCATAAGTACTGCATATCGCTGTTTTTATTGTTGTTAGCATTTTTGATAAAGCATGAGATGATTCAATTAGTTCAATGTAGTACTATAATTAGTTATAATGCAATACCGATACATAATTATTCATAAATTTAGATTTTTGGACACACCTGGGTGTGTACTGTGCAGTGCATTGATTTTTGTGTAAGTTTCGATAATACTACTGTAAATAGCTTATCTCCTGTTTTTTCAATGAAGTCAACTTTTTGTAGCAAGCTTGCGCGGTGCGTTTTTTGTAAGGATTCTGAAAGTAAAGAAAAGGTTCCAGATGCTTATTTAATGGATCAATAAAAATTCAATTCAATACCATTACTTATTTTTAGTCAGTACTCAGTAGGCTAAAGTCAGTTTGTTTTAATTGGACACTGGTAAGCAAAGTGTTTCCTCTACATTGATAAAAAAAAAGCTCACCTTCAATAATTTGTTTTGTTTTATGGCGCCAGTTTTGTGGCTCAGACTGCTATGTTGTATTGCAATTTTGCAATTTTGGTACGATGTAATTGATTAAAAGCAATTAGTTTTAACATAAAATCTAAAAAAACACTAAATTATTTGGTCAAGTTTTTGTTAGGTCATTAAGGTCATTTTTACATTTTAAAGTAAATTGTTTTGAATTTTCAGGTCGATGAAAACTTGCTCTGCTGATGATGATGGATGATGATGATGACGGATGATGATTAGGCTACATCAGATTTCGATAATCCTTTTTCACTCCAAGCACAAGCATGGTCGGCTTAAGCGTTTACCCCTTTACCTTATGTTTCTTTTTCAATAAACTCTCAGTTTTTAATGAATAATAACTACAGACAAAGCTTCTGTAGTTAATTTAATGCAAGGTTGCATGAAAAAGGTGTTTATTACAGTGACGAAAAATCATGATTTTGTATTTGTAATAGACGTAATTCGCAAAAACTTTAAAGAAATGATTTCAAAGTTCATTTGTAGCAGGATAATTCTCATTTTCTTTTCCAGACTGTTGTAATCAATGTAACTCAAAGTTTATCCATGGGAGATACTTTCAGAGCTTTTTCAGTGTGATTAGTTCATTGCTTTATGGGAAAAAGTTGCTTGTTAGAGTTAGTTACGTGGCTTCAGCAACCAACCTTTTCCACTAGACATATTGGTTTGGACCAGCTATTGGCAAGTTATCCCAATGACATTATTATTTTTAGATGGAGTACGAAGAACCCATAACTTGTCCACAGCAACAAATTCAAATATCCATGCCGCTATTTCAGACTGGCTGAAATACGCAAGAGATAGGGATGGTGGGCGTTTGAGAAGTGGAAGACAGGAAATTTGATTTTAATTTGCCTCATGCCCTTTTCTGGACCGCTGTTATATTGAGCATGTTTTTTGTTTTTGCTGTGATGGTTAGAAATAAAAACAAACTTAACTGCCATCTGTCTTACTTTTTGCTTGTATGAATGCCTTTTCTAGCAATGTTGTACCGAGTGGAATGCTAGTATGGTAAGTGATAAGGTTTACTGCGAATTGAGGCCTCGATCCCACGTTTTTGTGGTCATCATTATCAGCATAGATGAACTCGAAAAAAGTGAGTTAACTACACGCCACCATGTGGTCAAAGTTAAGAAACGTTTTCGGTTTGGTGAGGTCGTAATGTCTAACCCTTGTCAGAGCAAAACGTGAGCGTTTGGTCGTAGATTAGCAGATGGATGGCCAACGCTAGGCCCACGAGTAACCAAATCGTTTTCGCCACAGAGGGGATGATTGTAAATTGCGTCATAAATTCCACGTCGAACCAACGAAAGCGTTTGGTCGCAGGTGGCAAATGGTCGGGAAAGGGTTGGCCAACAGTGCATCAACGTTGGGTCTACGATTAGCTAAGCCTTTTTTCGCCACAGTGAAGATAGTTGTAAATTGCGTCGTGGATTCCACGTCAAACCGACGAAAGCGTTTGGTCGTCAGGTGGCAAATGGTCGGGAAAGGGTTGGCCAACAATGCATTAACGTTGGGTCTACGATTAGCCAAGCCTTTTTTCGCCACAATGTAAATTGCGTCGTCGATCCCACGTCGAACCAACGAAAGTGTTTGGTTGTCAGGTTGGTCGCAGGTGGTAAATGGTTGAGAAAGGGTTGGCCAACAGTGCGCCACCGAGGAATCGACGTTTAGCCAACCAATTTTTGTGACTGACGATTCGCCCAAGTTGGCCACTGGCCAAATATCTTACGCGCCAACGTCGGAAACCAACGGAGGGCCCACGGGACGTTTCCAATGGTCTAACGTTGGGCCAACGACACGTTGTTGTGCGGGGGCATGGATCCGTGGATTTCGTAGTATTCCCTTTAAATTCGCTTTTAATTTCACCAAAGTACAGTTAGTCATCATCTACTGGCTATACTGCGGATAATTTATGTACAGCAGGCATCGAGCCCAGGTTTTCAGTGAATGAAGATCAGCCAACGCGCTTATAAGTACACAATCATGTCACAACCTAGTGATACAACATTACAAACAAGTTAAAGACATTTGTACCAAAAGCTTTGATTTGGATCAAAACGTCCTCCATTTTTGTCATCGTGATCTTGTCCAAGAACTAATTTTCCTCCTCTGGCAGATGATGACGTTGAATGAGAAACAGATCCCACTTCATCACCATTGATGTAAATGCTTCTTTGATTGAGTTTGGAGGAAAATGTCAGACACAGATGAAACTAAAAAGTAAATGATCATAAAATTATTACAACACGAATAACAAAAAACTAACGAGTTATTTTCTTTAAAACTTACAAAGATAATGATTGAAAACAATCGGCATTGCAGTTTTGTTTGGCAGCTTTACAGGCAGCCTGTGCTGATAATTAAGCATTGGCTAAAAAACTCAGCAACTGCATGACATTTAACACTACAAAAAAGAAAAATATTTGGCTATATAAGCTACACCTAGCCTTGATTAAGATTTAGACCTACAATGCAGGGCTATCTGCTACAATGCTACAATATCCCTGCTACAATGTTAACAAGTTTGACAATTTATTTTTTGCTGTGTTATGATTCCGTATAATATCTTGAACGAATGTAAAAAAAAAAAGAAAAAAAAAATTCAGTAATAAAAATAATCATTCTTGTATGATGCCATACTAAAGGGAAATCACCCACTTTTTTTGAATTTTAGTGATCCAAAAGCAAAAGAGTTGAAAACCCATTTTGTTAATCTTCATTACAGGGCCAATTTCTTGGGTTAAAAGCCTCTACAAACACGCCATGATTAAAGTTCCAAAAAAATTTTTCTGTCTAAGGATAATTTAACTGAACTTATTTAACAAAATGATTCAAATATGCGCTTACTTTGGTCATTAAAGGTAGAGCAGGAACATTGAAGTCGTAATGTACACCTCGAACAATGAAGCGAACTCTTGTTGGATTCAATGCAAATATGGTTAAGTCGTTATCGACAGTTGCTGGTGAGGCGTAACCAAGAATGGCTTTATAGTTGTAATCTGTCGTTTCGATCCAGGCGCAAATGGTCGCTTCTTTCATCGAAGGAACAAAATCGCGATACTGAACGTAATCGGAGATCTGGCGACGACGAGGAAAATGATGCGTCACAGTCGGACAACCTGAAATATAAATAAAAAGGAAGAAAATATAGTCTGACTTATTATAGGTTTTTATTTGAGCATAGTTATAAAGCAACTTTAAATTTAATCTTTTTTTAAACATTTAACCGCACACACAACTCAAAGGCATTTGTCGATAATAATTTATAATAAATCCTAACTTAAAGGCATACTAAATGAAAATTTCAAACGGGAATTAAGCAGTAAAATGAGTAAACTGAACATTCAAGAATACATTTAAAAAAAAATTACCGAAAAAAAATTGTTTTTAATGGCACTGGTAAGGCCCAAAGTCCAATGTTTCATTTATTTTCATTTTTTTCACCAAAAAGTGCAAACACTGCTCGAGAATACGTCACTAAAGACAGCAATAACAAAAGCCAAGTTGCCACATCTGATGTTTTGAGCAAACTGTCTGATGTTTTGATGTTGAAATGCGCTGTTTTGATGTACATACATACATACATAGCCTGCAGTCAAATCGCCCGCAGTAACAATTATTGCGAGATTAGCTGATTGCTATAGTCTTTAGTGACGTAATTGTACAGTCGCACGCTTCGCTGCTCAGGCCAATTTCGTTTTGAAAGCTCTGACAAAAGCACGCGCGCAATGGTGGTCAGACCGCAATGGGGCAAAATTTTATTGAAAATCGTTTTATGGTAACATGTTAAACACAAAGAACGTGAAAAACCGCAAAGTCAGGTTTTTCCTTTAGTATTCCTTTAAAGTCACAATATGACACATCACTGGTAGGCTACTATGCGTGGCTGAAATGATTATAAGCTGTACCGTATTGTTTTACTTTTGCACTCATAAAAGGGTGATCCAATCACTTACTACGCTTATTCTTTATCGTTGCACGATAGTCTAGGGCAATGGTTTTCAACCAGGGTTCCGCGGAACCCTAAGGTTCCGCCAGTAAGTCTAGGGTTTCCGCAAGTTTACATTCAAATCCGAGAGTCTATTTTATTATTATATGGCTCAAGTTTTTTTATTGAATTTTTTATGAGAATAAATGTAATTTTTTACAATTTGTATTTTTATTGTACATAAATAAATCTGAACATGAGTATTTTAATGTAATTTTATTAATCAAACGATGTTTTTTGCATAAGGCAATTGAACATGGGTTCCTCGAGCTTTTGGAATGTTTCATTGGGTTCCGTTCCACCAAAAAGGTTGAAAACCACTGGTCTAGGGTCTAGGCCATTTATTGTTTTATTCATCTAAGTTTAGCGATGTTTACAGAACTAAACCGCAACATCACTTTAGAGGGGTCGTGTTTGGTCACGAGATCATTTTCTCATTTAATGAACGAAAGTTGGTACAATCGCTGATAATATAGTTTGCGGTCTGTTTCTCATCGGTCTACTAGCATGCTAGTTCTTTTCCATAACGTTGAGGAGGATAATTCGAATTTTATAAGAAGACTGTTGAGACGCAGCCATGCCAGTTCCGGTAGAGACTGAGCAGATCGTCCGCCCCGTTAGCTCAGTGGTTACGCGCCTGGCTCAAGATCACTCGGCGCAAGTTCGACTCTCGGGGTGTGCGTTTGAGCAACGCATTTTCAGGACTGCTCTCCATTCAGTGGCATCTAATAGATGGAATAATTCCCCAGCAACAACACTTTAACAATCGGAAAACTTCACTCTGCAAATCTCGGTAATCGGCCCTGCCTCAAGAGCCTCTACAAGTATGTGAAACTACCAGAAATAGCCAATCAAGGCTTTGTCAGTCTGAGTATAAAGATTCAAAACCAAAACTAAACCAGATGTCGTTGTAAAAAGATGGTTGTGTTGAGTTGCATTTCAGATTTTATTTGTGGTTTGCCTATATTTAGTCCAATTATCTTCTTTTTCGTTCTGTGAAGACAAACTCGTCTAATTAAACAACTCTTTCTATGTTTATTTTTGTAGCAAATGTAGTATGTGGAAGTGGAGAGAGCAAAAAATGGTCTGCTACAAGGAAGTGTTTTAGACCGATCTTGTAGGCTACTACACTTATATTGAAGACCAACCAATTCATCCTGGTACAAGAAGCTTACTATCTATACGCTGACGATTTGTGAATAACACCGCAACACAAACACTTCAATTTCACAGAAAGAGTAGCCTACTCAGCGATGCTCTGGACGGGCTGACAACGTATTAGGTTACATGGAGAACCACTTGCCGCCAACCCCAATAAAACCTAAGTTGCGCATTCCACCTTAAATCCCGGGATGCATCATGCCAACATAACATTTCCTGGAATGGAACCAAACTGGCACATAAAACTCTGATTGGAGAGCCCTTCCAACTACAATACAGTCAGCGTATATGTAATCTGCAGGGCGCTGCAGCAGATGAGGTTTATTGACCAATCAGAAGCAACATTTGTTCCAGCTAAGAAAAATTTCATTAAAAAAAATTTAACACTTTAGGTTTTTTTTTATTCAGACGTCATGCCTTCCGTTGAAGATTTAGATTGAGTGGATGACAGTGCAAGAAAACCAATCTTTGTGTCCACCTTCATGCATGTCATTAAATATTCTGTCAATAACGCATGCTCTTGAGCTGTGACAAGCCGGTGCCTTTTCCATCGTCATACCAAAGCTCTTACCACTGAACTATATGCAACCAAAAGATATTGCAGTTGATTATCAATGATTGTATTTTCTGACAAAGAACAATTCTGCTCTGAATCATGATCATGTTTTTACTTTATGACCATTGTAGCAACATACAGTACACTGCGATTGCGAGATGCAACACAACAGACAAGAGGAAAAAGGGAAGGAATGTATTCATCTTGTCAGCTGTAGGCTACTCAATTGTTTTGACTTGGTGTCACGATTTCTTTCTATCTCTTACCAGGAAAAAGACTTGGAAAGGTTCAATGACGTAGTTTAATGGGTCAAACCGAAAAGCAGTCAATTGAATGTCGAATAATTCTACTAGCGAAATGATAATCTGACTTCTTGAAGAACTTTAACGAACGGCTTCTCAAATAACTCTAATTTCTGCATCAACTACCAATCCACAACTCATAGCACAACTCTCATAACCAACTCAATAATAATCATCATAATAATAATCTCAGAATAATCAGAATCATAAACTACACCACTATTTATAGTTGGCTGTTCAGTCCAGTAACTTCGAGAAGGTTACATCATAAAGAACCATCGTTCGGTCACGTAGCATTTAAATGTCAACAAGCAGAAGCTTATAGAAGTCTAAAGAATGTCACGTTCGCAAGAAGATTCTTACATAATAACGATTTCGCAATCGGACATTTACTGATAAACAACCTTATGACGTCATGACAAACGACACTCAGAAATCATGAAAAACAACAGAACCTTCTAGATTTGCATGCTTACAGATGATTCTAGAAATACGTTACATAATACAAATTTCTCAATCAGAGGTTACTTCAGGTCATAACCGATAATAACACAACGCACCAGAATTCCATAATGAAAATAGCACATTCGTTGAAGATACAAAGCAAGCCATCGCGAGGCATTTGCACCTTGATTGTGACACTTGGCATTACGCTGAAACACATCCACGTGCTCTGGAGCGGTGTCGAACCAACGTCCTTGCGAACGTTGCGTGGATTTTCTCACCACTCGGCCACGCAGCCGACAATGCAAAATTAAACATAAAAAGATATGGAAAGTTGTTATGCTGTTTATTGTTGCTTGAAGAACGTTATTCAACCTGATTTTTTGTTAAACATTTGTTTTAATACTTTTAAAATCTTAATTTAGTTTGTCAACCTCCACGTCCCCATGGGTATCCTGGAAATCCCCTTTCCCCTTTGTCTCCCTTTACTCCCTTTTTCCCAGGAACACCTTGGCTTCCTTTCGAACCTTGAAACGCTCCTGAAGAAAAAATCATAAAGTTCCTGATCAGCCGTTCAACTTCACCAGGAGCTAATTTACAGCAAGATCGTTTGAAGGTTAACCTGGTATCTAAGCAACATGCCACATGCTACATAGAGCCAGTTGAGCTAAAATGTAGCCTTGCAAACTAGTAGCTAAGCATGTTTTAGCATCAGAGGTGAGCAGTTAAGTACTATTTTTGTAGCGCCGCTTCTAGTGCTCTACTTTTTTGTTAGCTGTAGCGGCTCTACATTTTTGTTGGAGTAGCGGCTGCAGTAGTGACGCTAGTTTTTTTTCAATGTAGTGGTAGAAGAGAAGCACTACATTTCTTTTAATCGCACTCCCGCTACCCACTACTTTATAATTTTAAACTGAAACAATGACTCGTTTTTGCAATTTTTTTGTATAAACAATGCATAAAACAATCAAGGCAGAAATCATTCGATTATTGCGGGAAACTTCAAGCCACGTTGATACCGACAAGAGCGACACCAACACCAGTCGCGACTTCGAGGATGAATGTTTTGGTGTGTTAAAAAAGTAAAAAATGATCGTGTTTTTGAAACGTGTGAATCAATAAATTTCACTTAAACGTGTTTTCTGTAACGACGCTGAAACGGCCGTGTAAACGAATGATATCAATTGTTTACAAGATCATACTGACGTCACAAAGTGCTTCTTGTGTCAGTTTAAGACAAAAGTAGCAGTAGCGTAGGCTACTCTACTTTAGTCCGAATAGCGGGTAGCGCGATACTTAAAGTAGCGGATGATCAATGATCATATATGGTTATTATGCAAGTTATAAGTAGCTAGCATGTTGTCAACATACAAACCACTGTAGTAGCTAGTATGTTGTGCTGTTAGCATGCAAACAATAGTAACCTCGCTGTCATTTTATTGGCAATCAAACTCACCTTGCGAGTTTGATCCAGGCAGTGGAGCACATACAGGAACTTGCTGCAATGGAGCGCCATCTTGTGACGAAGACAAAGCAAGTTGTAAAAGAACAAAGAAGAGCAAACTTCCCAATTGTAAATAATGCATGATTTTGAAGTAACAACACGCAATTACAATTTCTGCTGTCAGGATAAATCGACAAAGGTTCTTGCACCATACATACCACACTTCTTACCCGAAACAATGCAGAGTTATTTTGAATTTGAAAATGCAAAGTCAAAAATATGTTGATTCCGTCTTACAGTCAATTCAAGAAAAAAAATAACTACAAGACCTAGTGGGTTATAACTTTCGTCACAATGTGAGGATACAGCCATGACGCATTTCGCTTTCATCGAAATGACGTAATTAACTCAACAGATATCAACCCGCACAGCAACATCCTTTGTTTTTGCATTGATTCCATGCCTGCGTAGACGTTGAATCAATGTAAAAATGACGGATTTTGCTGTCTGGAAAGCAACTCAATACATTCAAAACAAATCTTTTATTTTAATTTTTCTTAGTGGCCTACTTTGAACTTATAAAACCTTCTTCAATTACAATTCTATGTTGACCAAAGTAATTAAAGCTGCTCGGGAGACGAATACTTTTAAAAATTAAAATGTTTTGTTTCTTTCCATGCAATTAACGACTATTTATATTGTAACTGTCTCCGCCGCCAGTGTAGCCAAATCGTTTGCCATCCGCTGGCTTCGATCAGTCTTTCAACAAGGTTGATAGGATCTCCATTCTGTTTTGTCCTTTGCGATGTTTTGCAATCGATGGAGATGTGGTGTGCTGAGCAAGGATCCCAGGCCAGCTTTTCTGATGTCAGATCTCAGCAGTTGTAATAAATTGGTACGGTGACGTCCGGTTCGGCCTTGGTACTTTTTGCTGCCAATTATTGCAAATTCAGTTTAAGTTTTTTAAAAATTTTATAAAATGAATTTTATAAAAAACTGAATTTTATAAAAAAGTTTTTTATAAAATTCAGTTTAAGTTTTTGCTGCCAATTATTGCAAATTCAGTTTAAGACAAAAGTAGCAGTAGCGTAGGCTACTCTACTTTAGTCCGAATAGCGGGTAGCGCGATACTTAAAGTAGCGGATGATCAATGATCATATATGGTTATTATGCAAGTTATCTAAGTAGCTAGCATGTTGTCAACATACAAACCACTGTAGTAGCTAGTATGTTGTGCTGTTAGCATGCAAACAATAGTAACCTCGCTGTCATTTTATTGGCAATCAAACTCACCTTGCGAGTTTGATCCAGGCAGTGGAGCACATACAGGAACTTGCTGCAATGGAGCGCCATCTTGTGACGAAGACAAAGCAAGTTGTAAATGTTTACCAGGTAGTGGAGCACGACTATTTGGCAACCCTATCTTAATGCGAGCTGTTTTCATACGCGGAAAGCACGTCACCGCTATCTTAGCCCCGTGTTAATTATTTACTAATAATTGGAGCTATGACAATCACAGAACCAAAATATTTTACAAGATAATAGCCAAGTGTATTGTGCGTATAGAAATTAAATTTTTACCCAACAAATTTATTGAAATAAAGTGTTTGAAATGAATAGACGTCAGAAAGTCGGTTTTTATTCTACTTTCCCAAAAATAGCTTTAAAATTGAAATTTTTGAATTATAACATAGAATAATGCTAAACAAAACAAAAAATTACTTTTGCTCATAAATATAAGGCATTTTTGGGCGTTTCTACATTTCAAAGTAATTGCATTAACATTTATATTGCACTAACATTGACATATATACAGTGTTGGGCGCGATAACTCATTTTTCAGTTAAGCGATAACGATAATCGATAAACGAAAAATGCCTAAAGCGATAACGATAAACAATAAATCAAAAAAAAGTTAAGCGATAACGATAAACGATAAATTATTGCCGATAATGTCCGATAACGATGATAATTTTTTTTTCTTGATTAGCGCTGCCCCATCCTATGCAGCACGAACTGTTTTCATCAACATGCCGAAAAGTCGAACATAATATACTGTAGTGTAAAGGAACAAAACTTTTTGTAAGTTATGCATAAATAGAATCGCAATAGCGGCAGTGGGTATCGAATCTTCAACCTCTTGATCCAGAATCAAACCACTGAGGTAACCGCCGAGCTTATAATTATACCTTCAGATACCAGTTGGATGCTTTTATCAATTGAGTTACACTGCCGCTTACGTGCAGTAGGCAAAATAATTAAATCAAATGAAAATGCCATAAAAAATTCCAAACTTTGTATTTTGCTTTCTGCTTAAAGGGCTGTTTACAGCAAAACCAGCAATAATTGAAAAAATTCCCAAAAACGCAAAATGCTTGAAATTTTATCAGTAGCCTAATGTTAAGCGTTATTGGTATTAAAATGTGCATACTGTGAAATCCATCAAGCTTGTCAAATTAGTCGTGTTTGTTTAAGAACAATAACATAATTATCGTAATTTACTGATAATTTCAGATAATTTTTTTTTTGTTTTCTTTGTGAACACCATCATTAAAGCAATGGCAGAACGCTGAATTGTTGAGATAAGAATTATAATGTAGCCACTGTATTAGTGGGAATAAAAATATTTGATTGAGGTAGGCTATGTCGCATAGGTAGGGCAGGCTACAGTACATGAGAAAGGTTATACTGTATTTAGCATAATTTTACCACGCAACTCGATCCGCCTATTGTCATGCAAAAACTACTACAAGATGCAAAAAATGTGATGTCGGTCTGCATGTTAAAGGCTTCAAGCAATATCATATTCCGCAATAACTTGTTTCAGTAATGTGTTACTTTGCTAATTTTCATCTTCATATTTTTTGAACTTTCATTTCAATAAAATGCTCGATGACAATAATGACATGACAAGATATGAACAAGACATTTCCCATTTATCTCTTTGAGCGATAAGTAAAAGGTAATAATAACGCTTAAGCATTACGCACAAGAAACTTGCGAAGTTTGATAACGGATTTGCCTAGCGTCTTATATATAAAACGGCTTTTTTCTCAAAAAGTACAAACACAATTAGGAAAAGAATAATTGTGATATGTTTTTTAGGTCATAATTATGCAATATTTAAATTTTCCGAAAATTTGTTTAAGTACTTTCACTTTCAGCACAAATGGGTTAACTTTTTAAGTTAAATGGCACTTATGCATTCGGTTATTATTTTTGGATTAAAGTTATATCGCCAAGCTAAAAAAAAATCGATCTTACAGTCTATAACCGATCTTGGGTTGTTATTGTGTGTGAATTTTGTCTTTTAATCTGAGTTTGTGACATAACCGCAAGTCTCAAGGCAAGTTCTTACAATTTTAGTTACTCTACTCATCTAAAGATTTAATGCGCTTAAAACAGTAAGTTTCATGTTTTGACCAAAGAGATTTCATTTTTTTACTACAATTACTAAAAACTAACACTTCCAACGAAAAAAGAAAACACAAGAATAAAATAGTTGATCGTGAAGTGGCGCGAAAGACCATGTTTCCGTTGTAAAAGAGGCCCCGTATTGCGACACTTTCACAAACCACTTGCCAATTTCTTTCGCTTCGCTTCAAAGGAAGTTGTGCCGCCTGTGCGCTTACATTTTAATTGTAAAATTCACTCGCGATTGCCCATTGCAGCAAAACAATAAGAGACTTGTTGCATGCATTTCATTGCATTGCAATTTGCAACTCTAAAAGTTATTGTGTTGTCAGGGCCGTCGCTGCAGGGGGGCGTGCCCCCTCCCCTGATAACGACCTGTGCACACACACTTCAGGCATTGAAGAAGAACTGGTTTTAATTTTAGTTTCATTAACTAGGTAGCTAGTAAAAATATTACTTTTTATGATCTTTCCACTTGTGTATTGATCTAAAATAAAATTTATCGGCGATTAATTATCGGCGATAATCAAATATTGCCTTCGGCGATAACGATAAACGATAACTGAAAAAATAATTAAGCGATAACGATAAGCGATAAAAATTTATCGCCGATAATTATCGCCGATGAGTTATCGCCGATAATGCCCATCACTGCATATATGTAACTACCATTGCACGAAAATGTCTAGCAACCTGAGATGAAATGCTTATAGTGAAGGGCAGGAAGGTAAACATTACCAGTGTAGGTTCGGAAAGTTCGCAAAAAACTAAAAGTCAAGAAATTTCACATTTCTAGCATATTTCCTTCTGAGAAATATTTAACTATTAGGGTGGGGAGTCCTCATAAAACCCCGTGTCGCTGCAGATAGAGTTAAACTGTAAACTTGACAAATTATCATAAATTAATGTGGATGGTTAAAGGATGACCAATTATTTACACTGAGAAAATGAAAATATTTCATAACGAAATGTTTCAGAGAAAAGTTTTTTTTACTTGCATTTGTCTAAAAAATGTTTTGTGAAAACTTTTGTTTTGTGTGGACCACATGGTTTCTTTTAAACATTCGTAGAATGATGTGACTACATTGAAAACATTACACAATAACGGAAATGTAAAATTACAGCGACGAAAAATCTTTAGTTGTTGTGGAGTGACATTTATTGAGCTATAACATTATTGTGAAAATAATGTATTTTGGAAAAAAGTTTATACTGAGTCATTTTGGCTATTTGGTCACGAGTCATTTCATATTTTCCAACAAACACTGCTGGCAAGGCTGGATTTAACCGTTAAGCCAAATAAGCCCTTATGGCTCCGAATCAAGGGGCATCGCAGTATAGCACTACCGAGACAGTTTATGTCAATAGTCTTTAGAGACATCAGGCCACCCTCAACAAGAGGCGAACACGCAATAAGGTTTTTTTAGTTTTAAAAGTGTTCTTGAATTTGAGTAAATTTTAAATTCAAAACTGCACATTGGGGGCACTAAAGTACCACGTGCTGGAGGCATCTACAGTACATTAAATTGTAGCAGATCTTCTACTTTCATTCAAAAATGAAAAAGTAGTCCCACCTTTTGAGATAACTGCTTTAATAAAGTTTCAAACATTCTATGGGAATTGGGGTGGTCTCTTTTTAGATTATTAATTTGAAGTGGAAGCGATTGACTATCTCGAAAAAACTGATCGTACGAAAAATTTGAGAAACAAAATTGACTTTCAAGAAAACCAAACAGCTTGAAGTTTGTTGTATGTAATTGTCACGAACTTCAATGGTTGTTCTGGGAAACTTTAATTCTTATGAACATGAAATCAACACCGGTGGAAGATTATAGGATACTGTAAAACTCGAACCTACAAAAACTTGAAATTACAAAACTAGCTTCAGAAATTCAAATATTTTGTGTAGGCCTACAGTAGGTTCTTTAAACTTATAAAACTGTTTTTCTACAGTAGGCTACTTAGAGATACGGCCTGAATTGTCCAGATTTTGCAAACTTTTCATAACTGTCTGAAAGAGTTTTTCTAAAAATTGTCTCTTAACGTCTTCTTAATATATTACTTGATATTTTTTAAAACTTACCAATATTGATCTTTCCATTAAAGGGCGGGGAAACCCAAATTAACTTTTTGCGAGTTTTTTTGTTGCAGCGTGATGTCATTGTGTACAACATGCGTTTTAGCAAAAAAATAATCCAAAATTTGTTGCCCTCGTCTCGCTAAGGCCGCTTTTGTTTGATACCCGTTTGCGAGGTGTCGCGCGCATCAAGCTGTGATGCTGTTCGCTGTGACGTCACAAGGTACATATAGTTGTGGCCAAAAGTTTAAGACCAGACTTGATTTATGACGATTTTTGCATTATTTCAAAATACTGCATCAGATATAAGATGATGCATAAAGATGATGCAACTGAAACAATATATGATGCAGTATTTTAAAGTAATGCAAAAATCGTCATAAATCAAGTCTGGTCTTAAACTTTTGGCCACAACTATATGTACCTTGTGACGTCACAGCGAACAGCATCACAGCTTGATGCGCGCGAGACCTCGCAAACGGGTATCAAACAAAAGCGGCCTTAGCGAGACGAGGGCAATAAAATTTGGATTTTTTTTTTGCTAAAACGCATGTTGTACACAATGACATCACGCTGAAACAAAAAACTCGCAAAAAGTTTATTTGGGTTTCCCCACCCTTTACGATTGGCTAAAAAGCAAAAATCAGAATCATTGAACAAAACAAATAAGTTACCAGATACATCGATTTTATGTGACCTATCAGGTTATTTGGACTTTGAGATTCAAGTTTTTGTTTTAGAATAATTTCTGGTTAAAATTAATGAATTTTACATCAATGAACATCTTTTTTTGGACATCATTATGACATCATAAAGCAAACACACAAGAACTTAAAAATGAACAACTCGAAGCATTCTCTGTATTCAGAGATGGACGTGATCTTGATCTTTAAAATCACTTTTTTTTTGGTGATCTTGATCTTGATCAAAGATCACTTTTTTTGTGTGATCTTGATCTTGAAGAACAATAAGATCAAGTCACTTTAAAATTTAATTTTACTTCCTAGATAGAGGCATTTTTTAGAACTCGTACTGTACAAAGTAGTTAGTGGCAACTACTAACATTAAGCCACTGTTAATATGATATGTGTCCAAAAAAATACGATTTAAAGTCTCCATCTAATCTGGTCAGCGTTGCCATTTCAAAATTGAAAAAATTTTCTGTGTTGGTCATAATAAAGAAGTCAACCCCCGTGTACTTTATGTTGACGTATAATAAAAAATGATTTAACTTTGTTCACAATTTCCATGTGTGAATTTTAAAGAAATGTTTGCTTTCTTTGACTCAATTTTAGATGTTTCAAAAGTCTACAATGGCGGTGTTAAAAAATCTGGACTCTAGCCGACATTGGTCATGTAAAGTGGTTTATCGCAGCAAATCAACCAGACCAAGACTTGTTTAAGGTCTGAGTATAAAGCGGTTTGTCTGACCGTAAACCTCTGAACTTTTTTGATAGCAGACAACAGTATCAATGTTGCCAGATGGGTAAATGGTGCAATAAACATTGACATAATACAGTGAACGTTAAAACTACTTAGTAACACGAATAAAAAATCCCACATAAACCAGACAAAAATTTGGTGAAAAATGATGCAGTTCAACGTTTATTTTTATTTATTTATTATAAATAAAAAGTATAAAACTAATTGCAAATTTTGCGACTTTTTCAGAACTCCTGTAATTAACCTCGGCCTTGGGTGTAACGTTGCGATTCTACGCAAACTACGTCCACAATTGATAGGCCTAATAGCAACAGTCACTAACTTATTACAATTCTGAGGCCAGCGATCGAGTAGTTAAAAGTGAAAGTTAGCCATACCAACTATATACCTTTACCCAGGTTGCTTAAAGTAATTATTTTTTGCAATATCATTGATCAAAAACTTCATTTTTTTTCAAGTACACAAAAAGTGATCTTGAACTTCAAGATCACGATCTTGATCTTCAAGATCACATAGTTTGGTGATCTTGATCTTGATCTTCGAGATCACCTATTCTTGGTGATCTTGATCTTCAAGATCACCAATACTGGTGATCTTGCCCATCTCTGTCTGTACTTGAACTTTAGTGAAAGTCGACAAATAACCAATCAAGAACCAACCGTTTGTACTTACTTTAGGCCCAAAGCGACTACAGTAATCAGTAAAAACATTGGCGCTTTTTGTAAAACCAAGCGGTAATTACGTTTCTATTACATTCTGCTAAAAAAGTATAACCACTTTGCTTCCACAATTTTTTGCAGTTTGATCGAAAAACTAAACGATTTTACCGACTTCCTTGCAGGACTCGATTAACGATACATTTTCCTAGAAACAAAAAAGTTTCCAAATCTAATTTATGGCCAACGACTTTGACATTTCCATTCAATAGTGGGAGAGGTTTATTTTAATTTCAACTTTAAACCTGATTTTAGGATACAACAGGAAAGTCTAAGACTTCTGGAAAAAATATTGAATACCCTGAAAATTACTTTTCGCATAAAAATGCGTCGTACGGTATTGCATTGACGCCACTTTTGTTCATGGCATTTAAAGTTCAAATATTATTTTGTATTGTACTAAAACATGTTAATAATATTGCAAGTCAACCACAACAAGTTTTTCTGGTCTTGGATTGTCATAAAACACGGGAAAGTGATCATTTCGACTTGTGCGTATGACTACGCGGCTCACCTACAACATGGCTCAACTACAACCAGCTTCATACAAGCTGTTTACATTAATGTCACGCTTTTGCGCATGCGCGTAGTCCATTATCAAGACACATTTTAAAATGATGCTGGGCTCGAATGACATAATTTTTAAATAGTAAAGTATTGCATAGCTGTTCTGTTTGGTCTGCAAGGCTGTTTTAACTTTGACATGCACATAAAACAGCAACTTGTGTGGCTGCTACTTACAACTGCAAAAAAATTATTTATCGACAAAACTGCTTTCGCTCTTGGTAATTCTTATTATATGAGCATTTGTGTTCACTTGAGATCACTATAACATCACAAGCACTTTCACCAATTGACTTAGTAAACACGGCAAGAAAACTCCCACGGTACATCCTTCTACACAACAACTCTACATTAGTGCTTTCCAAATATTTTTCGGTTAAGTTATTTAGAAGGCATAAACTTTCAAGGCAACCTACATCAAACAAACAACTCTTGTATCATGGCCACATCCGACAGATGTTCGTAGGTGCACCTCTTCTTTTTCTTACATCCTCAAGACACCTACGTTCTGAATTTAAAGTTTTTACTTTCTTTTTTCTGTTAACCATACATTGAGAAAGCGTCCAGATACGTATTTTGGTCGTAAAAACAATAATTACTTTGTCTAAAAACATTGCAATAATGCTGGTGTCATGCCGGCTTGTTGTTTATAAAGTTTACAAAGTGTCGCAATTAAACTTATACCATTCAAATATAGTTTTCATTTAAAGCTTTCTGAAATAATGAATGTATTGCAGTAACGTTAGGCAAACCTGTCTGACATTATGGATTACTAACAAAATAAACAAACAAGGCAAGCGTAGACCCTACAGTTCACGGCAGGTGAAGTTATTGTTACACTTCTTGTCCGCCTACTACTTGCTACTTTTTGAGGTCCTTTTATGTAATCCTTTATCACAGCTGCTGCCAAGAAAAATGACCCTACTGGTGTATAAACGTGGTTTCAGTTTCAAAGAGTTTCCAATCCCGTAGTTGTAGATATCCCTGTCTTCGACCCGGCCCTGGATGATTTTAAGGGTCTGTAACATTTCCAAGAGGCAAGGGAACTTGAAGAAACACCTCGAATTCTTTAGATCGCCCCGTTAGATCAGTGGTTAAGCGCCCGGCTCAAGATCACGCGGCGCTGGTTCGACTCTCGGGATGTGCGCTTGAGCAACGCATTGCAGGACTGCTCTCCATTCAGCGGCACCTAGTGGATGGAATAATTCCCCGGCAATTAGACTTCAACAATCGGAAACATTACTCTGCCAATCTCGGTAACCGGCCCTGCGTCAAGAGCTTCTACAAGTATGCGACACTACCAGGAATAATCTATCAAGGCTTTGTCGGTCCGAGGATAAAGATTCAAAGCCAATTAACCAGATGGAGTGAATTTTCTTTCGAAGTGTCCTGAATTAGAAACCGTGGATCTCATTGGTACCGGGCCCAAATTATCCTCTCAACGGCCCCGGGCACAGCGGGCATGTCACAATATTGGTTGATAAATTTAAGGTTGAACAAACTTCCCGATCGTCACCTCAATTGCAAGAAACAATCCAGTGGCTGTTATTAAATGAAACTACAGTTACCAAGCAACGTTTGTCTACATCGGAATGTCAAATCACTTATCAAAATGTACAACTTTACAATTTCATCATGAATGATTAAAACCACAAAACACAAATCAAAACATTTCTGGTTAAAATGAACAAGCTTTAGTGTTTATAAATCTTCCTCCATCTTCCATCACACTGTTGGACATACATCCGGGATACTGTAGTACGCTTCACCAAAATGCTCCACTCTGTCCAACGTCATTGCTATAGCGAAATCGCTCGGGCAGTCGCAGTTACGCGCGATGTTGCTGACTTCTTGTCCAGTGAAGACACGTGGCCAGATCATGAAGTTTGTCATGTTTCCCCAGTGAAAAAAAATCAAAATTCAGAAGCAGTAGTTTGATATGAAATGTTGGTTGACAGGCAACAAACCACAAAGGTTCAAATCACAATGAAATCATTATAACGTCACAGAGTGTCAGTCTTTACTCTCAAAAATTCCTACACACTGATGATTCATTCCTCTACCTATACCTCGACCTATTCCTCTACGTATGCATTCCTCTACTTAGGGCACTCTACGCTGAAGGGTCAAAGGCATGATCGCGTGCCCATTGCCAACCTCTTATGTTGACTTTGCTTTTATCTAAACGCAGTTACCCATTGTCTATTGGGCATGTTACGGCTAATCTATGTAGGAATCAAACTTAGGTCTTCAGCGAGGGTGATCAACGAGCATGCATATCACTTCATCATCACGTCACAGTCAACTGACAAAACATTTAAATACAAATTAATTAAAAACTTATGTACCGAAAGCTTTGATTTGGATCAAAACCTCCTACATTTCTATCATCGTGATCTTGTCCAAGAACTAATTTTCCTCCTCTGGCAGATGAAGACGTTGAATGAGAAGCAGATCCCACTTCATCACCATTGATGTAGATGTTTCTTTGATTGAGTTTGGAGGAAAATGCTAGGCATAAATGGAACTGAAAGGAATACGGCCAATAAACTATAACAACACGGATAGCAAAAAACTAACGACTTTATTTAAAAACCTCATCAAGATAAAAAGAGGTAGCATAATGGATTAAAACAGTCGGCATATAGTAGCATAGCTTAGTTGGGTAACTTCATACATTTAGCTCGTGAAATCCAAATGAGTTAACGGAAAATGGAAATTTATACAGTGCAAAAAGACAGACCAAACGCTTGTTTTCTAAAACAGTGGTTGAGAAACTTCTTATAATGAGATTGTTGAATAGCATTAAAATGATGCACTACGACTAGCTTATCCTATAGTGTAAGAAATATTCATCAGAAACACTTTATCACTATATAGCACCACGGCTACCATGATAGCACAAAGGCGCTCTGACAGGACAAAAAAAGCGCAGTTTTATGGCTAATTTACTATGTCAGAGATTCTCAACTTTTTCAATTCCATTACTTCTTGCTGACTGCATTGAAATAAATTTACCCACAACAGATTTTTTCAACTAAGATCCTGAGCGTTTATGCAGTCAGTAACTTCTTTGCTAACCACTTCATTAATAAAACTTAGCCTCAAAGGATAAATTTGCTTCACGTTAAGAACCCTTGTGCTAAGCTTTGTGTTGTAGCCAAGGCCGTGTTAACCGCCTCCTGTGCTCCCCGATCGGGTGGGGCCACGGCTGTTTAGGGGCCTATTCATATTAGTCTGTTTAATGGTTTTTGACTGCTTAAAAAAAGCTGCTGCAGAAACTCAATAATCAACAGGTTAAATCATGCAAGGCCGTATTTACTGCTTCCTAAATCCCTGGCTGGGGCCCCCTTCGTCTAGAGGCCCAGGCATATATAATTCGTGCAACGTTTTAATATGTAATTTTTTTTATGTTTATTGCAAAATTTTCTTGCTTGCTTTGCTCGCTCAACCACAGTTCATTCACCTAATCGGTGATGTTGGGCATGCATTTTAATATTCCAAAGTAAACACTACTCACTCAAATAGCCTAGTTAATTGATAATTAAATTGATAAAGTTCAGTGGTAATGGAGGTAGGCTATAAAGTGAAATGTGTCTTGAAAATAGTGAGGACACTTCAGATAGTTTGTTTTGTTTGTTTATCTTTATCCTGCATTGCGGGAAAGCGGACTTGAGCGCTATGCATCGGTGTACGCCTTCCGACGTACACCTGACCCACGCTGCAGCCGACGACAATGTCTGTTTCCGGTTGTGTATTTTACTTATAACTTAAATTTGGTACTACCCATTACTCGAAATCGATCACTGGGCAGAGGCAATTATCGTAAAGTTTCTTGCCCAGAGAAACAACAGCAAGTGCGTTTATGCAGATAGATTTTCAAAGTTCTAGTTTATGTTGAAAGGCTACACAATTACTAAGCTATACAATTGTCAAGAAATAAACTATTGAAATCATTCTGTGTCGTGAATAAAGTTTTTTGAAATAATACGAAAATTCAAATTAAAAGCTTAATTTTTGTAAAACCTAAAAATATAACTCTTTTGTGCACAGAGTTTCTCGCAGTGAGATCACAAACGTAAACGATTCTGTCGGTCTTTTTTGCAGGGTTCGATTACTAATACGCTTCTTAAGAATCTAAACAAATTTTTAAACATAAAAATTTTGTTGCCAACTACTTTGAAATTTCCCATCAAGCTAAATCATTTTGAAAGAGAACAATAATAATTTATAAATATTTTGTTACAAAAACAAAGTTTCGTTTCTCGCATTGTCGAGAAATATTTCAAAGGGATGTTGAGCGCGAAAGACTTAATTTTGAAAAGCAAAAGTATTGCATAGGCTACCTGTTCTGCCTGGTCTGCTAGGCTGCTGTAGCTTTGAGATGAACATAAAACGACAACTTTTGTGAGTGCTATTTACAACTGAAATAAAATTATTCATCAACAAAACTGCTTTTACCCTAAAGAATATCTATCATGTGAACATCAGTATTCACTGGATACATGGGCGTCCGCACATAGGGGCAAATGGGGTCAGCTGACCCCCCCTGGAAAGTTGTTAAAAACATGCAAAAATAGGCATGAATTCAATAAAGCTGTTCGTAACATTGAATCATACAGAAAAGAACAATCAGCCATCAATTTAGTTAATCAGTTCCTGAATAAAAAGTGAAATCGACGTGGGTCTTTGCCGAATTTTTCGATGACTTTTTGGATGAACGAATTTTTGTCCGAGTTTGTTCGGCTTCTGTGGACACTCATCATACACAGCCCAGATAGCCTGTCGTCAGACATGGTTGATCGGAGCCATGTTTTGACCCGCCTCATTGTGCTGAATGATCTTTCTACCGTACAAGTAGTGGCGGGGAGGGTCAGTAATGTTATCATCGCTTGACGTACAGCTGGAAAAAGTTCCATATTTTTCACCAAGTCCACAAATTCCAATTCTTTCTGGTCTTCGGACTGAGGAAATTTTCCTTTTATGGTTATGTCACACCACGACATGACGTCCTGCTGAAAATTGTCAAAGTTGTAGAATTGGTGTAAAGGTTTTGACCAGGGCTTTGTAGTCTGAACGGTCAATTTTCTCCATCTGCGCTGGATGCAGTCGGTATAACATGAATGCCGGCATGTTCGTCTCTGAGAAGCCGCTTTTCAGAGACTGGAAAAGAGTCCATGTAAGGAACGTAAATGGAGCGGCGATAGTATTCCTCACTGGTGCCACCAGTATTTGCTCTGAATACTTGACGGACACATTGCCGTGGGACAGATATGGTGACATCGATTTCTTCGGCTGACTTCAATGCCGCTGTAGCCTGTAAGTGTTTTCTGTAAAAAGTGTTTTTGCATTTTGCCGATGATCACAAAACATTGATACGAGTTTGTCAATGTGCTTCTTGACACCTAACATGTTCAGTTGGACTGCCTGAAGGGCTTGGGTGACAGGCTCCAAAATTGATGAATACTTAGCGATGATATTAGCGTTACTACAAAAGTAGAGGTTCCAGAAGCGGTCCGCAGCTGGTGTGCGGTCTGCCGTCCCTTTGCATTCGATTCGTGCTGCGCTAAATTCTCCAACTGCCTGTGAATTTCGGTAAAATTTTCCGCGAAGAGTCTTATACTTTTATATTTCGCGCTCCACTTCGTTTCACATAACAATGGCGTGTTTGGTATTAGGCATCTTCGTTTCGGGCTCTCTCTAAAAAAATTTATTATAGCCTTCAATGTTCCAATAGTGTTCCGTACATCTGAAACTGCATTCAGATCGTTGATCACGAGGTTAAGGCGATGGGCTGAACAGTGGACAAATACTGCCAACGGATACTCGCTTCTAATACATGCCTGTACTCCATTTTCTTTGCCTGCCATAGTGGAGCATCCATCGTATCCTTGACCACGTAGTTTATTTAAATTTAGACCGTACTTATTAGACTGATTTATTATTGTCCCTGCAAGCGTTTCTGCGTCCATTTCGTTCAGTGACGCAAAACCAAGAAACTCTTCTCGAATAACGAGATTTTTTTCGTCGAAAAACCTCACTCCAATAGCCAGTTGCTCTTTTCCTGAAATGTCAGCGGTCTCATCCGCTAAGATTGAGAAGCCAACGGAATCGTTTGCTTCAGTAACAATTTCATCTGATAAAAATGATAAATTGTCTGGATGGTGTAATGGTCAAATTTTCAAAAAAATTTTGCATCCGGCCGAAAGGGTAGAGTGAACCCACCTTGACCCCCCCTAACCGAAAACCTGCGGACGCCCATGACTGGATATGACTGTGACATCACAAGTAGTCCACTTTAAACGCGTGACTCGCATGAGCACTGCAACAAAACTCCCACAGGAAACATACACCTTCACACAACAATTCTAGATTAATGCTTTCAAAACATTTATCGGTGAAAGTGTACAGAAAAGAAAAACTTTTAAACAAACCTACATGAAACAACCAACTTTTGCATCACAGGCCACATCCGACAGATGTTCATAGGTGCACCTCTTCTTTTTATACATCCTCACCATACCTATACGTTCTGAATTCAAAATTGTTTACTTCTTTGCGTTGCGAAAGCGTCTAGATACGTGTTGCAGTGGTAAGAACTACAGAGTTACAGCATTTTGTTTTAGAACATTGTAATAAGTGTTTGTGTCATGACATTCTTGTCAATTGTAGGCTATGTGAAGTTTAGGAAGTGTCACAATTAAATTTAAACCATTGTATTGTAATTTAAACCATATATGATGAATGTATTGAAGCATGGCCATTGGCCACCTAAAGATACGGCCTGATTTGTCACATTTTGCAGAAATTTTCAGGTTTTTCTAACTTTCGTCAAACGTTTAAATAATTTTTTCTAAAAATTAGATTTTTACGCTTTCTTTAGTCTTTTCCCCAGATGACACAATAGGTTTTAACATCCTCACATGTTGAAAAACAAAGAAAATTTGATTTCGAAGATTTTAGTCAGACTGTTAATTTTCAATAACAGTCTGATTTTGCGTTTTTCAACTTACTTTTTCTCATTTGCTACTGCTTCCCCAAGACAACAAAAAAGTTTTATGTCATTAGGAACCGCAAAAAGTAAAAACATCTCAAAAAATGTCAGTCAATCACAAGCAGTAGCTGTAATCAAAATCTGCAAAATGTGACAAATCAGGCCGCATCTCCAGGTCACTCAAATAAATGAGGTAGGATGAGGAGGAACAGGATGAGGTGGAACAAATGAAGTGGCGTTGACAAGGGTGGATCCGAGGGGGTACTTTTGTAGCCTCCTCAAGTACAAGGTGATTTGAGTGGCCCATAACCTTTAAAAAAGGCAGGGAACTTGGAAACCACAGTATATTGTTTCGATGGAGTGCATTTTCCTTAGAAGTATCTTGATTTAGAAACCGAGGATCTTATTGGTACCGAGCCCAAATTATCCTCTCAACGGCCCTGGATACAGCATGCCACAATATTGGTTGATAAATTTAAGGTTGAACATATTTCCCGATTGTCACATCAAATGCAAGAAACAATCCAGTGGCTGTCATTAAATGAAACCACAGTTACCAAGCAACGTTTGTCTACATCACAATGTCAAATTACTTATCAAAATGTACAACTTTACAATTTCATCATGAATGATTAAAACCACAAAACACAAATCAAAACATTTCTGGTTAAAATGAACAAGTTTTAGTTTTTATCAATCTTCCTCCATCTTCCATCACACTGTTGGACATACATCCGGGATACTGTAGTACGCTTCACCAAAATGCTCCACTCTATCCAACGTCATCGCTATAGCGAAGTCACTCGGACAATCGCAGTTATGCGCGATTTTGCTGACTTCGTGTCTAGTGAGGACACGTGGCCAGATCATGAAGTTTGTCATGTTTCCCCTGTAGATTAAAAACATTAAAATTCAGACACAGTTGCTTGCAAAAAGTTATTAGGCTATATTCCTTTTAACTTTGCATAGATTGAATACATGGTCAAAAAGGTCTCCATTTTTTTCAAATTTTGTGCTTTTCCAATTCCTTCCAATGTCTTTTAAAATCTAAATGATAAGCCTACCTGGAAAAATAGCCAATTTTTTCAAGCCTAAACATGCAAAATACCCACCTCAATGTTTCCATTGATTGGAAGAAAGGCCCAACTCCAGCAATCGGGTTTCTACTTTTCTATAGTTTTTGTACAGAGTTTTCACAGAATGACGTTTTCATGCATATTACTTCTTACCGGTAGGCTATTGTATATCTAAGCATATAGGCTAATCATTATCGAAATTCCACTACAAAAGCAAATGACCAAACAAATTAAAACGCATTGAAATCAAAAGCACCTTTCTGGGAGTTGGGCCTTTCTTGAATTCACGTAGGTCTATTCAACCAAAAATACAAAAACAAAGAATCCAGCAAAACAATGACGAAAACATTTACAACAGAGTTCCATGTTTCCTTTGGGAATATGTCAATTAGCCAGTAGCTCAGTTTTATCTCAATCAACCATAGATATTAAAATTATGTTTTCTTCCAAGGAAGTTTTCGTGCAACGTTCCAAGTTGCTAGCTCTTCATTCGTCCAGAGACGATAAAAAGATAAATGGCGCGGTTTAAAAATTATCAAGCGCTGAGTAGTCAGCCAATTCATTAAATAATTGCATTTGTATGATTTCGTTTTAACCTTTAATCGTCTTAACTAACGAATTGTTAGTTTTTTGCTGCACACAAACCACTGATCATATTGTGACCAAATAAACAAACCTTGGTTCTAATTTTAAGATTTTTAAGACCTTTTTTAAGATCCTGATTTATATTTGTACAAATAAAATAGAAGAAATAACTCTATGACATTGAAGAAACTTTATCACTGATTAATGATCAGTGAAGCTATATCTAAGTTACGATTAACAGTAGATTTGATTACTTCAAGACCCTAGGCAGTGTCGTACGCAAAGGAAAGGGGCGCATTGATCCGTGGATTTAGTAGGCTATAGTATTCCCTTTAATTTAGTCTTTCCCTTAAAGTCGCCTTTATTTTCACCAAAATACAGTTAGGGATCATCCACTGGCTATATTGCGACTAATTTATGTACAGTAGGCACAGAACCCAGGTCTTCAGCAAATGAAGATTAGCGAACGCCCTTATACCTAGGCCTACACAATCGTGTCACAACCTATTGACACAACATTACCAACAAGTTAAAAACTTCTGTACCAAAAGCTTTGATTTGGATCAAAACGTCCTCCATATTTGTCATCGTGATCTTGTCCAAGAACTAGTTTTCCTCCTCTGGCAGATGATGACGTTGAATGAGAAACAGATTCCACTTCATTACCATTGATGTAGATGCTTCTTTGATTGCGTTTGGAGGAAAATGTCAAACACAAATGGTACTAAAAAGTAAATGATCATAAAATTATTACAACACGGAAACAAAAAGATAACGAGTTATTTCCAAAAACTTACAAAGACAATGATTAAAAATCAGTTGGAATAGTAGTTTTGTTAAGCAGCTTTATAGGCAACCTGCACTCATAAGCATTGGCTACGAAGCTCAGCAACTTTACGGCATTTAACACGACAAAAAAGAAAGAAATTGGTTATAGGCTACACCAAGCCTTTGCCAAGGTTTTGACAGAACCCCCTTACGTTGCTGAAATACGAAATGATAAAAGAAAAAGGTTACAAAGCAAAACAAATCGAACGTTTGAAAACTGAATAAAATTAATTTGTTGGTTGGTTTTCAATCTTTACCCTCGGACTGACAAAGCCTTGATAAGTTATTCCAGGTACAGTTTCGCATTAACTATTTGTAGAGGCTGTTGATGCAGGGCCGGTTACCGAGATTGACAGAAGGAAGTTTCCGATTGTTGAAATGTTGTTGCCGGGGAATTATTTCATCCATTAAATGCCGCTAAATGGAGAGCAGTCCTTAAAATGCGTTGCTCAAACGATACCCCGAGAGTTGAACCAGCATATCTTGAACGTAAAAAAAAAACAGATTCAGTATTAAAAATAATTATTCTTGTAATGATAACACACTAATGGGAAATCACCAACTTTTTTTCAGTTGTAGTGGGCCAAAAAAAAAGAGTTGAAAACCACTGTAACAACTTAAAGAAAATATTTTTATGATGACCACATTTCATCAAACGGCAAACTCCGTTTTGTTAATCTTCTTTACAGGGCCAATTTCTGGCGTTGAAAGCCTCTACAAACACGCCATGATTAAAGTTCTAAGAAGATTTTTCGATCTAAAAATAACTTTAAATTATTTAACAAAATGATTCAAATACAGGCTTACTTTGGACATTAAAAGTGTAGAAGGAACAATAAAATCGTAATATTTATTTCGAACAAACAAGCGAATTCTTTTTGGATTTTTGTGTAAAAATATAGTTAAGTCGTTAGCCGCAGTTTCTGGTGAAGCATAACCAAGAATGGGGATATCGTTGTAATCTGCTTCGATCCAGGCACAGATTGTCGCTTCTTTCATCGAAGGAACAAAATTGCGATACTGAACGTAATCAGAGATCTGATTACGACGAGGAAAATGATGCGTCACAGTTGGACAACCTGAAATATAAATAAAAAGGAAGAAAATATAGTCCGACTTATGGTTTTTATTTGATGCATAGTTAAAGTAAATTTGAATTTAATACTTTTTTAAACAATTAACCGCACACACAACTCAAAGGCATTGTCGATAATAATTTACTATAAATATTAACTTGAAGTCACAAAATGACACATCACTAGCATTGTAAGTGGCTGCGGTGGTTATAAGCTGTACCGTATTGCTTTACTTTTGCATTCATAAAAGGGTGATCCGATCACTCACTACGCTTATTCTTTGTCGTTGCACGGATAGTCTAGGGCTAAGCCAGGGTCTAGAGTAGTGGTTCCCAACCGGGGTGCCGCGGCACCCTGGGGTGCCAATTGCAATGCTCAAGGGTGCCGCGAGGTATTGAGATATTGCAATACTGTGGCCCATTCTTTATTTTAACTTTAACCCGTTAAGTGCAGAATTTATTTATTTCTAACCAAATTTCAGTGCGTATTAAGTTTCGCGTCACGCAGTTATTCCCGGCTCCTTTCTGGAGAGTCGCTTAGTGGGGAAGTCGCTGGCGGGAAGCCTTTGTATTCTCACCCAGGAAAAACAGCATGAAAGAGATTTTGACTCTTGCTGTTCTTTCCATAAAATCGTTTGAAATGCATCATTATTGCCAGGTTTCATGATTTTATTTTGCGTTTCACGGTGCACAAAGTCAAATTGTAGTGATGGATTATCGGATTGTGTGGCGCCAGCGCATTGTGTGGCGCCAGTGTGGCATCGGCGCCAACGTGCTGTTCTTTCCCTGATCCGTAAATCTCTAAACCCCGGCCATCTGCTACACGCAACCACGCTAAGTTATCCTCTAAAGCAGCGGTTAAAATCAAGAAAGCCTTTTGTACGCGCTGCACAAGACCTTCTGGCAGGATCTGATGGAAGCCCTAGCAAACAGTGGTGCCACGCGGCATGGTGTGAACAATGGTCAAGCAGCACATCCCCACTTCGCCAAGTATTGAGATCCCCGCCCGAGAACCAGCTGGACCATGGCCTCTCTAGACTTGCCTCATCAAGGCGTAACCGTTTGCTCACTGGTGTTGGACGCTATGGTGCAGATATGTTGCGCTGGGGCTTGGCAGAGAGTGCTGTTTGTGAGTGTGGTGAAATGCAGACGGCAGCCCACATTATCAAGGATTGCCGGCTATACAGACCACCTCATGGTATGGAAAGCCTAGTTTCCGTCGATGACGACAACCGTGGCTAAGCCAACGGATGCCCTGACATATAGCGACAACACGAGAGAAGAAGAAGGATTGTGTGACCCAGCACGATTATAAAGTTGCACGATTGTTTGCGAACCACTGTAAACCAATCTATTCACACGCCAGCACTGGGGGGGGGAGGATTAACGCATGGGTAAGAAATCCATTTTTACTGGATTCTCATATTGTTTTGAATCTAAAAGAAGAAGAATTAATTGACATTCGTAACAATGGACATTTTAAGCTTATTCACAAGCAGATGCCTCTCGACAAGTTCTGGATAAAAATTCAAAATGAATATCCTTGCGTTGGAAAGAAAGCTATTGTGCTTTTGCTGCAGTTTTCCACGTCATACCTATGTGAGAGGGGATTTTCCGTATTAACGAACGTAAAAACTAAAAAAACGAGAACGACTGCTTATAGTCGAGGAAGAAATGAGGGTGGCTTTATTAAATGTGCCCCCAGATATTAAGGGACTTTGTGCAAGAAGTCAAACTCAAATTTCACAATGACTTTTGAATAAATACATTTATTTACGCGTGCTATACACTGTACAACTCATTCTGTGTCATGTCATATAGTTATTTGAAATACAGAAACCTCATAAAATTGATCCAGTTTTGCCAGGGTGCCGCAAATTATTTATCTCTTGATAGGGTGCCGCAAGGTTAAAAAGGTTGGGAATCACTGGTCTGGAGTCTAGACTCTAGGGTCTAGTAGACCAGTAATTCTTTTATTAACCTAAGTTTAGCGATGTTCACAGGACAAAACCGAAACACAGCTTTAGAGGGGCAGTGTTTGGTCACGCATAACTTTTTCCCCATTTAATGAACTAAGGTTGGCCTACAATAGTTGATAATATGGTTTGCGGTCTGTTCCTCAGTGGTTTACTCGCAGGCTATAGTTCTTTTCCATGACATTGAGAAGAGTAATTACACTCTTATAAGGCTGTTAAAACGCAGCCATGTCGGTTCCTATAGAGATTGGGCAGATGTCGTTGTAAATAGAGCCTTGGTTGTCTTTAGTTGCATTCATTTGTGGTCGACCTATTTTGTCCAATTATTTTCTTTTTCGTCGTGTGAAGACGAACTAGTCCAATTAAATAGTTCCTTTTATGTTTGCTTTGAGGCAAAGATAGTAGATGGACACAGCAGAAAAATGGTACGCTACAAGAGAATGTTTTAGCTCCCTCTTGTACAACATTTATACAAACGACCAATCAATTCATCCTGGTACCATATAAGAAGCTTCCTATACGCCGACGATTTGTGTACAACAACGCAACACAAACACTTCACTTCCACGGAGAGAGTACTCAGCGACGCTCTGGACGAGCTGACAACATAGACTATTACACGAAGAACCACCTGCTACCAACCCAAATGAAACCCAAGTTTGCGCATTCCACCTCAGATCTCAGGATGCCTCACACCAACTAAACATTTCTGGAATGGAACCAAACTAGCACACTATAGCCTACTAATCCCACATACCTCGGTGTCAAACTAGATACTGTAGGTCTCTCACATATAAATCCAATATCAAAACATTAAGGGCTAAGATGGCTTTTTGAAGTAATATCTTACGGAAACTCTGATTGGGGTGCCCTTCTAGCTGCAATGTCGATATGTTTGTAATCTGCCAATCGCTGCGGCAGATGAGGTTTATTGACCAATTAGAAGGCAACATTCAACCCAGTTGAAAACATCTTGCGGGAAACAGTTTAAAGGGATTAGTTTTCTTACAACTCGCAACATTATTTGTTAAAATCGAACTTGGGAAGGATTAAAAGACAAGTTTTGAAAAAAAATTGCAAAAAAAGTTTCGTAAAGGCTGTTGAAGATTTAGATTACAAGTGAATGGCAATGCGCAAGAAAACCAAAGAAGTTTAAAACGTGCATGCGATGTAAATTTAAAAGATACGTCGATAAAAGTAAATTTAAGCACGACCACCAAACCTAACAGTTTAAAATAGATGAATTAGTTGAAAGAATCAGTTGCATCTACATACCTAAAGCAACTGGAGGTGTGCCAGTTGATGAAGCCATGCGAGGACGACTGAACCTCACAACCAATTCAAAAAAAAAGAAAAATCAAAAACACGAGCATTTAAGAATAAACGTACGGTGAGCTTATTATACAAAAACTATGTAGCCTACAGTGCTTCGTTTTTAAATAAAATGAAGTGAAGTGTTCGCAGCAACGACAGTGGTCCAGTTTTAAAATAGGAATCGATAACTGATGTGTTCAGGAATATACACTAAGTTAATTATTGTTTGAACATGATATTAAAGTGATGATCATGAATGATGAAAAATGTAGTGAAGAAAATATGAAAATGGTCTTGATGGCATGCGGGTGACTTCGGTATCGGAGAGGGATGGAGTTTCTTGGCGTTTTTCAAATGAATTTCCAACCAAACCAAATGAATTTCCAACCAAATAAGTTTTAGTGTAACAGTTGCTTTGGAATGCGATAGTTTAGCATGCAGTGGACGAGACCTGGCCATCTAATTTGCGATGCGGATGTGGTACAAAGTTAAGTCCAACTGGGCGAGTGAGAAATAAATGATAATTTAAATACATTTTGTTTGGACTTTGGAACTTAAAAGCTTTTATTGCGCGTTAAGTCTTGAATTAAAATCACGTTTTGTCTGTTTAACGTAAATTAAAGCACAGTTAATTTACAGTCATGACACGGAGCGTGGAAACCCTATAAAAGAACGTAGCCTAAAGTTCCGGTTTGATCTACCAAGTTCCGTATCGTGAGTGTAGTTTAACTTACGTTGGACCAGCAAACGTGATCTAAAATCAAGAATTAAGAGCACGAAAGCTTTTAAATTTTAACGTCCAAAAATTCTGCTCTTTGCAAGCATTGAATAGTTTTGGACCACAAAATTAGTTGCACACTAAAATTCATAGGGACACTAAAAAAATATTGTTTTCAGACGTTGCCAAACGAAACGTTGGAAATAAATCTGGATATCTTTTTCACCATCATTTGGTAGCCTACTCTGCAGTAAGTAGAAGAACACAAAAAATATTTTACAAAACGATTTTGTTATCCATTCATCAAACCATTACAGCGCCCCCACATTTGACATGTTCTATACATTTAACTCACACCCTGGTAAGAAATACCAATTTTTAGAAGTTGGAACATGAAGCCATTATTATTATATTCCTAAACTGTATTTTAATTTTTCCTAACTTTTCTTTTTTCAAATAATTTGTAGGCTAATGTATTTTTTAAACTTGTAATATTTTTAGTTGAAGTTTTGTAAGTAGGCCTAGATCATAACAAGATGACATACTTACAAATGGCTTCAAATCAATTTTGTGTAACTTCGAAATTTACTTTCGTTTTGAACAGGCAAGCTTTTGGAGACTCGCTTTGAAATACTATTTTTGCTGAAGTAGGCTAGTTAAAAGCATAATATGGCAGCTATTTTGTTTCACACACCCTTCCCTTAGCAGGCGGTAGGATATGGGTACAGGTAGTTCTAAGAATCCTGTTAGAAGTTAGCGTACAAACTATCAGCAAGCATATTGTTATAGCATGCAAACTAGTTGCTAGCATGTCGTTAGCATGCAAACTAGTGACTAGCATGTTGTTAGCAGGCAAACTAGTAATAGCCTGGATTTTGTTAGATGTAAAGTAGTAGCCACTTATCACGTTGTTTGCATGCAAACTTACCTTGCATGTTAGATCCAGCCAATGGAACGCATACAGGAACTTGTTGCAATGGAACTCCATATTGTGACGAAGAAAAAGCAAATTGTAGAAGAACAAAGAAAATCAAATTCAACAATTGTGAACAAAACATGGTTTCAAGTATAAACACAATTGAAGGGCCTAGTGCAAAAGGGAGGTATGTCAATTTTTACCAAATTTGAGAAGCACGTCAGGAAGTTCATGAGCCTGCTGCGCGTGTTGTGCAAAAAGGCCGTATGTGTATCTTGAGAAATGAAGGAGATAGGCGAAGGAAAAAGGGGATACGTCACATAATTTTTTTATCATTTCAGCGCAAAAAAAATTTATGTCTGACATATATCCAGTGGCGCCGGCAGAGGGGGGGCAGGCGGGGAAGCTGCCCCTCCAACTTTCATTTTTTCAAAAGTGCTATTTCTCAAAAGAGCGAACAATTATTGTTAGCTCTGTTGGAAAAGTAGACCAGTACCAAGAGATCAATTATGGACACTTTTTACTAGAAACATTGCAAAGTTGTTCTGATTCTAATATTCATAATCAAAATTGTTGATGCGTTTTCACCAGCCATGTGTAAGTGAAACAAAAAACGTCAAACCAAGTTTAATACTTTTTAAATGTAACAAATCAGTCATTATATCTCGCTTGACTTGACCAAAATGACATTTTTAATCCAATGGTTGTTAGTCAAATGAAAATGTAAGTATCAAAAACTAATGAATACATTTTTAATTTAAATCAATGAAATTGGCGTTGATGGAAAGTCACAGAACTAGAACATCAAAAAATGATAAACTCGGATTGAAATTGAAATATTCTTTTTACTTGAAATTTAAATACTGTATACTGTACCGTAACTTCAAGATTGCCTAACCATAAACTAATCTTTTTTATTAATTTTTGATCAATTTTTGTAAGTCGAAGCGACTAAAAAAGTATCACCACAAACAACGCAGGCCAAGTATTTTTTGTTGTAGAACTCAGAGGATGTTTTTAAACCCACAACATTCGGCTAAAAATAAAAACAAATAATTCAAGTTGATTGAAAGTGATCCGGCTCGACAACTTTGTGGCTACAGTTTCCGTTTTTGAATAGATAGGTGTGGGTTCAATACCTTGTTGGGGTTCAAAGGAGTTCAATATTCATTTGGGGTTCAATAGGGTTCTTGTTTGGGTTTAATGGGTTCAATCAAACACATTTAAAATCGATATTGGATATTATTCCTGGTTGGCGCTTAGTGAATGAAAGATATCAGGATAAAAAGTACTCGCCTTCTCTTCTTTGGAGCTGCACTGACACTATCTGCTTTTAAAGCGCTGTGGGCGATGTATACTTGCGATGGATAGATTACAGAGTCTCAATACAATCACAGGTTATTATTATAATTATTACACTTTAGCTCACTCGGTCTAATCTACGATGCCACTCGAGAGTAAATAAAATAAAACATTCTTTGAGATCAACAAAGAAGAACGTCGACTGCATTGCCGAGTGGTGAGAGCCCTGGAACGACGTTCGAAAGAGCGAGGGTTCGACAACGCTCAAGAGGGTTGCGGCGGTGTCTTTGGTAAGACACTTAAAGGCATGTCTGAAGGTGGTCACGAAGATTGACTTCCTTGCCTTCCCGTCCACTTAATCTATATCTTCAATCACCGGGTGTCAGCCTGGATACGACAAAGAACAAGATTCCTTTCATTTCAATGTTATTTACAATAATTGAAGGGGAAATACTTTTTCGAGGAACCAGTTTTTACTCTAAGGTATACTTATCATTTGAACTTTTTTATTCACTTGAGATAACTGTAGCTATATAAGTGCTTTTGGTACATGAGTCTGCTTCATCGTTTGCACTCATGGATGTATCCCATTCGGTAGCTACTGCAACAAAGCCACAACATGTAGCCACGCTATTCAACCTTAATACAACTGCCAGCAGGAATGGTTTAAAGTAAAAATTGTTTGAGAGGTTATTTAAACTAATGGAAAAAAGCCAAGCAACGTACTTTTCAAATTTATCATAGCATGCCACAAAAACTGTTAAAAGCTGTTTCAAATCGTGAGCCTCAAAACATTTCTTTGCGATGTAGTTTCATCAATAAATGACGCAAATCGACGGCGATAATTTCGCTCAGTGCATCTGCATTCCAAGTAGCCTACGTGCTTTTGCAGTTAGCCCGTGTGATTTGTCAGATACAGCACTTTCCCAGCATGTTCAGTCATATCAAGAAAATGCTCACTAATTTATTAGCAGGGCTAACTCTTCCAATGATGTTGTATGTAGCTCGTGAGAGCCTTCCGTACATCATTTCTACGTTCTCTGACGTTACTTTGATTCTAGAGCAAATGTCCTAAACTAAAAGTGCTCTGAGGGCTAAATGAACACTTGTAAATTAACCCGAAGGACGCAATACACAATAAGAAGTCATTAGACAAAATAACTTAATTAAAACACAATAAAAAAGGTGTTAAAAACACACCAAGAACTTTAGATCGCAAGAAAAGGTTGTAAGAACGAAGAGATGGAAAAGCATGGTACGAACGCAAAAATCTCAAACGAAAAAAAAAAATAAAAAAGAACGCAAACGAAACGACGGAGCTGGAGAGTAAAAATCCTGTAATTAGCTTTTGAAAGCACAAAAAAACTAAAACCTTGAAGAACTGACTTCAGCAAATATCTTCTTCTTTATCAAGGTTACTATTGCGATAACGACACAATAAGTGAAAGTCAATGTGATTGTGATGTAACATAAAATGGCATAACAGCAGTGCTAAAAAGTCGTGTGAAGTTTGATGGGCATTTTTAATTTTTTTGAGCAAATTCTAGAGTGAATTTTGTCTTTCTAAATCTGTAGCAAAAATATGTACTGTAATTATTAATTAGTTCAAAGCTTAAAAATGCGTCGCGGGCCACACTAAACGTGCTTTAGTGATGCATGTTTGAAACCTTTATTCTAGACTAGAGTCTGTGTAGCCCGGCGTCTTTGTTTTTTTACAATCCCTAGGATTGGAATGCCATAGATAGAGTGCTTGGTTGCATTCTTGCAATTGGGACATAGTTGCAAATAGACCTACATGACTTTGCGTTCGTTTTAAGTCATTTTGTTTCATGCGCATTGTAATCCATGTATGGTGGCCACATGCTCTGAGCAGCACGTCTTCAATCACGATGAGTTTCTTTTAAGCTGAAACGACCAACGTTTAATTCCAGGCGCAGAGAGGGCACTTCAGGTTAGCTGTATGCCTTGGTGTAGGTATAACTTTTAGTACTACTGTTAGTCTTAAGTTTGGTTCCTGGTGTGGACGTCATGGTTCAGCAAATTTATCCTGCATTCTGCTCATGGCTTAATTTATGGTGTGAGACCGGTCAGTCTCTTTTTACATTCTGGTGGTGACAATTCATTTTTTTATTGCAAAAAAACAGCTACACAAGAATATAGGCCTCGTTCTCAAGTCATTCCCATCCCACCACTACTGTGCACAGGGTTAACTGTCTTGATTGCAGCTACGTATAAGCGGGTTGTTACTCACTACGTCCGCTACACTGTAGAACACTTGTGCACGGAACATCGACGCCGCTTGTTTCATTTTGTTACCACTTAGCCTACAAATTTGGACTATTGAAACCAGATGATGGGTGACTTTTGGTCAAGGACTGATCCAGCAAGTAGCCTTGGGGAGCTGCGGAGCAATTTCAACAGGACACGATAAAGTGTAGGTCTACATTAATCCGACCTTGCAAATACACACCGTGACTAAAGTTATTTTCCAGTGCTTTAGGGGGCGATCATCTCCAATCTCTTCCCTGTAGGCTATCCGCCATTGTTTAGATTTGTTTATAATTTTTAAAAGAGCCTCAAGCATAGAAAGGTAATCAAAGGTAACTTTGTAACTTTAACTTATAATATATTATAATGTAATTTAATGTAATGTAATGTAATTATAATGTATATTATAATGTATAATTATAACTTATAATGTAACTTATAATACATATTCTCTTGGAACATTATGAAAATTAATATTAGATTTCTTGATAAGCAAGGTCGATGAGACATTGGTTTTGCATCGAATTGCTCAACTTTCTAGTGTCAGTCGGGAAGTGGTTGTTGCTCAACGCGGCTCGTTCTCGATGAGTTCCAAGTTTTGTCAACATGTTCTAAGTATTGGTTTTACGATATTTCGTTTTAAAGTTTTGAAAAATGCTGTTTTGAGTTAATAAAGAAAAAAATTGTGTTGTATTTACACGAACTCAATTTTTTGTGACCATGCATGAGTTGCAGTTGCAAATGTTTCTCTTTCGTTGCAAACAGTTTGAGAAATCCTGCTCCAGACAAACATGGCGTGGTACGCAAACTTTAGCATAGAGTGGATTACCATATAGTCTGTGGCCTTTAAGGTTTATCAAACTTTCCAATTGATAAGGAATTTTTTTAAAACCAAATTTTATAACTTTACAATGATTAAAACCACAAAACACAAATCGAAACATTTCTGGTTAAAATGAACAAGTTTTAGTTTTTATGAATCTTCCTCCATCTTCCATCACACTGTCGGACATACATCCGGGATACTGTAGTACGCTTCACCAAAATGCTCCACTCTATCCAACGTCATCGCTATAGCGAAGTCACTCGGACAATCGCAGTTACGCGCGATGTTGCTGACTTCTTGTCCAGTGAGGACACGTGGCCAGATCATGAAGTTTGTCATGTTTCCCCTGTGAAAAAAAACTGAAATTCAGAAGCCATTATTTACAAACAAAGATTATCTTATGACTGTCTCTCAATCACTCACAGACAAAATAACATTTTAGAAACAATCAATTTCAATATCGCTGCTTTGCCGATAATTCAAGCGTCGAAACGAATTGAAGGTAGGCTAGGCTATACTTACAAATAATTACATGTAATAATTAGGGTAAGTTTTGCCAACTTTTTTCATACGGTAGCTTCAAACAATAGCCAAATAAACAAGATTTATGCAGCAACATATATTGAATTACTTTCAGAAATTTTATAATGTGATCTTTTTGGGAACGTTTTATTTTTTAATATGCAATTTGAAACTTTAAGCTCTTTCAAGTAAGCCTACTTTGCGAAGAATAAAAGTAATAAAAAATCTGTTTTAGTTGGACATTTACAACGATCTTGTATTTTGGATAAACTGGTATTTGGACCATCGGCGTAAACTGAATAGTAATCTAAAATGAATCGTTGATAGGCCTACAGTATATCTACATGTAGTATGGAAAGCATGTTTTGGGATGGAAGATGGAAAATGTCAAAGATGGAATGGGATGGAAGACAGACTTCCATCATTCCATCTCAATTCCATTATTAACTTTCTAGCCTAACACGATTTTAAGACATAAAAATAATTGTAAAATAACGAATAAAAGTTGCCGTTTAATTATTATTCTTGAACTAAATTTAATGCGATTTTCAATTTGCATTGAACCAACGCGATTGTTGGCCGGACGGTTGTTCGAGAACAAGAAGTTGAGAACAAGTACAAAACAAGTTATTCGAGAACAAGTAGGCTACATTGAAACAAGCATCCTCGTGAAGCAGTATACTTTCACTTCAGCCATTTAAATGCACTAAATCGCTCTTGGATTATTCTTTTTGTGTGAAAACGTGAACAATCAATCAAATAGTTTGAAAAACAATAACATTATGTGGCAGCAAGCAAAGCGCTTTGAAAACCAAAGTGTTGACTGTGATCATAATAGTAAATCAATCAATCAACTTTATTTTTAGTATAGCATAAGCCAACAAAAGCTTCACATACCGGTATGACTACGGTAAATTTGACAAAGGTCCGAGATAATAACATTAGGTGACCGTATATCAAACACATAGCCTAACTTTTATTCATATCCAAGCTACATCTTGGAGGCACCGAAAAAAATCCTGCGGTTATCTAAGACAAGGTGCCACCACAATATAAATAAAGCTTAAACGATAAAACAGAAAGTAAGTAGGCCTAAGCTTAAATTCAGTAATTATACTGTGCACAGTTTTCGCACAGCTTTCCATGCTTTCCGTCACCGATCGTCATTGCATTTCAGCTACTGTCAAGTTAACCAATGAGATTTACATGCTCATGTCGGATTTGCTTGGCCATCACTTGCTAAACTGAATTAGCTGACTTGTAACATTCCAAGTTTCAGCTTGCTCAGGTGTTACTTGCTCAGTTCACAACTGCTGGCTTGTAGGAGACTCTAAAAACTAAACACTCACCACAGATCGTAAACCTAAACTTTCAAGGTATGAACATGTTCCACTTTTATAACGGAATGTGATTTGTTCAACGATATGATGGGGCACAAAAATCTCCATGTTTTTCGTTTAAACTTTTTATTTTTGCCAGTTGAAAGGTCAAGGATCTGTGTCTTTCACTAACTTTGGCAAGGGCTACAACCACATGTTTTGTCAAGAGTTAAAAAGCCACTGAATTGTATCGTCATTCAATTCGCGCAGATTGCCCACACCATTATGGCACGTGGTAGATAACGCAATTACAGATGGTGTAGTCTGCAGTTTGTTCCTCCTTGCCACTCTCACAAATCGCAAATGGAGCCACCCCCCATTTGTGTGGCTATGTTGGAGCAAAATATCTCGATGCAAGTGCATAGGTAGGGATACTGTACTGTCCCTAGCATAGGTGGTTGAACCGCACTCAGGCCTTTCATGGACAAAGTATTTCGGTTGAGTGGGAATCCGATGTCAGATATGAAACTTTGAACTGTTGTGAAGTTTTTCTTCCATTTTTGCTCCATTGGCTGTCCGTCAAGTTCGCCACATTAATGGATTGGTATTCAGCAGTTTTCATCAGAGTTGTTTGGCTTGTATAAATGGGTGTCTTGATTTCAATCACCAGGGTTGCTTGCATGCTCATAGAGCAAGTGATTGGTAATCATGGCGCGACAGAAAAGTGACAAGATGGCTTCTTTGCTACAAAGTTTACTCGGTTGGATGCCTGCAGTGAAAGGAAAGTTGTTCGATGGTGCAGGTTGCAGGCAACGGGTCACAATTTAGGTTAGTTGGTTGAGCACCCGACTTTACAAACGAAGAAAACTGCAAGATCAAGCGGCGCTGGTTCGACTCTCGGGGTGTGCGCGGGAGCAACGCCTTTTTAGGACTGCTCTCCATTCAACGACACCTGGTGAATGGAATAGTTCACGGATTTTTTTTTCTCTTCACGGAATTGCAAACTTTACTCTGTCAATCTCAGTGACCTGGTTTGCGCCAACACTTCAAAGTCTCTACAAATACGCGAAACTGCCAGGATTAAGGTCTCAAAGAATATTTTTTTTCAGCCTGAGGATAAAGATTTAATCTACAATACATGGCGTCATTTATGGAAGCGTCAATTTGATGGCAATAGTTACTGCGACTCCAGACAGATGCACAGTATTTTGCTGGGGCATAGACTTGCACAATGGTGGCAGTGCACAAAGTATCAACTCAGGCATACCACCAGATCCAACCGAATGCCTGAACATAGTCATACAGGATGAGATCTTGTTTTATAGTGACTTTAACTGTTTGCATGTATTTTCTGGGTAAGCTATGATACTGCAAATCTATACAAGAATCGAACCGGTGTCTTCAGCAAGGACAATAAGCAAACGCTTCATTATCATGTCATAGCCTGCCCTACTGACACAACATTGCAATTCAAGAAACTAACTACTTCAGTACCAAAAGCTTTGAGATGCTTGAAAACCTCCTCCGTTGCTATCATCGTGATCTTGCCCAAGAACTAGTATTCCTCCGCTCGCAGATGGACGCGTTGAATGAGAAACAGATCCTACTTCATCACCATCGATGTAGATGCTTCTATCATTGAATTTGGAGGAAAATGTCAGACACAGATGGAACTGAAAGAAAAGTGATTATTAAAGCGGGACAGAACAGATAGAGTCTATCGTTTAATAGATATGGTCTATCTGATAGACCATACAGGGTTATAGGCAAATTGTTCGTAAACAGTTCTTCGTAAAACAATATTGTTCGTAAACAGTTGTTGGTGAAAAGAAATCCGTAAAACAATTCTTCGTAAAGCATTTCTTCGTATACATCAAATTTCGATTGCATGCAGCGAGGAAATGCGTTGGGAAAAATTGTTTTACAAAGAATTAATTTTACGAAGAATTGTTTACGAAGAATTGTTTTACGAAGAAAACGTCGGACACCCCATGCGGGCAGGCGGTTAAGCGCCGGACTTTGTGCACAAAGCAGCAGGAAAATAAAGAGTCAATAGTTCTTCTTCCTGTTTGTGCACTTGGCACACAAACTTTTAGAAAAGAATGGTTGTCTGAAGTTCTTGAAGTGCGCTGAAGTGCGTCGGCTGCGTAGCCGAGTGGTGAGAACGTCTGCGCGACGTTCGAAAGGACGTGGATTCGACACCGCGGATGTGTCTCAGCAAAGACACTTAATGGCAAGCCAAAATAAGGGGAGCAGCTGACTCGAAGACTATATTCCTTTTCGCTGCTTCCTATCGTCTGTTGTATCGCATCTGTGATGGCAGTGTACTGTGTTACCGCAATAGGCGCAAATACAGTAAAAACACGATTATTATTATTGTTCAAAGCTAAGATCTTGCGCTTTTCCCTTTATGTGACACAAGAGAGCATGTTTTTCAGATGATTCTGCTTCCACAGAAATAAAACTGCGCCGTGATGATTGTTCTGCGGCTAAGTCTTCTAAGAATCAACTTTGCTAGAGAGTTTTGCCATGGAAGTTTTCAAAATGTTGTTGAAACGTTTTCTCTGAACAACCACTTGTCGTCTGGCATTCATATTTCCTCTATAGAACAGTTGGTTTGGAATGCGATGGTTCGGCATCCGTTGGGTGTGACCTGGACATCTGATTTGTGCTTGTTCATAATGGTGAAAGTGCTGGGCATGTTTGCTCTACTGAGAGCTTCGATGATTGAAACTTTGTTCTGCCATCGAATCTTGAAAAGGTTTCGAAAGCAGGAAAAGAGAAAGTAATTCACTTTCGTGCAAGCTAACAACTAGCATATTGTTAGCACTTAGCAGAAAACTAGTAGCTAGCATGTTGTTTGCAGCAAACTAGTAGTTAACATGTTGTCAGCATGCAAACTAGTAGCTAGTATGATACTAGTATGTTGTCACCATGCAAACTAGTAGCTAGCATTTTGTTGTCAGCATGCAAACTAGCAGCTAACATGTTGTTAACATGTCCGCCCCGTTAGCTCAGTGGTTACGCGCCTGGCTTAAGATCACACGGCGCTGGTTCGACTCTCGGGGTGTGCGCTTGAGCAACGCATTTCAGTACTGCTCTCCATTCTGCGGCACCTAGTGAATGGAATAATTTTCCGGCAATAACACTTCAACAATCGGAAACTTCACTCTGCCAATCTCGGTAACCGGCCCTGCGTTAAGAGTCTCTACAAGTAAGCGAAACTACCTGACCTGTTGTTTATATTCAAACTAGTAGCTATTTTCTGTGCGCCCACAAAAGTCTGAAGCAATTATGTATTATAATAAAAAAAAACAATAATAAAATTGCTGGAAAATTTTAGTTACTACAATGACTTAATTAAACTTTTTATCGCATTGTAGTGATTTGTACACCCGGCACATTGTGTTCTTTAGTGATGTGCAGCTTTAGCAATATGTATGGTGTCATTTGTGTACTCAGCCATCTTGCATGGCTATTGGTGTCAAAGCAGCCTATTGCGAAACAGCTGATTACCTCACAATAAAATTTTCTAACTTTGACCTGTTGCATCAGGAGACTTTCATTTTCGTTTTAGTCTTGGACCAAGGCCAAGACTCTTGGTAGAGGAGCGACGGTTGCGACGGTTTTTCTGATTATGTGAATTCGCTCAAAGATGTATTCTGTTTAGTTAGCTCAAAATGGGCCTGGCATACATGAAACATGAAACAAACAACTCTGACATCACAGGCCACATCCGACAGATGTTCGTAGGTGCACCTCCTCTTTTTCTCACATCCTCAAGACACCTACGTTCTGAATTTAAAGTTTTTACTTTCTTTTTTCTGTTAACCCTACATTGAGAAAGCGTCCAGGTACGTATTTTGGTCGTAAAAACAATAATTACTTTGTCTAAAAACATTGTAACAATGCTGATATCATGCCGGCTTGTTGTTTATAAGGTTTACAAAGTGTCGCAATTAAACTTATATGATTCAAATATAGTTTTCTTTTAAAGCTTTCTGAAATAATGAATGTATTGCAGTAACGTTAGGCAATCCTGTCTGACATTATGGATTCCTAACAAAATAAACAAACAAGGCAAGCGTAGACCCTGCAGTTCACGGCAGGTGAAGTTATTGTTACACTTTTTCTTGTCCGCCTGCTACTTGCTACCTTTTGATTTCCTTTTATGTAATCCTTTATCACAGCTGCTGCAAAGAATAACCACCCTACTGGTGTATAAACGTGGTTTCAGTTTCAAAGAGTTTCCAATCCCGTAGTTGTAGATATCCCTGTCTTCGACCCGGCCCAGGATGATTTCAAGGGTCTGTAACATTTCCAAGAGGCCAGGGAACTTGAAGAAACACCTCGAGTTCTTTAGATCGCCCCGTTAGCTCAGTGATTAAGCGCCGGGCTCAAAATTACGCGGCGCTGGTTCGACTCTAGGGGTGTGCGCTTGAGCAACGCATTTCAGGACTGCTCTCCATTCAGCGGCATTTAATGGATGGAATAATTCCCTGGCAACAAGACTTCAACAATCGGAAACTTCACTCTGTGAATCTCGGTGACCGGCCTTGCGTCAAAAGCCTCTACAAGAATGCAAAAATACCAGGAATGACCTACCAAGGCTTTGTCAGTCCGATGATAAAGATTCAAAACAAACCAACCAGATGGAATGCATTTTCTTTAGAAGTGTCCTGAATTGTGGACCGATGATCTCATTGGTTCCGGGCCCAAGTTATCTTCTCAACGGCCCTTGATGCTGCCGTGCATGTCACAATACTGGTTGATAAATTTAAGGTTGAACATGTTTCCTGATCGTCACCTCAAATACAAAAAATTAGTCCAGTGGCTTTTATCAAATGAAACTACAGTTACCAAGCAACGTTTGTCTACATCGCAATGTCAAATTACTTAACAAAAGTCACAACTTTACAATTTCATGATGAATGATTAAAACCGCAAATCAAAACATTTCTGGTTAAAATAAACAAGTTTTAGTTTTTATCAATCTTCCTCCATCTTCCATCACACTGTCGGACATACATCCGGGATACTGTAGTACGCTTCACCAAAATGCTCCACTCTGTCTAATGTCATCGCTATAGCGAAGTCACTCGGGCAGTTGCAGTTATGCGCGATGCCGCTGATTTCTTGTCCAGTGAGGACACGTGGCCAGATCATGAAGTTTGTCATGTTTCCCCTGTGGAAATGTTGAAGTTTAGAAATAATTTTTGTTAAAAATAAAACTTCCTGATTACGATTAAACTAAATACTTCTCTACCAAAAGCTGTTCCTTGCAAAAAAACCTCCTCCATTTTTATAATTGTGAGTTTGTCCAAGAACTAGTTTCCCTCCTCCGGCAGATGAGGTTTTTGAATGGGAGGCAGATCGCATTTGATCACCATTGATGTAGACACTTCTTTGATTGAGTTTGGAGGAATATGTCAAACACAGATGGAACTGAAAAAGAGGTGATTATTACATAATTGAGAAATAATTACAAAAGAGAGGTGACAGATAGCCCATATAGGCGGCAGAGTTTGATGAATTACACTGTTTTTAATTCAATTACATCACAAATACACCAACAAAAATTTTAACTACATTACCATATCAATCACATTGTTCTGAAATTTCAAATACAATTTTCTGTATGCCGTTTTTATCAGTGCAAAATCCACAGTCGCAGGTGTTATAATAAACCTACCTACGTTTTACATAAATGCATTCCATAATCCACAACCTTTTAATATGTCGCACATCATCAAAGTGCAAGTCAATAGCCAATCGGCAATTATAAGCCTATGGGGTAACATTGTCTTTCTGAGTAACCAGCGTTGATCTTTGCTCTTTTATCACTAGCACAGACTTTTAAATTTAGTTGTAAGTTAGCTGCAAACTTATTAACTCGTTAATAAAATGAGTGTCAAAGGAAAATAGAGGATACAATTCTACTTGGGAGAAGGTATTTGTTGCCAATAACAATGGTAAACCATTATACAGCCAATACCAATGGTAAGTGTTTAGTGTGCTTCCAAGGAATATCCGTTTCGAAAGAGTTTCACTTAAAAAACTTCACACTAAAGATGTGCTCCATGTTCGGTAGCACACACATTTGCGCAAGCACCTTCTCAATTATAAAGCGATTGAAAAGCGCACACTGAACAGAATGGCTGATGAAACCCTTGGTTGCGTAGGTCGATCACTCAGTTTAAAGCAAGAGATTGACACAATAAGCAAAAGCAAGAAACCATAAATTGTTTGGTTTGCTATTTTGTTGATGCGTTATGCTGATTGTGTCTTCTTTACTAGCTAAAAATCATTTTTTGATTTGCAAACAAGGCGAAAATCATGATTTATGCAGCTCATAAAGTCTACCTCAAACCTGCGGTCCTTCAAGTTCGCAATCTTGGACCACCCTGATTTCACCTCTTAGCTAGCACATGGAAAAACTTTCCATTTCAGCTAGCACATGGAAAAAGGAAAAATGGAAAAATACGTAAAACAAACATATGAACCAAACTCCGATATTATCAAAACGCATAAAAATTCTGTTCTGAATGGATGGTTACATGGTAGGCTACTGCTGCTTTGCATTCATCAATTAATCACATAATATTAAAATCAAAAGCTGCAAGCCTCAATATTAAACTGATTTTCTGTCACGATTTCCAACAATGTAGGCCTATACTGGTACAAGTCAAAAAATACAAGGACAGATCATCCATCAAGTAAATTACAACAGTTCAAGAGAACGAATACAAAGAAAAATGCAGTTTAGTTTACAATCCTTTGCTATACGTTTATATTGATACGACGTCAAAAGGAATACAGTGTAAATTGGCCTTGGTTGAGGAATCTACGCTACACGGATCGGAGCATGCTGATGACATGGGAGTAACAAAAACAGACTACTGTAAGTGGTTGGTCGAATCAATTTCTGTATGTTAATGGTGGCTTTAATTTTATGCAGTCATTTATCTACAATTGTAATTAATCCAACTCTGATGGCGGTTAAGCGCCGGACTTGCGCATGAAGAAGCGGCAAGATGGTTCTTCTTCCTGGATGTGGACTTGGCACACAAATTTTAATGGCGGTTACTTTTGGGTGTGCACGTAACGGACACACTTCAAAAAACAGCTCTCTATTTAGCGATACCTAGTGGATGGAATATTTTATCACCAACAATTTAACAAGCGGAAACTTCACTCAGTCAAGTTTGGTGACCGGGCCTGCGTCAGTGGCACAAATCCTCTACAAGTATACAAAACTGCCAAGATTAACTCTCAACGAGGCTTTCTCAGTTGGCTACGAGGATAATTTAACTGAATCAACAACAAATAAGGTTATTTAAATGGACTTACTTGTGACACATCAGGTGAGAAAGGAACAATAAAGTCGTTGCGTTGACCTCGAACATATAGACGAAATCTAACCGGATTCTTAACTACAGATACACCCAGGTCGTTATCCACAGTTTCTGGTGAGGCATAACCAAGAATGGCCGTAACGTGGTAATCTGTGATGTCTATCCAGGAGCAAATAGTCGCTTCTTTCATCGAAGGAACATAATTGCGATACTGCACGTAGTCGGTGGTCTGACCACGACGAGGAAAATGATGCGTCACAGTTGGACAACCTGGAATATAAGTAAAAAAGTAAGACAACTACAGTAGTTTAAAAAAAGTCCATCCTGTTTAATGCCCTTCGTTTCTGAAGATGGCCAACGAATCTGTATTATGTTTTCATATATCGTTGGCGTGCATAGGTGCAAAGATGACTGATGAGGCTTATCTGCGGGGTGAGCTTCTGCTGCAGGATGGACACGGGAAGGATTGTTGAGTGAGGTTTTTATTTAAAGTTGTTCCAGTTTTTTAAAAGCAGAGATCGTACGTTGTTTTTCATATACTGTAATTCCGCACCTACAGAAATAAGACTCAGAAGAGACATGCTAGTCGTATTAGTGCTAAGTCTTCCAAGAATCAACATTAGCAGAGAATTCCTTCATGAAGGCTTTTCAACTGTCGTTGAAGTGTTTTTTAAGACTTCCCACTTTACGTCTGCTGCTAGTAAGTTTTCATACAACAGTTACTTTGGGAATGCGATAGTTTAGTTGAGCATGCGGTGGACGAGACCTCCCCATCCAGTGGCGTAGCCAAGGGGGTTGGGGGTTACAACCTCCCCTTTGGCACGCATGTGACATCACGATATTGAGAATGATGCTTTCAGTCTCTATGTCTTTAAAACAAAAGTTGCCTAATCTTAAACAAAACTGCATTAAAAGAGCGAGTTTTGCCAATACCAAACATTCAAATATCTCAGCCAGGAATTAGCAACAAGAAAACATAGAGACTTAGCTTTATTACCGAAAAATGCCCAAGAAAACATGATCTTATCCTTTTGCTATGCCACCGGACAGCACCATTTTACAGAAATATTTATACCCACATTTTTATTGAAAATGCTCTCAGAATGCACCAAATTCAAAGTAATTTTTCAAAAATTTCTGGGGGAGGCCCCCTAGACCCCCCGTCGCTGGGTGACGCCTTTGTTGAAGACGCCGTCGGGCTTCGCCCCTCGGTCGTCAAACCCCCCTCCCCTTTCTAAATTCCTGGCTACGCCACTGTCCCCATCTAATTTGCGATGCGGATCTGGTGCTAAGTTAAGTTAACTGGACAGGGAGAAATACAGTTAACGACAATTCAAATAAATTTTGTTTGGACGTTGAAACTTAAAAGCTCTTTTTACTTGTTTAAGTCTTGATTTATAATCACGTTTTGTCTGTTTAATGTAAATTAATGCACAGTTAATTTACAGTCATGACACAGAACGTGGAAATCCCTATAAAAGAATATATAGTTCCGGTTTGTTCTAGCCTACCAAGTTCCGTATCGTGAGTGTAATTTGACTTACGTTAAACCAGTAGACGTGATCTAAAATCAAGAATCAAGAGCACGAAAGCTTTTAAATTTTAACGTCTAAAAATTCTGCTCTTTGCAATTATTGAACAGTTTTGGACCACAAAATTAGTTGCATTAACACTAAAATTCATAAATAATCTGGTGACATATCACCTTCTTCCAATCTGCCTTGAGCCAGCACGGAAGCAGTACGTCTCATAAAATCACATGGAACCCTGTCAAGTAACCCATGTTGATGCGCAATCTGCTGCAAGCGGAAATAGCGAATGATAACAACACTAAAATTCATAGGGACACTACAAATAGATTGTTTTCAAAAGTTGCCAAACAAAACGTTGGAAATCAATCTGGTTATTATTTCCACCATCATTTGATAGGCTACTCTGCAGTCAGTAGAAGAACACGAAAAATAATTTACAAAACGATTTTGTGATCCATTCATCAAACCATTACAGTGCCCCCACATTTGACCTGTTCTATATATTTAACTCATATCCTGGTAAGCAATAACAATTTTTAGAAGTTGGAACACCAAGCTATATATTCCTAAACTGTATTTTAATTTTTCCTAAATTTTCTTGTTTTCAAGTGATTGGAGGCTAATGTAGTTTTTAAACTTGTAATTGTTGTAGTTGAAGTTTTGCAAGTAGGCCTAAATCATTACAAGATGACATTATACTTGCAAATGGCTTTAAATCAATTTTGTGCAACTTTTAAATTTACTTTTGTTTTCAACAGGCAAGCTTTTAGAGACTTACTTTGAAATACCATTTTTGCTGAAACAGTTAAAAACATAATATAGCAGCTATTTTGTTTACACCCTTCCCTTAGCAGGCAGTAGGATATGGGTAGTTCTAAGAATCCTGCTAGAAATTAGCGTACAAACTAGCAGCAAGCATATTGTTAGCAGCAGTGTTGTACGTTGACGCCGAGGCTAGCGCCTTCAGTTTATTTTTTAGTTGACGGAAGTGATAGCGCCGTCAACTATTTTGCCGATTTTAAGCATCAAGCGCTATCCGTCATTTTTTGTTATCTCGTTTCACAATGAGAGTTTCACAATGTAACCTATTCTGGCCCGCGCAACTGAACCGAATTACCGGCTTTCGCATTGGTTGGAATGATTACCAGGAATACAAGCGGAAGAAGTTTACCAAATGGTGATCACTCATATCGTGAGCAGTAGCCATCGAGAACGAGGGATCAGAGACAGAAAGCGAAAAATCAATGAATGTCATCGCGGAGGTTGAAGATACTTTATTTCAAAAGCTATATGCCCCTGAAAAGACCGATTTTGTTGCAGTTGACCTCGTTAAAAGATTTATATATGCTAAACCATCACAGCACGCTTGGAACAGTGATACCTTTCCGAGTAAACGTTTTCAAGGCTTGTTTTTGAAATACAATTAACACACCAATAACATCCAGCGCTGCTGTGGAACACATTTCACTTGGAAAGGACATTATGCGTCCCAAACGCAGCAGATTGTCTGACAAACATTTTGAAATGCTTGTGTTTCTACAAGGAAGTAACTAATAGACTAAGCAGTTAATTAAAATACAGTTTCAAAACATAATACCTGCTCTTTATTCATAGCTATTCTTATCCTAACATTGGTTGAAATACTTCCGTTTGTGAGACCCTGGCTAAAATAGCGGTAGAAGTTAGCGCTGACGCTGACGCTGTCAAGTTATCAGAGCTGACGCAGTACTTAACGCCGTAAAGATTTAAGGCAATTCGCGCTCACGCTGACGCCGTCAATTTATTTCATTGACTTGTACAACACTGGTTAGCAGGCAAACTAGTGGCTAGCATGTTAGCAGGCAGACCAGTGGCTAGATTGTTGTTAATAGACAAATTGGTGGCTAGCATTTTGTTAGCATGCAAACCAGTGGCGATAGCATGTTGTTAGCATGCAAACTAGTAATAGCCTGGATGTTGTTAGCATGCAAAGTAGTAGCCACTGATCACGTTGTTTGCCTGCAAACTTACTTTGCATATTGGATCTAGCCAATGGAACGCATACAGGAACGTGTTTCAATGGAACTCCATATTGTGACGAAGACAAAGCAAATTGTAGAAGAACAAAGAAAAGCAAATGCAACAATTGTGAACAAAACATGGTTTCAAGTACAAACAGAATTGTTAGCTCTGTTGAAAAAGCAAACCGATAACAAGAGATCAATTATATGGGCACTTTTTACTAGAAGCATTGCAAAGTTGTTCTGATTCTAATATTCATAAGTAACCAAGTTTTTTGATACGTTTTCAACAGCCATGTGTAAGTGAAACAAAAGTGAAACCAAGTTTAATACTCTTTAAATGTAACAAATCAGTCATTATATCTCGCTTGACTTGACCAAAATGACATTTTTAATCCAATGGTTGTTAGTCAAATGAAAATGTAAGTATCAAAAACTAATGATTAGATTTTTAATTTAAATCAATGAAATTGGCATTGATGGAAAGTCTTAGAACTCGAATACCAGAAAATAATAAATTCAGATTAAAATTTTAAATGTTCTTTTTATTTGAAATTTCAATACTATATGCCGTAACTTCAAGATTGCTTTTTAAACTAATCTTTTTATTAATTTTTGCAAGCCCAAGCGACTAAAAAAATTTCAACACAAATAACGTAGGTCAAGTATTTTTTGTTGCAAAACTCGGAGGATTTTTGTTAAACTTGTATTGTTCCTGGTTTGCGCAATGAATGAAAGATATCAGGGTAAAAAGTACTCGGCTTTTCTTCTTTAGAGCTGCACTGACACTGTCTGTTTTGTAAAGCGCTGTGAGCGATGTATACTTGCCATGGATACAGAGTATCAATACAATATGAGAACACACGTTATCATTATAATTATCACACATATTTGCTTACTCGGTCTAATTTACAATCCCACTTGAGAGTAAATAACATAAAACATGCTTTGAGATCGACAAAGAAGAAGATTCTTTTCATTTGAGTGTCATTTATAATAATTGAATGAAAATATTTTTGAGGAATCAGTTTTTATTCTGGGGTATACTTAGCTTTTGGACTTTTTTATTTCCTTGACATGACTGTAACTTTAGAAGTGCTTTTGGTACATGAGTCTACTTCATCGATTGCACTAATGAATGTATCCTACTCGGTAGCTACTGCAACAAAGCCTCAACATAGCCAGGCTATTTAATCTAAATGCAACTGCCAGCAGGAATGGTTTCAAGGAAAAATTGTTTGAGAAGTTATTTAAACTAATGGAAAAAAAAGGCCAAGCACAGCAGCACTTGTCAAATTCATCATAGCATGCTACAAAAAGTGTTAAGATATTGTTTCAAATAGTGAGCCTCAAAACATTTCTTTGTGGTGCAGTTTCATCAATAAACAACGCAAATCGAAGGCGATAATCTCGGTCAGTGCAGTCATGCATCTGCATGCCAAGTACGTGCTTTTGCAGTTAGTCCGTGTGATTTGTCCGATAACGCACTTTCTCAACATGTTCAATCATATCAAGAAAATGCTCACTAATTTATTAGCAAGGCTAACTCTTCCAATGATGCTGTATTAAGCTCCTGCGAGCCTTCCGTACATCATTTCTACGCTCTCTGGCGTTATTTATTACTGATTCTAGAGCAAGGGTCTCAAACTAAAATTGCTCTGAGGGTCAAAGAAACACTTGTAAATTAACCCAATGGCCGCAATACACAATAAGAAGTCAATAAACAAAATAACTTAATTAAAACGCAATAAAAAAATGTGGTAAAAACACACCAAGAACTTTAGATCGCAAGAAAAGGTTGCAAGAACAAAGAGATATTAAAGCATGGTACGAACCCAAAAATCTCAAACGAAAAACAATAACAGAAAAGAACGCAAACGAAACGACGGAGCTGGAGAGTAAAAATCCTGCAATTAGCTTTTAAAACTACAAAAAAACTAAAACCTTGAAGAACTGACTTTAGCAATTATCTTCTTCTTTATCAAGGTTACTATTGCGATAACGACACAATAAGTGAAAGTCAATGTGGTTGTGATGTAACATCACGAGTTTCTGCACGCAATAAAATGGCGCGACAGCAGTGCTAAAAAGGCGTGTGAAGTTTAATGGGCATTTTCAATTTTTTGAGCAAATTCTGGAGTGAACTTTGTTTTTCGAAATCTTTAGTATAAATAAGTACTGTAATTAGTAATAAGTTCAAAGCTTAAAAATGAATCGCCGCCACACTAAACGTGCTTTAGAGCTGCATGTTTGAAACCTTGGTCCTCAGCCCGGCGTCTTTGATTTTTTACAATCCCTAGGTTGGAATGCCATATAGTGCTTGGTCGCATTCTTGCAATTGGGATATCGATACATATACAGTACATGGTGTTAGCGTCCGTGTTACGTCGCACATTTTGTTACATGCACATTGTAACACATGTATCGTGGCCACATGCTATGAGCAGCACGCCTTTAATCAAGACGAGTTTCTTAGCTGAAACGATCAGTGTTTAATTCCAGGCGCAGAGAAGGCACTTCAGGTTAGCTGTATGCCTTGGTGTGGGTATAACTTTTAGTACTACTGTTAGTCTTAAGTTTTGTTTTTGGTGTGGACGTCATTGTTCCGCAGATGATTTGTCCTACATACTGCTCATGGCTTAATTTTTGGTGTGAGACCGGTCAGTCTCTTTTTACGTCCTGATGATGACGATTCATTTTTAATGCAAGAAACTGCTACACAAGAATATAGGCCTCGTTCTCAGGCCATTTCCATCCCACTACTACTGTGCACAGGAGGTAACTGTCTTGATTGCAGCTACGTATAAGCGGGTTGTTACTCACTACGTCCGTTCCACTGTACAACGCGTGTGCACAGAACACTGACGCCGCTTATTTTATTTTGTTACCAATTACATATTTGAATTATTAAAACCAGATGATGGATGACTTTTGGTCAAGGACTGATCCAGCAAGTAGCCTTAGGGAGCTGGGGAGCAATTTCAACAGGACACGATAATGTGTAGGTCTACATTAATCCGACCTTGCAAATACACACCGTGACTAAACTTATTTTCCACTGCTTTAGGGGGCGATCATCTCCAATCTCTCCCCCTGTATCCCCACTGTTTAGGTTCGTTTATAATTTGTAAAAGAGCCTCAAGCATAGAAAGGCAACCAAAGTAACTTTGTAACTTTAACTTTATAATACATATTCCCTTGGAACATTATGAAAATTAATATTAGATTTCTTGATAAGCAAGGTCGATGAGACATTGGTTTTGCATCGAATTGCTCAACTTTCTAGTGTCAGTCGGGAAGTGGTTGTTGCTCAACGCGGCTCGTTCTTGATGAGTTCCAAGTTTTGTCAACATGTTCTAAGTTCTGCTTTGACGATATTTGGTTTAAAAGTTTCAATAAACGCTCTTTTGAGTTAATAAATAAAAAAATTGTGTTGTATTTACACGAACTCAATTTTTTGTGACCATGCATGAGTTGCAGTTGCAAATGTTTCTCTTTCGCTGCAAACAGTTTGAGAAATCCTGCTCCAGACAAACATGGCGTGGTACGCAAACTTTAGCATAGAGTGGATTACCATATAATCTGTGGCCTTTAAGGTTTATCAAACTTTCCAATTGATAAGGAATTTTTTTAAAGCCAAATTTTATAACTTTACAATGATTAAAACCACAAAACACAAATCAAAACATTCTGGTTAAAATGAACAAGTTTCAGTTTTTATCAATCTTCCATCACACTGTCGGACATACATCCGGGATACTGTAGTACGCTTCACCAAAATGCTCCACTCTGTCCAACGTCATCGCTATAGCGAAGTCACTCGGACAATCGCAGTTACGCGCGATGTTGCTGACTTCTTGTCCAGTGAGGACACGTGGCCAGATCATGAAGTTTGTCATGTTTCCCCTGTGAAAAAAAACTGAAATTCAGAAGCCATTATTTGCAAACAAATATTATCTTATGACTGTCTCTCAATCACTCACAGACAAAATAACATTTTAGAAACAATCAATTTCAATGTCGCTGCTTTGCCGATAATTCAAGCGTCGGAACGAATTGAGGGTAGGCTAGGCTACTTACAAATAATTACATGTAATAATTAGGGTAAGTTTTGCCAACTTTTTTCATACAGCAGCTTCAAACAATAGCCAAATAAACAAGATTTATGCAGCAACATATATTGAATTACTTTCAGAAATTTTATAATGTGATCTTTTTGGGAACGTTTTATTTTTTAATATGCAATTTAAAATTTTAAGCTCTTTCAAGTAAGCCTACTTTGCGAAGAACAAAAGTAATAAAAAATCTGTTTTAGTTGGACATTTACAACGATCTTGTATTTTGTATAAACTGGTATTTGGTCCATCGGCGTAAACTGAATAGTAATCTAAAATGAATCGTTGATAGGCCTAAAGTATATCTACATGTAGTATGGAAAGCATGTTTTGCGATGGAAGATGGAAAATGTTAAAGATGGAATGGGATGGAAGACAGTCTTCCATCATTCCATCTCAATTTCATTATTAACTTTCTAGCCTAACACGATTTTAAGACATAAAAATAATTGTAAAATAACGAATAAAAGTTGTCGTTTAATTATTTTTCTTGAACTAAATTTAATGCGATTTTCAATTTGCATTGAACCAACGCGATTGTTGACCGGACGGTTGTTCGAGAACAAGAAGTTGAGAACAACTACAAAACAAGTTATTCGAGAACAAGTAGGCTACATTGAAACAAGCATCCTCGTGAAGCAACATACTTTCACTTCAGCCATTTAAATGCACTAAATCGCTCTTGGATTATTCTTTTTGTGTGAAAACGTGAACAATCAATCAAATAGTTTGAGAAACAATAGCATTAGGCTATGTGGCAGCAAGCAAAGCGCTTTGAAAACCAAAGTGCTGACTGTGATCATAATAGTAAATCAATCAATCAACTTTATTTTTAGTATAGCATAAACCAACAAAAGCTTCACATACCGGTATGACTACGGTAAATTTGACAAAGGTCCGAGATAATAACATTAGGTGACCGTATATCAAACACATAGCCTAACTTTTATCCATATCCAAGCTACATCTTGGAGGCACCGAAAAAAATCCTGCGGTTATCTAAGACAAGGTGCCACCACAATATAAATAAAATTTAAACGATAAAACAGAGAGTAAGTAGGCCTAAGCTTGAATTCAGTAATTATACTGTGCACAGTTTTCGCACAGCTTTCCATGCTTTCCCTCACCGATCGTCATTGCATTTCAGCTACTGTCAAGTTAACCAATGAGATTTACATGGTCATGTCGGATTTGCTTGGCCATCACTTGCTAAACTGAATTAGCTGACTTGTAACATTCCAAGTTTCAGCTTGCTCAGGTGTTACTTGCTCAGTTCACAACTGCTGGCTTGTAGGAGACTCTAAAAACTAAACACTCACCACAGATCGTAAACCTAAACTTTCAAGATATGAACATGTTCCACTTTTATACCAGAATGTGATTTGTTCAACGATATGATGGGGCACAAAAAATTTTTATCTTTGCCAGTTGAAAGGTCAAGGATCTGTGTCTTTCACTAACTTTGGCAAGGGCTACAGCTACATGTTTTGTCAAGAGTTAAAAAGCCACTGAATTGTATCGTCATTCAATTCGCGCTGATTGCACACACCATTATGGCACGTGGTAGATAACGCAATTACAGATAGTGTAGTCTGCAGTTTGTTCCTCCTTGCCACTCTCACAAATCGCAAATGGAGCCACCTCCCATTTGTGTAGCTATGTTGGAGCAAAATATCTCGATGCAAGAGCATAGGTAGGGATACTGTACTGTCCCTAGCATAGGTGGTTGAACCGCACTCAGGCCTTTCATGGACAAAGTATTTCGGTTGAGTGGGAATCCGATGTCAGATATGAAACTTTGAACTGTTGTGAAGTTTTTCTTCCATTTTTGCTCCATTGGCAGTCCGTCAAGTTCGCCACATTAATGGATTGGTATTCAGCAGTTTTCATCAGAGTTGTTTGGCTTGTATAAATGGGTGTCTTGATTTCAATCACCAGGGTTGCTTGCATGCTCATAGAGCAAGTGATTGGTAATCATGGCGCGACAGAAAAGAGACAAGATGGCTTCTTTGCTACAAAGTTTACTCGGTTGGATGCCTGCAGTGAAAGGAAAGTTGTTCGATGGTGCAGGTTGCAGGCAACGGGTCACAATTTAGGTTAGTTGGTTGAGCACCCGACTTTACAAACGAAGGAAACTGCAAGATCAAGCGGCGCTGGTTCGACTCTCCGGGTGTGCGCGGGAGCAACGCCTTTTTAGGACTGCTTTCCATTCAACGACACCTGGTGAATGGAATAGTTCACGGATTTTTTTTCTCTTCACGGAATCGCCAACTTTACTCTGTCAATCTCAGTGACCTGGTTTGCGCCAACACTTCAAAGTCTCTACAAATACGCGAAACTGCCAGGATTAATGTCTCAAAGAATTTTTTTTTTTCAGTCTGAAGATAAAGATTTAATCTACAATACATGGCGTCATTTATGGAAGCGTCAATTTGATGGCAATAGTTACTGCGACTCCAGACAGATGCACAGTATTTTGCTGGGGCATAGACTTGCGCAATGGTGGCAGTGCACAAAGTATCAACTCAGGCATACCACCAGATCCAATCGAATGCCTGAACATAGTCATACAGGATGAGATCTTGTTTTATAGTGACTTTAACTGCTTGCATATATTTTCTGGGTAAGCTATGTTGCTGCAAATCTATACAAGAATCGAACCGGTGTCTTCAGCAAGGACAATAAGCAAGCGCTTCATTATCATGTCATAGCCTGCCCTACTGACACAACATTGCAATTCAAAAAACTAACTACTTCAGTACCAAAAGCTTTGAGATGCTTGAAAACCTCCTCCGTTGCTATCATCGTGATCTTGCCCAAGAACTAGTATTCCTCCGCTCGCAGATGGACGCGTTGAATGAGAAACAGATCCTACTTCATCACCATCGATGTAGATGCTTCTATCATTGAATTTGGAGGAAAATGTCAGACACAGATGGAACTGAAAGAAAAGTGATTATTAAAGCGGGACAGAACAGATAGAGTCTATCGTTTAATAGATATGGTCTATCTGATAGACCATACAGGGTTATAGGCAAATTGTTCGTAAACAGTTCTTCGTAAAACAATTGTTCGTAAACAGTTGTTGGTGAAAAGAAATCCGTAAAACAATTCTTCGTAAAGTATTTCTTCGTATACATCAAATCTGCATGCAGCGAGGAAATGCGTTGGGAAAAATTGTTTTACAAAGAATTAATTTTACGAAGAATTGTTTTACGAAGAAAACGTCGGACACCCCCATACGGGCAGGCGGTTAAGCGCCGGACTTTGTGCACAAAGCATCAGGAAAATAAAGAGTCAATAGTTCTTCTTCCTGTTTGTGCACTTGGCACACAAATTTTTAGAAAAGCCTCTATTCAGCCGCACCTCATAGATAGAATAATTTATAGGTATCGACACTTCAGCAATCGACAATTCAGCAAGTGACACTTCAGCAAGTGACAATTCAGGAAGTGACACTTCAGCAAGCGACACTTCAGCAAGCGTAAATTTCGATCTTCCAATCTCGGTGAATGGACGAGCTCCAGTAGTTCAAAGCCTCTGCAAGTAAGTGAAGCTGCCAGGACAAACTTCTTAAGGAAGCATTCTCTGTCCGAGGATAATTTAATTAAATTAATCGAATAAAATAAGTTTATTCAAAAATGAGCTTACTTTTGGCACTTGGATTTGCGAAGGAGCATTAAAATAGTTGAGTTCACTTCGAACAAAAAATGGAAATCTAATTGGGTTTCTATTTATGAATACGGTCAGGTCGTTATCCACAGTTTCAGGTGAGGCGTAACCAAGAATGGCGTTATCGTTGTAATCTGTCGTTTCGATCCAGACACAGATTGTCGCTTCTTTCATCGAAGGAACAAAATTGCGATACTGAACGTAATCAGAGATCTGATTACGACGAGGAAAATGATGCGTCACAGTCGGACAGCCTGAAATATAAATAAAATGGAAGAAAAATAGTTTGATAAATAGAAGAAAATTAATCCTGTAGTTGTTCGTTTCTGACGGTGGTCAACGAATCAAAGTCACGTTTTAATACGTAGTTGGCGTTTTCGCATGCGACGATGACTGATGAGGGCTATCTGTGCGGTGAAGCCTAGATTGGCCTGACATGAACACGGAAAGAATGGTTGTCTGAAGTTCTTGAAGTGCGCTGAAGTGCGTCGGCTGCGTAGCCGAGTGGTGAGAACGTCTGCGCGACGTTCGAAAGGACGTGGATTCGACACCGCGGATGTGTCTCAGCAAAGACACTTAATGGCAAGCCAAAATAAGGGGAGCAGCTGACTCGAAGACTATATTCCTTTTCGCTGCTTCCTATCGTCTGTTGTATCGCATCTGTGATGGCAGTGTACTGTGTTACCGCAATAGGCGCAAATACAGTAAAAACACGATTATTATTATTGTTCAAAGCTAAGATCTTGCGCTTTTCCCTTTATGTGACACAAGAGAGCATGTTTTTCAGATGATTCTGCTTCCACAGAAATAAAACTGCGCCGTGATGATTGTTCTGCGGCTAAGTCTTCTAAGAATCAACTTTGCTAGAGAGTTTTGCCATGGAAGTTTTCAAAATGTTGTTGAAACGTTTTCTCTGAACAACCACTTGTCGTCTGGCATTCATATTTCCTCTATAGAACAGTTGGTTTGGAATGCGATGGTTCGGCATCCGTTGGGTGTGACCTGGACATCTGATTTGTGCTTGTTCATAATGGTGAAAGTGCTGGGCATGTTTGCTCTACTGAGAGCTTCGATGATTGAAACTTTGTTCTGCCATCGAATCTTGAAAAGGTTTCGAAAGCAGGAAAAGAGAAAGTAATTCACTTTCGTGCAAGCTAACAACTAGCATATTGTTAGCACTTAGCAGAAAACTAGTAGCTAGCATGTTGTTTGCAGCAAACTAGTAGTTAACATGTTGTCAGCATGCAAACTAGTAGCTAGTATGATACTAGTATGTTGTCACCATGCAAACTAGTACCTAGCATTTTGTTGTCAGCATGCAAACTAGCAGCTAACATGTTGTTAACATGTCCGCCCCGTTAGCTCAGTGGTTACGCGCCTGGCTTAAGATCACACGGCGCTGGTTCGACTCTCGGGGTGTGCGCTTGAGCAACGCATTTCAGTACTGCTCTCCATTCTGCGGCACCTAGTGAATGGAATAATTTTCCGGCAATAACACTTCAACAATCGGAAACTTCACTCTGCCAATCTCGGTAACCGGCCCTGCGTTAAGAGTCTCTACAAGTAAGCGAAACTACCTGACCTGTTGTTTATATTCAAACTAGTAGCTATTTTCTGTGCGCCCACAAAAGTCTGAAGCAATTATGTATTATAATAAAAAAAAACAATAATAAAATTGCTGGAAAATTTTAGTTACTACAATGACTTAATTAAACTTTTTATCGCATTGTAGTGATTTGTACACCCGGCACATTGTGTTCTTTAGTGATGTGCAGCTTTAGCAATATGTATGGTGTCATTTGTGTACTCAGCCATCTTGCATGGCTATTGGTGTCAAAGCAGCCTATTGCGAAACAGCTGATTACCTCACAATAAAATTTTCTAACTTTGACCTGTTGCATCAGGAGACTTTCATTTTCGTTTTAGTCTTGGACCAAGGCCAAGACTCTTGGTAGAGGAGCGACGGTTGCGACGGTTTTTCTGATTATGTGAATTCGCTCAAAGATGTATTCTGTTTAGTTAGCTCAAAATGGGCCTGGCATACATGAAACATGAAACAAACAACTCTGACATCACAGGCCACATCCGACAGATGTTCGTAGGTGCACCTCCTCTTTTTCTCACATCCTCAAGACACCTACGTTCTGAATTTAAAGTTTTTACTTTCTTTTTTCTGTTAACCCTACATTGAGAAAGCGTCCAGGTACGTATTTTGGTCGTAAAAACAATAATTACTTTGTCTAAAAACATTGTAACAATGCTGATATCATGCCGGCTTGTTGTTTATAAGGTTTACAAAGTGTCGCAATTAAACTTATATGATTCAAATATAGTTTTCTTTTAAAGCTTTCTGAAATAATGAATGTATTGCAGTAACGTTAGGCAATCCTGTCTGACATTATGGATTCCTAACAAAATAAACAAACAAGGCAAGCGTAGACCCTGCAGTTCACGGCAGGTGAAGTTATTGTTACACTTTTTCTTGTCCGCCTGCTACTTGCTACCTTTTGATTTCCTTTTATGTAATCCTTTATCACAGCTGCTGCAAAGAATAACCACCCTACTGGTGTATAAACGTGGTTTCAGTTTCAAAGAGTTTCCAATCCCGTAGTTGTAGATATCCCTGTCTTCGACCCGGCCCAGGATGATTTCAAGGGTCTGTAACATTTCCAAGAGGCCAGGGAACTTGAAGAAACACCTCGAGTTCTTTAGATCGCCCCGTTAGCTCAGTGATTAAGCGCCGGGCTCAAAATTACGCGGCGCTGGTTCGACTCTAGGGGTGTGCGCTTGAGCAACGCATTTCAGGACTGCTCTCCATTCAGCGGCATTTAATGGATGGAATAATTCCCTGGCAACAAGACTTCAACAATCGGAAACTTCACTCTGTGAATCTCGGTGACCGGCCTTGCGTCAAAAGCCTCTACAAGAATGCAAAAATACCAGGAATGACCTACCAAGGCTTTGTCAGTCCGATGATAAAGATTCAAAACAAACCAACCAGATGGAATGCATTTTCTTTAGAAGTGTCCTGAATTGTGGACCGATGATCTCATTGGTTCCGGGCCCAAGTTATCTTCTCAACGGCCCTTGATGCTGCCGTGCATGTCACAATACTGGTTGATAAATTTAAGGTTGAACATGTTTCCTGATCGTCACCTCAAATACAAAAAATTAGTCCAGTGGCTTTTATCAAATGAAACTACAGTTACCAAGCAACGTTTGTCTACATCGCAATGTCAAATTACTTAACAAAAGTCACAACTTTACAATTTCATGATGAATGATTAAAACCGCAAATCAAAACATTTCTGGTTAAAATAAACAAGTTTTAGTTTTTATCAATCTTCCTCCATCTTCCATCACACTGTCGGACATACATCCGGGATACTGTAGTACGCTTCACCAAAATGCTCCACTCTGTCTAATGTCATCGCTATAGCGAAGTCACTCGGGCAGTTGCAGTTATGCGCGATGCCGCTGATTTCTTGTCCAGTGAGGACACGTGGCCAGATCATGAAGTTTGTCATGTTTCCCCTGTGGAAATGTTGAAGTTTAGAAATAATTTTTGTTAAAAATAAAACTTCCTGATTACGATTAAACTAAATACTTCTCTACCAAAAGCTGTTCCTTGCAAAAAAACCTCCTCCATTTTTATAATTGTGAGTTTGTCCAAGAACTAGTTTCCCTCCTCCGGCAGATGAGGTTTTTGAATGGGAGGCAGATCGCATTTGATCACCATTGATGTAGACACTTCTTTGATTGAGTTTGGAGGAATATGTCAAACACAGATGGAACTGAAAAAGAGGTGATTATTACATAATTGAGAAATAATTACAAAAGAGAGGTGACAGATAGCCCATATAGGCGGCAGAGTTTGATGAATTACACTGTTTTTAATTCAATTACATCACAAATACACCAACAAAAATTTTAACTACATTACCATATCAATCACATTGTTCTGAAATTTCAAATACAATTTTCTGTATGCCGTTTTTATCAGTGCAAAATCCACAGTCGCAGGTGTTATAATAAACCTACCTACGTTTTACATAAATGCATTCCATAATCCACAACCTTTTAATATGTCGCACATCATCAAAGTGCAAGTCAATAGCCAATCGGCAATTATAAGCCTATGGGGTAACATTGTCTTTCTGAGTAACCAGCGTTGATCTTTGCTCTTTTATCACTAGCACAGACTTTTAAATTTAGTTGTAAGTTAGCTGCAAACTTATTAACTCGTTAATAAAATGAGTGTCAAAGGAAAATAGAGGATACAATTCTACTTGGGAGAAGGTATTTGTTGCCAATAACAATGGTAAACCATTATACAGCCAATACCAATGGTAAGTGTTTAGTGTGCTTCCAAGGAATATCCGTTTCGAAAGAGTTTCACTTAAAAAACTTCACACTAAAGATGTGCTCCATGTTCGGTAGCACACACATTTGCGCAAGCACCTTCTCAATTATAAAGCGATTGAAAAGCGCACACTGAACAGAATGGCTGATGAAACCCTTGGTTGCGTAGGTCGATCACTCAGTTTAAAGCAAGAGATTGACACAATAAGCAAAAGCAAGAAACCATAAATTGTTTGGTTTGCTATTTTGTTGATGCGTTATGCTGATTGTGTCTTCTTTACTAGCTAAAAATCATTTTTTGATTTGCAAACAAGGCGAAAATCATGATTTATGCAGCTCATAAAGTCTACCTCAAACCTGCGGTCCTTCAAGTTCGCAATCTTGGACCACCCTGATTTCACCTCTTAGCTAGCACATGGAAAAACTTTCCATTTCAGCTAGCACATGGAAAAAGGAAAAATGGAAAAATACGTAAAACAAACATATGAACCAAACTCCGATATTATCAAAACGCATAAAAATTCTGTTCTGAATGGATGGTTACATGGTAGGCTACTGCTGCTTTGCATTCATCAATTAATCACATAATATTAAAATCAAAAGCTGCAAGCCTCAATATTAAACTGATTTTCTGTCACGATTTCCAACAATGTAGGCCTATACTGGTACAAGTCAAAAAATACAAGGACAGATCATCCATCAAGTAAATTACAACAGTTCAAGAGAACGAATACAAAGAAAAATGCAGTTTAGTTTACAATCCTTTGCTATACGTTTATATTGATACGACGTCAAAAGGAATACAGTGTAAATTGGCCTTGGTTGAGGAATCTACGCTACACGGATCGGAGCATGCTGATGACATGGGAGTAACAAAAACAGACTACTGTAAGTGGTTGGTCGAATCAATTTCTGTATGTTAATGGTGGCTTTAATTTTATGCAGTCATTTATCTACAATTGTAATTAATCCAACTCTGATGGCGGTTAAGCGCCGGACTTGCGCATGAAGAAGCGGCAAGATGGTTCTTCTTCCTGGATGTGGACTTGGCACACAAATTTTAATGGCGGTTACTTTTGGGTGTGCACGTAACGGACACACTTCAAAAAACAGCTCTCTATTTAGCGATACCTAGTGGATGGAATATTTTATCACCAACAATTTAACAAGCGGAAACTTCACTCAGTCAAGTTTGGTGACCGGGCCTGCGTCAGTGGCACAAATCCTCTACAAGTATACAAAACTGCCAAGATTAACTCTCAACGAGGCTTTCTCAGTTGGCTACGAGGATAATTTAACTGAATCAACAACAAATAAGGTTATTTAAATGGACTTACTTGTGACACATCAGGTGAGAAAGGAACAATAAAGTCGTTGCGTTGACCTCGAACATATAGACGAAATCTAACCGGATTCTTAACTACAGATACACCCAGGTCGTTATCCACAGTTTCTGGTGAGGCATAACCAAGAATGGCCGTAACGTGGTAATCTGTGATGTCTATCCAGGAGCAAATAGTCGCTTCTTTCATCGAAGGAACATAATTGCGATACTGCACGTAGTCGGTGGTCTGACCACGACGAGGAAAATGATGCGTCACAGTTGGACAACCTGGAATATAAGTAAAAAAGTAAGACAACTACAGTAGTTTAAAAAAAGTCCATCCTGTTTAATGCCCTTCGTTTCTGAAGATGGCCAACGAATCTGTATTATGTTTTCATATATCGTTGGCGTGCATAGGTGCAAAGATGACTGATGAGGCTTATCTGCGGGGTGAGCTTCTGCTGCAGGATGGACACGGGAAGGATTGTTGAGTGAGGTTTTTATTTAAAGTTGTTCCAGTTTTTTAAAAGCAGAGATCGTACGTTGTTTTTCATATACTGTAATTCCGCACCTACAGAAATAAGACTCAGAAGAGACATGCTAGTCGTATTAGTGCTAAGTCTTCCAAGAATCAACATTAGCAGAGAATTCCTTCATGAAGGCTTTTCAACTGTCGTTGAAGTGTTTTTTAAGACTTCCCACTTTACGTCTGCTGCTAGTAAGTTTTCATACAACAGTTACTTTGGGAATGCGATAGTTTAGTTGAGCATGCGGTGGACGAGACCTCCCCATCCAGTGGCGTAGCCAAGGGGGTTGGGGGTTACAACCTCCCCTTTGGCACGCATGTGACATCACGATATTGAGAATGATGCTTTCAGTCTCTATGTCTTTAAAACAAAAGTTGCCTAATCTTAAACAAAACTGCATTAAAAGAGCGAGTTTTGCCAATACCAAACATTCAAATATCTCAGCCAGGAATTAGCAACAAGAAAACATAGAGACTTAGCTTTATTACCGAAAAATGCCCAAGAAAACATGATCTTATCCTTTTGCTATGCCACCGGACAGCACCATTTTACAGAAATATTTATACCCACATTTTTATTGAAAATGCTCTCAGAATGCACCAAATTCAAAGTAATTTTTCAAAAATTTCTGGGGGAGGCCCCCTAGACCCCCCGTCGCTGGGTGACGCCTTTGTTGAAGACGCCGTCGGGCTTCGCCCCTCGGTCGTCAAACCCCCCTCCCCTTTCTAAATTCCTGGCTACGCCACTGTCCCCATCTAATTTGCGATGCGGATCTGGTGCTAAGTTAAGTTAACTGGACAGGGAGAAATACAGTTAACGACAATTCAAATAAATTTTGTTTGGACGTTGAAACTTAAAAGCTCTTTTTACTTGTTTAAGTCTTGATTTATAATCACGTTTTGTCTGTTTAATGTAAATTAATGCACAGTTAATTTACAGTCATGACACAGAACGTGGAAATCCCTATAAAAGAATATATAGTTCCGGTTTGTTCTAGCCTACCAAGTTCCGTATCGTGAGTGTAATTTGACTTACGTTAAACCAGTAGACGTGATCTAAAATCAAGAATCAAGAGCACGAAAGCTTTTAAATTTTAACGTCTAAAAATTCTGCTCTTTGCAATTATTGAACAGTTTTGGACCACAAAATTAGTTGCATTAACACTAAAATTCATAAATAATCTGGTGACATATCACCTTCTTCCAATCTGCCTTGAGCCAGCACGGAAGCAGTACGTCTCATAAAATCACATGGAACCCTGTCAAGTAACCCATGTTGATGCGCAATCTGCTGCAAGCGGAAATAGCGAATGATAACAACACTAAAATTCATAGGGACACTACAAATAGATTGTTTTCAAAAGTTGCCAAACAAAACGTTGGAAATCAATCTGGTTATTATTTCCACCATCATTTGATAGGCTACTCTGCAGTCAGTAGAAGAACACGAAAAATAATTTACAAAACGATTTTGTGATCCATTCATCAAACCATTACAGTGCCCCCACATTTGACCTGTTCTATATATTTAACTCATATCCTGGTAAGCAATAACAATTTTTAGAAGTTGGAACACCAAGCTATATATTCCTAAACTGTATTTTAATTTTTCCTAAATTTTCTTGTTTTCAAGTGATTGGAGGCTAATGTAGTTTTTAAACTTGTAATTGTTGTAGTTGAAGTTTTGCAAGTAGGCCTAAATCATTACAAGATGACATTATACTTGCAAATGGCTTTAAATCAATTTTGTGCAACTTTTAAATTTACTTTTGTTTTCAACAGGCAAGCTTTTAGAGACTTACTTTGAAATACCATTTTTGCTGAAACAGTTAAAAACATAATATAGCAGCTATTTTGTTTACACCCTTCCCTTAGCAGGCAGTAGGATATGGGTAGTTCTAAGAATCCTGCTAGAAATTAGCGTACAAACTAGCAGCAAGCATATTGTTAGCAGCAGTGTTGTACGTTGACGCCGAGGCTAGCGCCTTCAGTTTATTTTTTAGTTGACGGAAGTGATAGCGCCGTCAACTATTTTGCCGATTTTAAGCATCAAGCGCTATCCGTCATTTTTTGTTATCTCGTTTCACAATGAGAGTTTCACAATGTAACCTATTCTGGCCCGCGCAACTGAACCGAATTACCGGCTTTCGCATTGGTTGGAATGATTACCAGGAATACAAGCGGAAGAAGTTTACCAAATGGTGATCACTCATATCGTGAGCAGTAGCCATCGAGAACGAGGGATCAGAGACAGAAAGCGAAAAATCAATGAATGTCATCGCGGAGGTTGAAGATACTTTATTTCAAGAGCTATATGCCCCTGAAAAGACCGATTTTGTTGCAGTTGACCTCGTTAAAAGATTTATATATGCTAAACCATCACAGCACGCTTGGAACAGTGATACCTTTCCGAGTAAACGTTTTCAAGGCTTGTTTTTGAAATACAATTAACACACCAATAACATCCAGCGCTGCTGTGGAACACATTTCACTTGGAAAGGACATTATGCGTCCCAAACGCAGCAGATTGTCTGACAAACATTTTGAAATGCTTGTGTTTCTACAAGGAAGTAACTAATAGACTAAGCAGTTAATTAAAATACAGTTTCAAAACATAATACCTGCTCTTTATTCATAGCTATTCTTATCCTAACATTGGTTGAAATACTTCCGTTTGTGAGACCCTGGCTAAAATAGCGGTAGAAGTTAGCGCTGACGCTGACGCTGTCAAGTTATCAGAGCTGACGCAGTACTTAACGCCGTAAAGATTTAAGGCAATTCGCGCTCACGCTGACGCCGTCAATTTATTTCATTGACTTGTACAACACTGGTTAGCAGGCAAACTAGTGGCTAGCATGTTAGCAGGCAGACCAGTGGCTAGATTGTTGTTAATAGACAAATTGGTGGCTAGCATTTTGTTAGCATGCAAACCAGTGGCGATAGCATGTTGTTAGCATGCAAACTAGTAATAGTCTGGATGTTGTTAGCATGCAAAGTAGTAGCCACTGATCACGTTGTTTGCCTGCGAACTTACTTTGCATATTGGATCTAGCCAATGGAACGCATACAGGAACGTGTTTCAATGGAACTCCATATTGTGACGAAGACAAAGCAAATTGTAGAAGAACAAAGAAAAGCAAATGCAACAATTGTGAACAAAACATGGTTTCAAGTACAAACAGAATTGTTAGCTCTGTTGAAAAAGCAAACCGATAACAAGAGATCAATTATATGGGCACTTTTTACTAGAAGCATTGCAAAGTTGTTCTGATTCTAATATTCATAAGTAACCAAGTTTTTTGATACGTTTTCAACAGCCATGTGTAAGTGAAACAAAAGTGAAACCAAGTTTAATACTCTTTAAATGTAACAAATCAGTCATTATATCTCGCTTGACTTGACCAAAATGACATTTTTAATCCAATGGTTGTTAGTCAAATGAAAATGTAAGTATCAAAAACTAATGATTAGATTTTTAATTTAAATCAATGAAATTGGCATTGATGGAAAGTCTTAGAACTCGAATACCAGAAAATAATAAATTCAGATTAAAATTTTAAATGTTCTTTTTATTTGAAATTTCAATACTATATGCCGTAACTTCAAGATTGCTTTTTAAACTAATCTTTTTATTAATTTTTGCAAGCCCAAGCGACTAAAAAAATTTCAACACAAATAACGTAGGTCAAGTATTTTTTGTTGCAAAACTCGGAGGATTTTTGTTAAACTTGTATTGTTCCTGGTTTGCGCAATGAATGAAAGATATCAGGGTAAAAAGTACTCGGCTTTTCTTCTTTAGAGCTGCACTGACACTGTCTGTTTTGTAAAGCGCTGTGAGCGATGTATACTTGCCGTGGATACAGAGTATCAATACAATATGAGAACACACGTTATCATTATAATTATCACACATATTTGCTTACTCGGTCTAATTTACAATCCCACTTGAGAGTAAATAACATAAAACATGCTTTGAGATCGACAAAGAAGAAGATTCTTTTCATTTGAGTGTCATTTATAATAATTGAATGAAAATATTTTTGAGGAATCAGTTTTTATTCTGGGGTATACTTAGCTTTTGGACTTTTTTATTTCCTTGACATGACTGTAACTTTAGAAGTGCTTTTGGTACATGAGTCTACTTCATCGATTGCACTAATGAATGTATCCTACTCGGTAGCTACTGCAACAAAGCCTCAACATAGCCAGGCTATTTAATCTAAATGCAACTGCCAGCAGGAATGGTTTCAAGGAAAAATTGTTTGAGAAGTTATTTAAACTAATGGAAAAAAAAGGCCAAGCACAGCAGCACTTGTCAAATTCATCATAGCATGCTACAAAAAGTGTTAAGATATTGTTTCAAATAGTGAGCCTCAAAACATTTCTTTGTGGTGCAGTTTCATCAATAAACAACGCAAATCGAAGGCGATAATCTCGGTCAGTGCAGTCATGCATCTGCATGCCAAGTACGTGCTTTTGCAGTTAGTCCGTGTGATTTGTCCGATAACGCACTTTCTCAACATGTTCAATCATATCAAGAAAATGCTCACTAATTTATTAGCAAGGCTAACTCTTCCAATGATGCTGTATTAAGCTCCTGCGAGCCTTCCGTACATCATTTCTACGCTCTCTGGCGTTATTTATTACTGATTCTAGAGCAAGGGTCTCAAACTAAAATTGCTCTGAGGGTCAAAGAAACACTTGTAAATTAACCCAATGGCCGCAATACACAATAAGAAGTCAATAAACAAAATAACTTAATTAAAACGCAATAAAAAAATGTGGTAAAAACACACCAAGAACTTTAGATCGCAAGAAAAGGTTGCAAGAACAAAGAGATATTAAAGCATGGTACGAACCCAAAAATCTCAAACGAAAAACAATAACAGAAAAGAACGCAAACGAAACGACGGAGCTGGAGAGTAAAAATCCTGCAATTAGCTTTTAAAACTACAAAAAAACTAAAACCTTGAAGAACTGACTTTAGCAATTATCTTCTTCTTTATCAAGGTTACTATTGCGATAACGACACAATAAGTGAAAGTCAATGTGGTTGTGATGTAACATCACGAGTTTCTGCACGCAATAAAATGGCGCGACAGCAGTGCTAAAAAGGCGTGTGAAGTTTAATGGGCATTTTCAATTTTTTGAGCAAATTCTGGAGTGAACTTTGTTTTTCGAAATCTTTAGTATAAATAAGTACTGTAATTAGTAATAAGTTCAAAGCTTAAAAATGAATCGCCGCCACACTAAACGTGCTTTAGAGCTGCATGTTTGAAACCTTGGTCCTCAGCCCGGCGTCTTTGATTTTTTACAATCCCTAGGTTGGAATGCCATATAGTGCTTGGTCGCATTCTTGCAATTGGGATATCGATACATATACAGTACATGGTGTTAGCGTCCGTGTTACGTCGCACATTTTGTTACATGCACATTGTAACACATGTATCGTGGCCACATGCTATGAGCAGCACGCCTTTAATCAAGACGAGTTTCTTAGCTGAAACGATCAGTGTTTAATTCCAGGCGCAGAGAAGGCACTTCAGGTTAGCTGTATGCCTTGGTGTGGGTATAACTTTTAGTACTACTGTTAGTCTTAAGTTTTGTTTTTGGTGTGGACGTCATTGTTCCGCAGATGATTTGTCCTACATACTGCTCATGGCTTAATTTTTGGTGTGAGACCGGTCAGTCTCTTTTTACGTCCTGATGATGACGATTCATTTTTAATGCAAGAAACTGCTACACAAGAATATAGGCCTCGTTCTCAGGCCATTTCCATCCCACTACTACTGTGCACAGGAGGTAACTGTCTTGATTGCAGCTACGTATAAGCGGGTTGTTACTCACTACGTCCGTTCCACTGTACAACGCGTGTGCACAGAACACTGACGCCGCTTATTTTATTTTGTTACCAATTACATATTTGAATTATTAAAACCAGATGATGGATGACTTTTGGTCAAGGACTGATCCAGCAAGTAGCCTTAGGGAGCTGGGGAGCAATTTCAACAGGACACGATAATGTGTAGGTCTACATTAATCCGACCTTGCAAATACACACCGTGACTAAACTTATTTTCCACTGCTTTAGGGGGCGATCATCTCCAATCTCTCCCCCTGTATCCCCACTGTTTAGGTTCGTTTATAATTTGTAAAAGAGCCTCAAGCATAGAAAGGCAACCAAAGTAACTTTGTAACTTTAACTTTATAATACATATTCCCTTGGAACATTATGAAAATTAATATTAGATTTCTTGATAAGCAAGGTCGATGAGACATTGGTTTTGCATCGAATTGCTCAACTTTCTAGTGTCAGTCGGGAAGTGGTTGTTGCTCAACGCGGCTCGTTCTTGATGAGTTCCAAGTTTTGTCAACATGTTCTAAGTTCTGCTTTGACGATATTTGGTTTAAAAGTTTCAATAAACGCTCTTTTGAGTTAATAAATAAAAAAATTGTGTTGTATTTACACGAACTCAATTTTTTGTGACCATGCATGAGTTGCAGTTGCAAATGTTTCTCTTTCGCTGCAAACAGTTTGAGAAATCCTGCTCCAGACAAACATGGCGTGGTACGCAAACTTTAGCATAGAGTGGATTACCATATAATCTGTGGCCTTTAAGGTTTATCAAACTTTCCAATTGATAAGGAATTTTTTTAAAGCCAAATTTTATAACTTTACAATGATTAAAACCACAAAACACAAATCAAAACATTCTGGTTAAAATGAACAAGTTTCAGTTTTTATCAATCTTCCATCACACTGTCGGACATACATCCGGGATACTGTAGTACGCTTCACCAAAATGCTCCACTCTGTCCAACGTCATCGCTATAGCGAAGTCACTCGGACAATCGCAGTTACGCGCGATGTTGCTGACTTCTTGTCCAGTGAGGACACGTGGCCAGATCATGAAGTTTGTCATGTTTCCCCTGTGAAAAAAAACTGAAATTCAGAAGCCATTATTTGCAAACAAATATTATCTTATGACTGTCTCTCAATCACTCACAGACAAAATAACATTTTAGAAACAATCAATTTCAATGTCGCTGCTTTGCCGATAATTCAAGCGTCGGAACGAATTGAGGGTAGGCTAGGCTACTTACAAATAATTACATGTAATAATTAGGGTAAGTTTTGCCAACTTTTTTCATACAGCAGCTTCAAACAATAGCCAAATAAACAAGATTTATGCAGCAACATATATTGAATTACTTTCAGAAATTTTATAATGTGATCTTTTTGGGAACGTTTTATTTTTTAATATGCAATTTAAAATTTTAAGCTCTTTCAAGTAAGCCTACTTTGCGAAGAACAAAAGTAATAAAAAATCTGTTTTAGTTGGACATTTACAACGATCTTGTATTTTGTATAAACTGGTATTTGGTCCATCGGCGTAAACTGAATAGTAATCTAAAATGAATCGTTGATAGGCCTAAAGTATATCTACATGTAGTATGGAAAGCATGTTTTGCGATGGAAGATGGAAAATGTTAAAGATGGAATGGGATGGAAGACAGTCTTCCATCATTCCATCTCAATTTCATTATTAACTTTCTAGCCTAACACGATTTTAAGACATAAAAATAATTGTAAAATAACGAATAAAAGTTGTCGTTTAATTATTTTTCTTGAACTAAATTTAATGCGATTTTCAATTTGCATTGAACCAACGCGATTGTTGACCGGACGGTTGTTCGAGAACAAGAAGTTGAGAACAACTACAAAACAAGTTATTCGAGAACAAGTAGGCTACATTGAAACAAGCATCCTCGTGAAGCAACATACTTTCACTTCAGCCATTTAAATGCACTAAATCGCTCTTGGATTATTCTTTTTGTGTGAAAACGTGAACAATCAATCAAATAGTTTGAGAAACAATAGCATTAGGCTATGTGGCAGCAAGCAAAGCGCTTTGAAAACCAAAGTGCTGACTGTGATCATAATAGTAAATCAATCAATCAACTTTATTTTTAGTATAGCATAAACCAACAAAAGCTTCACATACCGGTATGACTACGGTAAATTTGACAAAGGTCCGAGATAATAACATTAGGTGACCGTATATCAAACACATAGCCTAACTTTTATCCATATCCAAGCTACATCTTGGAGGCACCGAAAAAAATCCTGCGGTTATCTAAGACAAGGTGCCACCACAATATAAATAAAATTTAAACGATAAAACAGAGAGTAAGTAGGCCTAAGCTTGAATTCAGTAATTATACTGTGCACAGTTTTCGCACAGCTTTCCATGCTTTCCCTCACCGATCGTCATTGCATTTCAGCTACTGTCAAGTTAACCAATGAGATTTACATGGTCATGTCGGATTTGCTTGGCCATCACTTGCTAAACTGAATTAGCTGACTTGTAACATTCCAAGTTTCAGCTTGCTCAGGTGTTACTTGCTCAGTTCACAACTGCTGGCTTGTAGGAGACTCTAAAAACTAAACACTCACCACAGATCGTAAACCTAAACTTTCAAGATATGAACATGTTCCACTTTTATACCAGAATGTGATTTGCTCAACGATATGATGGGGCACAAAAATCTCCATGTTTTTCGTTTAAAATTTTTATCTTTGCCAGTTGAAAGGTCAAGGATCTGTGTCTTTCACTAACTTTGGCAAGGGCTACAGCTACATGTTTTGTCAAGAGTTAAAAAGCCACTGAATTGTATCGTCATTCAATTCGCGCTGATTGCACACACCATTATGGCACGTGGTAGATAACGCAATTACAGATAGTGTAGTCTGCAGTTTGTTCCTCCTTGCCACTCTCACAAATCGCAAATGGAGCCACCTCCCATTTGTGTAGCTATGTTGGAGCAAAATATCTCGATGCAAGAGCATAGGTAGGGATACTGTACTGTCCCTAGCATAGGTGGTTGAACCGCACTCAGGCCTTTCATGGACAAAGTATTTCGGTTGAGTGGGAATCCGATGTCAGATATGAAACTTTGAACTGTTGTGAAGTTTTTCTTCCATTTTTGCTCCATTGGCAGTCCGTCAAGTTCGCCACATTAATGGATTGGTATTCAGCAGTTTTCATCAGAGTTGTTTGGCTTGTATAAATGGGTGTCTTGATTTCAATCACCAGGGTTGCTTGCATGCTCATAGAGCAAGTGATTGGTAATCATGGCGCGACAGAAAAGAGACAAGATGGCTTCTTTGCTACAAAGTTTACTCGGTTGGATGCCTGCAGTGAAAGGAAAGTTGTTCGATGGTGCAGGTTGCAGGCAACGGGTCACAATTTAGGTTAGTTGGTTGAGCACCCGACTTTACAAACGAAGGAAACTGCAAGATCAAGCGGCGCTGGTTCGACTCTCCGGGTGTGCGCGGGAGCAACGCCTTTTTAGGACTGCTTTCCATTCAACGACACCTGGTGAATGGAATAGTTCACGGATTTTTTTTCTCTTCACGGAATCGCCAACTTTACTCTGTCAATCTCAGTGACCTGGTTTGCGCCAACACTTCAAAGTCTCTACAAATACGCGAAACTGCCAGGATTAATGTCTCAAAGAATTTTTTTTTTTCAGTCTGAAGATAAAGATTTAATCTACAATACATGGCGTCATTTATGGAAGCGTCAATTTGATGGCAATAGTTACTGCGACTCCAGACAGATGCACAGTATTTTGCTGGGGCATAGACTTGCGCAATGGTGGCAGTGCACAAAGTATCAACTCAGGCATACCACCAGATCCAATCGAATGCCTGAACATAGTCATACAGGATGAGATCTTGTTTTATAGTGACTTTAACTGCTTGCATATATTTTCTGGGTAAGCTATGTTGCTGCAAATCTATACAAGAATCGAACCGGTGTCTTCAGCAAGGACAATAAGCAAGCGCTTCATTATCATGTCATAGCCTGCCCTACTGACACAACATTGCAATTCAAAAAACTAACTACTTCAGTACCAAAAGCTTTGAGATGCTTGAAAACCTCCTCCGTTGCTATCATCGTGATCTTGCCCAAGAACTAGTATTCCTCCGCTCGCAGATGGACGCGTTGAATGAGAAACAGATCCTACTTCATCACCATCGATGTAGATGCTTCTATCATTGAATTTGGAGGAAAATGTCAGACACAGATGGAACTGAAAGAAAAGTGATTATTAAAGCGGGACAGAACAGATAGAGTCTATCGTTTAATAGATATGGTCTATCTGATAGACCATACAGGGTTATAGGCAAATTGTTCGTAAACAGTTCTTCGTAAAACAATTGTTCGTAAACAGTTGTTGGTGAAAAGAAATCCGTAAAACAATTCTTCGTAAAGTATTTCTTCGTATACATCAAATCTGCATGCAGCGAGGAAATGCGTTGGGAAAAATTGTTTTACAAAGAATTAATTTTACGAAGAATTGTTTTACGAAGAAAACGTCGGACACCCCCATACGGGCAGGCGGTTAAGCGCCGGACTTTGTGCACAAAGCATCAGGAAAATAAAGAGTCAATAGTTCTTCTTCCTGTTTGTGCACTTGGCACACAAATTTTTAGAAAAGCCTCTATTCAGCCGCACCTCATAGATAGAATAATTTATAGGTATCGACACTTCAGCAATCGACAATTCAGCAAGTGACACTTCAGCAAGTGACAATTCAGGAAGTGACACTTCAGCAAGCGACACTTCAGCAAGCGTAAATTTCGATCTTCCAATCTCGGTGAATGGACGAGCTCCAGTAGTTCAAAGCCTCTGCAAGTAAGTGAAGCTGCCAGGACAAACTTCTTAAGGAAGCATTCTCTGTCCGAGGATAATTTAATTAAATTAATCGAATAAAATAAGTTTATTCAAAAATGAGCTTACTTTTGGCACTTGGATTTGCGAAGGAGCATTAAAATAGTTGAGTTCACTTCGAACAAAAAATGGAAATCTAATTGGGTTTCTATTTATGAATACGGTCAGGTCGTTATCCACAGTTTCAGGTGAGGCGTAACCAAAAATGGCGTTATCGTTGTAATCGGTCGTTTCGATCCAGGAGCAAATGGTCGCTTCTTTCATCGAAGGAACAAAATTGCGATACTGAACGTAATCAGTGATCTGATTACGACGAGGAAAATGATGCGTCACAGTCGGACAGCCTGAAATATAAATAAAATGGAAGAAAAATAGTTTGATAAATAGAAGACAATTAATCCTGTAGTTGTTCGTTTCTGACGGTGGTCAACGAATCAAAGTCACGTTTTAATACGTAGTTGGCGTTTTCGCATGCGACGATGACTGATGAGGGCTATCTGTGCGGTGAAGCCTAGATTGGCCTGACATGAACACGGAAAGAATGGTTGTCTGAAGTTCTTGAAGTGCGTTGAAGTGCGTCGGCTGCGTAGCCGAGTGGTGAGAACGTCTGCGCGACGTTCGAAAGGACGTGGATTCGACACCGCGGATGTGTCTCAGCAAAGACACTTAATGGCAAGCCAAAATAAGGGGAGCAGCTGACTCGAAGACTATATTCCTCTTCGCTGCTTCCTATCGTCTGTTGTATCGCATCTGTGATGGCAGTGTACTGTGTTACCGCAATGGGCGCAAATATAGTAAAAACACGATTATTATTATTGTTCAAAGCTAAGATCTTGCGCTTTTCCCTTTATGTGACACAAAAGAGCATGTTTTTCAGATGATTCTGCTTCCACAGAAATAAAACTGCGCCGTGATGATTGTTCTGCGGCTAAGTCTTCTAAGAATCAACTTTGCTAGAGAATTTTGCCATGGAAGTTTTCAAAATGTCGTAGAAACGTTTTCTCTGAACAACCACTTGTCGTCTGGCATTAATATTTCCTCTATAGAACAGTTGGTTTGGAATGCGATGGTTCGGCATCCGTTGGGTGGGACCTGGACATCTGATTTGTGCTTGTTCATAATGGTGAAAGTGCTGGGCATGTTTGCTCTACTGAGAGCTTCGATGATTGAAACTTTGTTCTGCCATCGAATCTTGAAAAGGTTTCGAAAGCAGGAAAAGAAAAAGTAATTCACCTTCGTGCAAGCTAACAACTAGCATATTGTTAGCAGGAAACTAGTAGCTAGCATGTTGTTAGCAGCAAACTAGTAGTTAACATGTTGTCAGCATGCAAACTAGTAGCTAGTATGATACTAGTATGTTGTCACCATGCAAACTAGTAGCTAGCATTTTGTTGTCAGCATGCAAACTAGCAGCTAACATGTTGTTAACATGTCCGCCCCGTTAGCTCAGTGGTTACGCGCCTGGCTTAAGATCACACGGCGCTGGTTCGACTATCGGGGTGTGCGCTTGAGCAACGCATTTCAGTACTGCTCTCCATTCTGCGGCACCTAATGAATGGAATAATTTTCCGGCAATAACACTTCAACAATCGGAAACTTCACTCTGCCAATCTCGGTAACCGGCCCTGCGTTAAGAGTCTCTACAAGTAAGCGAAACTACCTGACCTGTTGTTTATATTCAAACTAGTAGCTATTTTCTGTGCGCCCACAAAAGTCTGAAGCAATTATGTATTATAATAAAAAAAAAACAATAATAAAATTGCTGGAAAATTTTAGTTACTACAATGACTTAATTAAACTTTTTATCGCATTGTAGTGATTTGTACACCAGGCACATTGTGTTCCTTAGTGATGTGCAGCTTTAGCAATATGTATGGTGTCATTTGTGTACTCAGCCATCTTGCATGGCTATTGGTGTCAAAGCAGCCTATTGCGAAACAGCTGATTACCTCACAATAAAATTTTCTAACTTTGACCTGTTGCATCAGGAGACTTTCATTTTCGTTTTAGTCTTGGACCAAGGCCAAGACTCTTGGTAGAGGAGCGACGGTTGCGACGGTTTTTCTGATTATGTGAATTCGCTCAAAGATGTATTCTGTTTAGTTAGCTCAAAATGGGCCTGGCAATGTATTCAAATAAATAATGAAGACAAAAGTTTTGCATATCTTTTATGTAATATATGAAATCTCCAATTCCTTGGTCAATTTAAAATTAAATAAAAGCTTATGTTTTGACTATTTTAAATTTATGTTTTGGCTTAAAATCTTAAACATACTATTAGTGCGGTCCTCGAACAAATTCAGATTCTGAATGCGGCCCTGGAGATAAAAAGTTTGTCCGCCCCTGATAGAGCATGTTGTTAGCATCAAAACTAACATGTGCCAAAAAACAAATTAGGTTACTGTCTGGCCATCTCTTCAATGGCCCAACTTCAACAAACTTTTAACCAACGTAATAAAAATGTAGAGAAGATTGCAAATTAGCAATGCGGATGTGGTGCGAACTTAAGTTAATGGGAAATAAATGACAAATTAATTTTCTTTGGACGTTGAAACTTAAAAGCAATTTTTGCTCGTTAATTCTTGGTTTAAAATCACGATTTGTCTGTACAACGTAAACTAAGTGGCAGTTAATTTACAGTCATGACACGGAACTTGGAAGCCATATAAAAACAAATATATAATGTTCGGTTTGATTTACCAAGTTCCGTGTCATGGCTGTAATTTAATTTACTCTGAACTTACGAACGTGATCTAAAACCATAAATTAAGAGCAGCAATGAGATTTTTAATTTCGACATCCAAAAAAATCTGCTTTTTGCAAACTTTCAATAATTTTAGACCACAAAATTATTTAAACTAATACTACAGTTCTTAAAACAGAAAAGGACTCTACAAATAAATTGTTTTCGGAAAGTTGACAGAGAAAACATGGGAACGTGCATGTTACACAGGTGCCACAAGTTGCACAGTAGCCTACCTCTTGTGTACCGTGCACTGACAATGTCTCGATCGACCAATTTATAAGAAAAATCATATCTCGAGGCAAATCTAAATTTCAGACTAAGATCATGGAAGCTTCAAGAATCAAACGTAATAATCCATCTTTCAACAGGCAATTAATTGCCTGTGGCTCATCGTTCCTTTTGTGTGTGTTCTAATTGTTTGTCACATGCCTGCAGGGCCGTTGACAGGATTTCTCGGGCCCGGTAAAACTTTATTTTCGGGCCCCCTTCATCGACAATGTTATGGATGTAAAGGTTGTGTACAAACTTTTATTGATGTCGTTTTAGCATGATCATTTAACAAATCTTGCTCAATCTTAAAATTCCTTGAACCGCAAAACTTACTATCTCTATCTAGCGGTTGCTTTTTCGAATTTTTATTTTATCACATAGCGCTAGAATATTACTTCTCGATTCCATTGATGTTTCACTGGTCATTCTAGGCTGACAAGAAGAGAATTTACAGCAAAGTTAGTGCAGACAGTCAGAAAATTTTCAATTTGATTTGGGAAAGGATTTTGGGCTAGGTGAAACATTTGCTGATTGCTGCAATCTGAAAAGCGGTTTTGGTCTAATTTTTAGTGCAGAAATAGGGATAGCAATCTTCTTACCTGTGCCATTTCAGTTTTTGAGTTTGAACAAATATTAGCTTGTTGTTTTTGAAATTCGTGTTTCGAGTAATATTCGTGGTTAGGAAAATCACTATACTAGACTAAATTCTTGTTTTACTGTTTGGTGGCTGAAGTGGCTATTTTACCACCAGAAAGCTGAAGTGGGCCCGATACCCAGAAGGGGGCTGGTGCTTTACCATCTGACGGCTGAAATGGCTGTTTTAACCTCTGATGGCAATTCCTTTAGATCTGATTATATTAAGATCTTGATAATGTTTAAAGTCGCGGGGAATTTTTTAAATCCGGACCCCTTAAATACTCCGAGCTCGGGTCCAAAAGTACTACCTAGACCCCCCTGTCAACGCCCCTCCATGCCTGTACTTTACACCTCATGTGATCTGATTCCTGCTGTAATAATCCTTGCTAAAAGTCATCATGTAAACTTGTAGCTAGCATGTTATCAGCATGCAAACTAGTAGCTAACATATTGTTTTCATGCAAACTAGTAGCAAGCATGTTTCTAGCATGCAAACTAGTAGGAAGCATGTTGTTGGTATGTAAACTAGTAGAAGCTAGCATGTTGTTAGCAAGCGAAATAGTAGCCTCTGTAACATGTCAGCACACAAACTACTAGATAGCATGTTATTAACATGCAAGCTCACTTTGCATGCTGGTTCCAGCCACTGGAAGGCATACAGGAACTTGCTTCAATGGAACTCCAAATTGTGACGAAGACAAAGTAATTTGAAGAATAAAGAAAATCAGATTCAACAATTGCAAATAAAACATGGTTTCAACTAAAAACACAATTGTGAGCTCTGTTGAAAGATAAACCGATTACCGACAACAGGTCTTAGAACCAAATTTCTTACCAAAAACATAGTAAGATTGCTTCTTTTAAAACTCGTAATCAAAATTTTTGGTGCGTTTTCGTTGTCAATGTGTAAACAAAGCAAAAGTTAAAAACCAAGTTTCATGCTTTTTTAAATGTAAAGAATCAGTCGTTGCTTGCGCCAATATGACATTTTCAATCGGTCGTCGGACCACTTGGCATGCGACAACTCAGCAAGTGCTTCAAATCAGTAAGTGCTTTTCAGCTACTGTCAAGTCAGCAAATGAGATTTAAGCGCTCACGTCAAACTTGCTTGGTCAATTGGTCATCGCTTGTCAAACTCATTTTGCTGACTTGTATTATGATGTTCCAAGTTTCGACTTGCTCAGTTGTCGTTAGTTCAGTTCACAATTGCTGACTTGTAGGAGACTCTTTTCGATTCAATGGCGATTGGCCAAATGAGAATATAAATATCTAAAACAAAAGATAATTAATTAATTAAAATTAATGATATGTTGTCTAAGCTAGTTTAATTTCAATTCACAAATTTTTTTTTTAATTTTTACAACTAAATTTTTAAAAACTCAACGAAATTGACATTGATGGAAAGTCATAGAACTCGAACACACGAAAGTGATAAACTCGGATTGAAATTTCAAATATTCTTTTTCACACAAAATTTAAATAAAAGTTGTAGGTCACCTTAACACAAACTAATCTTTTTTTATTAATTTTGTTTAAATCCAAGCATTACAAATAACGACCGGTTGTTGTTTTTTTTTGTCTTTTTTTTAAGTTATAATAAAAATGTTTTTTCCTATTTGTTTTTTTAAACTCAAGGGTATTTACCTTTCCACAGTAGCCTACAAAATTCGGCTTGAAAACACAACAAAGGTCTTCATTTTGAGACTAGTTGAATGAACAATCACCTGGTTCCATGGCTTCGTCGTTTCAATGTCCGTCTCTGAATCGGTAGACTTGGGCTCGATTCCTTGTTGGGACATTTAACAGCGATATTGAATATTGTTCCTAATTGACACACATCAAACGCATGATATCAGAGTCAGCTTCTCGGCTGCTCTTTTTTGGAATACGCTGACACTGTCTGCATTGTAAAGTTCTTTTTTCTTCTTCGTGTGAACCTTCTTCCCCACTCGAGGGGTCGATGGGCGTTGCCTTTTACCGCCCTTGGGCAGACCTTTTACCACCCATGAACTGGACGACACGGTTTAGTTGGTTGGGCAGGTGTCGAGCAGCCACTGAATAGATTCGCCATCCAGTTCACGCAGACCACACACACCATTTGTCGTAAGTAGGTATATTACTATATTATGCACATACTCCGACACCCTGACTCTGAATAATCTGTAGGCTACAAGGCTACTGAAGCTTTAAGATAAAACAAACATTCTTTGCGAATGAGTGTTATTTGCAACTGCACTGTACAGAAATTACTCATCGAAAAATCAACTTTTGAGCTGAGGTATAGCCTGCTAAGCATTCGAACTTCTGCATTCGTCTAAGGTGACTGCAACTTTGCAAATGGTTGGTTTGGTTTGGTTTTGAATCTTTATCCTCGGACTGACAAAGCCTTGATAGGTTATTCCTGGTACTTGTTCGCATACTTGTAGAGGCACTTGACGCAGGGCCGATTACCGAGATTGGCAGAGTGAAGTTTTCCGATTGTTGAAGTCTTGTTGCCGAGAAATTATTCCATTCACTAGGTGTCGCTGAATGGAGAGCAGTCCTGAAATGCGTTGCTCAAACGCACACCCCGAGAGTCGAACCAGCGCCGCGTGATCTTGAGCAGGGCGCGTAACCACTGAGCTATCGGGGCAACGGTTATGCTTTTCAACGGTATGCTTTTCAACGGTTGCTATCAATGACTGCAACCTACTCAGAAGGCCTAACAACTGCAGCAAAACGACATTGAGCCAGGTTATTTATCTCGAAAACAACAGCAGCAATCATGGTTAAGCAGCAAGTGTTCGAGAGGTCAAGCAATGTGGGAAAACAGCCAAACACATTTCGAATTCCTCTTTCATCAATCACAAAAATTGTTAAAAGTTGTTCCAAATCGTGAGCTCGATAAGATTGTACTTTCATTAATAAAGGACGCAAATCGACGACGAGATGTATCTATCCAGAGAAAAGCATTTGGATTCCAAAAACGGTAGGCTATGTAGTGTGCTTTTGTAGTTGCCCTGTGTGGTGTTAAATCAGCGCCCAGGAGCATAGTTTGCACTGTGGATGTGGCGCTTATTATTATTATTATTAAATAAAGCACTTTCGTGGCATGTTCACTCATATTAAAAAAACGATTACTAAATCATTTGTGAGGCTAACTTTTTCTATGCTAATGTACAGCACTAGTGCACAAAACATCGACACCCCTCATTTTATTCTGTTATCAATCATTCATTTTCGAATTGTTGAAACCAGGTATGTTCAACTCAGATGAGTGACTTCTGGTCTAGAGCGGGTGCAATAACTAACCCTAGGAAAGGAGGGGGAAGATTTTAACAAAATACTATAATGTGCAGCTCTATATTAATCTGACCTTGCAATTACACCATAAATAAAGTTACTTTTCAGTGGTTTAAATCAGCGATCGCTCCAATCGCCCCCTTCCTCTTGGATCCGTCACGGCTTTAGGTTTATATTTCAAAAGAGCAGCAAGCGTAGTGAGACATCCAAGGTGAACATTGCAGCATCATACATGTGTTTTTGGAACATTATGAAAATCAACCGTGGATTTTTTGACTAACAACGTTAATAAAACGTTTGGTTTTGAAATGATTGCTCAACATTCTTGCTACAGTTGGGAGCGTTTGTTGGGGCTTACCTTGGCTCGTTTGCGATATTTTTATTAGTCAACACATTCAAATTTTTTTCCGTATTTGGCTTCAAAGTGTTGGAAAATCTTTCTAACCTACTAGTTTTGAGTTAATGTAGTGAATTGTGTTTATCCTACTCAAACTCAATTTTCCTAAAGTATTTCTGAAATCATGGATTTGTTGCAGTGCAAATGTTCCTTTCTTGCTATATTCAGTTTGGAAAGTCCTGTTCCAAACAAACGAGGCATTGCACACGTATTTTAGCAAACAGAGCTTACCACATATTCTGTGACGTTTAGGGTAAGTCAGCGGCCAAGACCTTCGTTTTTTTTACTTTGTAGATCGCAGAGAGCTATACTCTCGCATCATGCACATAGGCTCACAATCACCATGTCTCTTTCTTACTGAAACATATGCGTTTGTTCAGCTAGATTTATCGTAAATGTCACCCACAAGCATGAAAATGACAGAAATATGTATTATACAAGTCTTTATTGTTATGCATCTTACAATATTTAGCGGGATTTTTAGCAATCCTTGTCTTGAACAATTCTCTTCAAATCTGCCTTGTGTTTCGTTCAATCAAAGTAACTCGTTTACGCAGTGGCGTACTCAAAAAACTTTTTATGGGGAGGGGAAAGATTGCATGAGACTATTTTGAACTAGGTATGTGATGACTAACATTTACTTCACGGAAGAAACGAAACAAGACTTGTGGCAGATCACAAACCGTCGGGGGGTCCACGCAAGTAGCCTTAATCAAGGAGACAGTTTCAACAAAACACAATGATGTGTAGATCTACAGTAATCCGACCCTGTAAATTTTGTCTTACCTCTACCCCCTCCCCCTTGCGTACACCTCTGCGTACACATGGGTGTTTCATTGCTTTGATGTTTGAGTTTTAAAGTAGAAAGCACAGTCTCATAGCCGTATGTTGACTCGATACCAACAGTAACAAAATTGCAGTTCGTTTGACCTTAGAGTAGTTTTCCATTGGCACATTTATTCATAACTCAATGGTCTCTTCCCATAAATCGGTTTCAGTCGATCCTCCTCCCAAAAATTAATCATGTCCAACTCAGCTGTAGCCTCATCTGAGACAATCGGAGCTTTCAAACAGTTTATCACAGAATCCAACAGGTTGACGAGGTGTGGTCTTTTATGTTGCAGATTACAGAACTTGAGCACAAAGAGTTTTTAAAAGGTTTTAAGCAGTTTTCCAACTCTTTGGTCAGGCTATTCAAGGCGATGTTAATAACTTTCTCGCTGGTTTTAGCAGAGTGATAAAATGTAATAAATCTCCATTTTGTAAATGCACCTTAAACAACTTCAGTTTATTGACAAATGCAAACACTTCGCACTAGGTCAGGTAGAATTTTTACTAAATCCTGAAAATCCAGGTCGACTTAGTCTTTCGTCTATAAAAAAGGTCAGAGCCATAATCCACAAGTTTTCGAGTGCTCTGGGGATATCTTGTTTTCTTTCTGTATTTACTACCCCAGCTTCAAGATGTTTAGTCAGTTTTTTTTTGTGATAAACAGTTTCACGACATCTGAAAGCTGAGAAGCAATGGAGTACTTGGCATTTTGACAACCATCACCTTATAGAGCGCACTGCAGCGGCAGGTCACCTGGCCGCTCTTGATCTAACTCGATGATATGAGATTCTGAACTTGCCGGTGATTGAGCGCATGAGTGCAAACGTTGTTGACGGTTTCCCTCACAGGCTTTATGACGTTGTCCAAATTCAATATTTTGGATACACGTTAGGCCTAAAGCGACTTTGGAAAGTTGTTACCTACCATGCGTAAGAACCGCGCAAAATCTGGAAAAGAGCCTCAAGCGGCTCGCGAGCAGCGGGCTAGTCAGGCCTGTTGTACAGACTTTTGACGCAGAGCCGGTTATCGAGATTGGCAGAGTGAAGTTTTCCCGTTGTTGAAGTGTTGTTGCTGCAGAATTATTCCATATACTGGGTGCCGCTTTATGAAAAGCATTCCTGAAATGTATTGCTCAAACGCACACCCGTAGAGCCGTAGGCTACCAGCTATGCGTGATTTCGAGTCGGGCGCGTGACCACAGCGCTAACAGGGCAGAAAAAATAACAAACTATCCGATTGATGCACTCAATAAAGTGGGCTACAGTAGGCAGCCAACTATCTGAATACTTAAATATAATTACAATAAGACGATCCCAAGGAAATTGCCAATAATAATTGATATAAGAAAACTACCGTTTATTGTCGTGTGAGCGGAGAAAACTTTTTTCTCTCAACATTGAGAAAATTACAAGTCTGACTAGTTAGATTGCTGGGGAAGTCTTCGACAATAAACGGTAGCCTAGTTTTCTTATATCAAATAATTACAATAAGAAAACAACCTTTTTCCACTGAAGTTTTCATAAGACAAAATTTCATAACTTTGTGATGATTGAAAACACAAATCGAAACATTTCTGGTTAAAATAAACAAGTTTTAGTTTTTATCAATCTTCCTCCATCTTCCATCACACTGTTGGACATACATCCGGGATACTGTAGTACGCTTCACCAAAATGCTCCACTCTGTCTAATGTCATCGCGATTGCATGGTCATAGGGACAATCGCAGTTACGCGCGATGTTGCTGACTTCTTTTCCAGTGAGGACGCGTGGCCAGATCATGAAGTTTGTCATGTTTCCCCTGTGAAAATGTTGAAATATAACAGTCAATAGCAGGTAAGTTTTACCAGATTTTGCACGTGGTGGAGCAGACTTATAAAAACGGCATCGTGTTTGTAAACTAGATGGCTATCAGCTACACTGTTCAATTAGTAGCCTACTGTCGGTTGCATGGCTGGGTGAAAAATAATGAAAGGACGTGGGTTCGACACTGCTCCAGAGCAGGCGGCTGTGTCTCGACACGACACAATGGTATACGGATAGTGGGAGCAACTGACTCAATGACTAGATGCCCCTTCGCGGTTCCTAGTTACCTGTTGTCTCGCTTCTGTGATGCGAGACAACAGGTTTAGTCTACGTTGCTCAGGGCTGTTGGTTGTCATCTTATTTGTGGTTTGAACTTTTGGGGCCGAGATTTTGTCCTTTTAAGTTGGAAATGTTATTCAAGAGGCTACTAAAGAGCAGCCAGTCTTTGGTGTCATTAAAGACACGCAGATCTTCTGGTGTATTTGGTGGACGAAGGATAGGGCAAACAATAGTAGCGCTGATATGAGGAGTTCAAAAATGATCTTGGGCCCTATTTTCTAATAACTGTCTTGATTTGGGGACCGAGGATCTTATCGGTACCTGGCCCAAATTCCTCTCAACGGATCTGACAACCATGAATAATGTAGTTTGTAGTCTCATCCTTAACATGAAAAAGATGCTTTTCTCCATTTGTGAAAGACTAACTGTAAAAAGTCTAAATCCTGTGCGAACACACGATCGAAAAGAACCCACGACTCTCTAAGTAGGGTGAAGATTGTTGATGAAAAATGATATTGCAAAAATAAACCTGCTGTTTGTGCGACGAATACTGGAATTGAACCAGTGTCTTCAGCATAGAAGCCAAGCACAGTAGCGCACTAGCCCTTACGTCATAAATTCATAAAAATCAACACATTTTATGCAAACGTAGGCTACATATTCATTACTTATGTACCAAAAGCTTTGAGTTGCTTGAAAACCTCCTCCTTCTTTATTATCGTGGTCTTGACCAAGAACTAGTATTCCTCCGCCGTTCACTGAACTTGTTTCCTTGGAAACGGTTCCCACTTGATTTCCATTGATATAAAGATTCCTTTGATTGAGTTTGGAGGAAAGAGTCAAACAGAGATGGAACTAAATAATGTGATCCATTAAGGCGTGATTAAAATACTGTACCAAATCGCTACCAGCTATAGCATAAGGCAAAGATAAGACAAAATGATGCAGCGTCGTCATCAGCATTAGTTCAATCATTTCCTCGTGTGCTTTTCAAAACCGAAAAATGGCTTCAAACTAAAAGCGAGTAGTAAAATAAAAGTTTTTGGATCACAAAATAAAGTTATGTTTAAAGAAAAAAAGTTATTTAGTTAGGGCACAGATTGCAATCCCGCAATAATTTCCAACCTGGTAGATCTTATAAATGAATTGATTTTAGGAAAACGTAAGTTCTTCTTCAATTGCCTTGCCTGAAGCAGGCATCAACGGCCTTGGATGAATAATTAGACCAATGGTTTCTATTATTATGTTGTATGAATGATTGTTTCTGCTTATCGTTAAATTATTTCACATAAATTTGTCAAACATGATGAAATGAATGAACAAGACAAAATGAAAGCACTAAAATTTGCATATTCAAAAACCGGACTGTGCAATTTTAATTGATGGTCGCTCTTCAAACTTCACAGGTCCATGTGCATGATAATTCTTGAAAACGTTTGTGACTAAGAAAAGTTGAAAACCGCTGCAACGATGATCTGACCAGCTCACAAAATGAGAGCTAAAAGATCAGCAGAAAAAACAGGTGTAATTATTTTACAACAAGGGACTCACCTGTGGTGTTGAAGGTAACGAAGAAATAGTAAATTCGTAGCCTTTACCTCGTGCGATGAAGCGAAATTTAATTGGGTTCTGCAAGATGAATATAGTTATTTCGTTGGCATCAGTCGCAGGTGAAGCGTAACCTAGGATGGTGACATAGTCAAGATCTGTTGTCTCTATCCAGGCGCAAATGGTCACTTCTTTCATCGAAGGAACGTAACCGCGATACCGAACATAGTCCGAAGTCTCGTCTCTTCGCGGAAAATGATGTTTTACGGTTGGACAGCCTAAAATATAAATAAAAAGGAATAAAACAGTGTTTTTCGAGCAAGTGCAATTGACAGAAGACAGGAAAAAAGTTTTCCTTCCGGGTATATGACGTTAAGTGCTAAAACTCGGCGAGGGCTCTTTTTTTATGCAGCAACCTGACATTCCAATACAAAACGACATATGAGGCCCATATTTGATATATTTTCAGAATTGCATAGGACTATTGTATAACAAAATTATAAATGTTCTTACATTTTTCGAAAATTTTAATAAAACAAAAACAATACATTTTTCATACAAAATTTACTTCACTTTTGAGAATCGCTATATTTAGATTTTTAACCTCCACGTCCCCATGGCATCCCGGGATGTCCTTGATCTCCTTTAGCTCCATCAGCACCTCTTTTTCCAGGAGGACCTTGACTCCCTTTTGGACCTTGAAAAGAACCTTAAAAAGAGAATAGTAAATTTTGGTTATTATGTTGAAACCTTGTTTAACTTCACCAGTGGTACTTTGTTGGAAAGTAATGTGGTTTTAGTCAGAGATGCAAAGGGAGAGGCAAAATCACATGATTTCAAAATGTTTCTAAGACCATTTTCGACTACATGAGTATACTAACCGAATTCGCGAAATACTTAATCCTATTTGTGCCTCCTCTGATTCTTAAGTCCTGCAATGGCATCAACATCTAAGAAAAAGAAGAAGAACTTCTAATCAACATCTGCAACAATCCACTTGAAGCTAATGCAAAGACCACAACACTTTTCATGAATCCAAAGATCACTTCAGTTTCTTTGTGCGGTGACAATGCTCCTTACTTGGGCAACGAGAGTCTAGTCGTAAAACACTCGAAAAAGGCAAAGACGAGAAACGCGATGACGTGTCATCTCTCTGTTATAACGTGATAGTAACCGAAACTATTTTTCTCACCCACACCAACTCTTTGACACCCACAGTCCCACACCAAACTCCAATGCCCGGTGAATATTGGGGAAAATAACCACCGTGGCTACAAATCTTTAACGTTACACTTTCGCAAACAATTTTGTCATTAATCTTGCCATAAACAAACTTGAGTTCCATTACTTTGCTTTGATCAATTTCAATTCGATCCAGAGAAAAATAATTGATGAAATTGATAACAACAATTGCTAAAATCTCAAGACAAAGAGACTTTCACAAATATTCAAACTAAATCTTGATTCTACATCACACAATTGCATAATGAACTCAACAAACTACAAACAAACTCGAGAAATCTGAGAAGAAAATGCATGTAATACAAACAACTAACTATGCAGTGTGAGAATACATACGTTTACATCACAGATTTATATCCAAAACGAAGACAATCAACAAAACCTGATAGAATTATTTAAGTTGTTTTCAAAATTTTTGCTACAGTTAAGCCACAATCAAATGGTGACGAGACGAGAGCTCCATTGTTGAGCAAAGAAAATACATAAATTATGAAAATAGCGATAATGGCTTCAACTGGAAGTGCCATCATTTATGATTATGACGTGGAAAGAGCGAGACTTGTAAGAAAATCAGCGTCATGACAGACCACGTCACCAAACACAGATCTCCAAAGGAGCGTAGCCTGCTCGAACTCGCATGTGCAGCGAGTCACGGCAGCGGCAGCGCCCTTATCTTTGTGACGCGATACTGCACACAGGCGACATCAACTAACTCCAAAGGACACGATTCAAAATTATTCATCATCAGTACTCAGCCATTCAGTCATCAGTGCATAGTAACACTACTGTTGTCTTTGGTTAGGTAATGCTAATGTATTAATGGAGATCTGAGTTCAATACCATGTTGTTAACCCGCCAACTAACATTGACATGTTGTTAGCATGCAAACCAGTGGCTAGCTTGTTATTAGCATGTGAATGAGTAGCCAGCATGCAAACTAGCATGCCACTAGCATGCAAACTCACCTTGAGAGTTGGATCCAGGCAGTGGAGCACATACAGGAACTTGTTGCAATGGCGCGTCATCTTGTGATGAAGATAAAGCAACTTGTAGAAGAACAAAGAAGAGAAAATTCAACAATCGTAAATGAAACATGATTCTCTAGTTATGCGCAAACAAGTAAGTTCTGTGGTAAACGCAACCAAGTGAAAATTTGTACTGATCAAACCTTTGATAGGATTTAGTGTCATCATTGCTTTAGCATTTTAAATAAACATCACAGTTTTCCACTTGTTTCGAGTGTAATGCAGCATAAACAAAGCCAACTATTTTAAAATCAGTTTCTTGTATGAGACCTCCACGTAACTTAGAGACGGGGAAATTTTCAAATAATTATGATTTATAGAAAATAAAAGTAAATTGATAGAATGTAGGCAAAGACTTAATGTTGTTCTACTTTAGTATCATAAAAACCACCAGCATAGAAAATATTCAACAAAATAGGTTTTACATTATTTAAAGCACTGTTAAGTTTAACGATATTTAAAACATTATTATGTAACCATCTACTTAGAATAGAATTTTTATGCGTGTTGATAATATTTGTTCGTTTTACGTATTTTTCAATTGTTCTTTGTTACATGAGCTAGCTAAAGATGCTAGCTCATGTAACATGTCTGCTCCATTAGCTCAGTGGTGACGCGCCCTGAAGATCACGCGGCGCAAGTTCGACTCTCGGGATGTGCGCTTGAGCAACGCATTTCAGGACTGCTCTTCATTCAGTGGCATCTAATGGATGGAATAATTCCCCAGGCAACAAGACTTCAACAATCATAAAACTTCACTCTGTCAATCTCGGTGACCGGCCCTGCGTGAAGAGCTTCTACAAGTATGCGAAACTACCAGGAATAGCCAATCAAGGCTTTGTCAGTCCAAGGATAAAGATTCAAAACCAACCAAACCAACTAAAACCAACCAACCAAACTATTACTATAGCGAAATCGATTCCTAATAAATTACACTGAGAGATTAGATTGTTGTGCGAATGCCAGCAGTTGATGAATTCAAAATAGCAGTAGGCCTACCAAGTTTTCATCATCATCATTAAGTTCCTTCCTCTCGTCGAGGGTTGGAGGCAATGAGACGCCAAGTTTCTCTGTTTTGAGCTTTTTCTTTTGCAGTTTTGTAGTTAAGTCCTGACCAGTCTTCAATATCATTAGTCCAAATTCTTGGTGGTCTGCCCCTATTTCGTTTGCCGTTCATTTTTCCTTCTAGTAGTTGTGTTTGAATAGAATTATTGCGAATCATGTGGCCAAAATATTTCAATTTTCTTGATTTAATTGTTTGTAGAACTTCCATGTTGGTTTGTATTCTGGATAGTACATCTTTGTTTGTGATTTTATCCTTCCATGAAATTTTAAGCATTCTTCTATAAATCCACATTTCAAATGCCTCAAGTCGTTTAACCATTTGTGATGACAGTGTCCATGTTTCTGCATTGTAGAGTAGTGTAGTCCATATATAGCATTTCGCAATTCGTTTTCGAGTGTTGATGTTAATTTTGCGTGTTGTTAATGTCTTTTTAATTTTCACGAAGTTGTTTCTTGCTATTTCTATTCGTCTCAATATTTCCGTATTGCATCTGCCATTTTCAGTTATTGTGTGTCCCAGATAGGTAAAACTTTTGACTTGTTCGACCAGCATTCCGCCAATAGTAATATTTAAACTTGGTACATTTTCTTTTCTTGTAATAGTCATAGTTTTCGTCTTGTTTATGTTGATTTTCATGTTATATTCCTTTCCAATATTGTTCACTTTTTCTATTATTGTTTGGAGAGCTTCTGCTGATTCCGCCAATAAAACAGTATCGTCTGCATACCTTAGGTTGGATATGTTCATACCTCCTATGCTGATACCCTCCATTTCATCAATCTGTCTGAAAATCATTTCAGTATACAGGTTGAATAGACATGGAGATAGTATACATCCCTGGCGAACTCCACGTTTTATGTCCATTGCACCAGATAAACCATCTTCTATCTGAATAAACGCCTTAACCAAGTTTTGGTTAAACATTATTTAGTCAAATATCTGTTTTAATATTGTATTGCCCTCCCGTACTTGTTACCTTGCCGTGGTGGGGAGGCTTGAGTACCTCAAGGATCCTGTGGGCTATACCGACCGGGGCTCGTAGCCCCTGGCAGGTCTAACCATGTCGGGCAGGTTACAGGTGAGAGGTCAGATAAAAGACAGTACAACAGCCGGGCAGACGGAGCCGTCAGCCTTGGACGGCAGTTCGTCTAGGGGAAGGCAAACCCTGATTCAAAAACCTCCGCTGTCTTGCGGCTACATCCAGTCCTGGAAAAGGCTACGGGAGTCAACCCAGACAGAAAATCCGGAGTTGAGTACGTGAGGCGGTCGACTGTCAAACTCTTACATCCTTCCGGCAACTCCCGCAGCCAAACCGTCGCCGAGTGTCACGCTTTGCGTTCCCTCGGACCACGCCGGAGAGGCAGAGAGGGGGTCCTGTTATGCTTTTGGGAAGCGCAAGACCTCCATACAGATGCCCAGGCCAGTACTCTGGAGAGGCCACTCCAGTCGCCCCCATCCCTGGGTGCGAAAAACAAACCGGAGGACAGCAGTCTACGGGTTATAAGTCTCCACACGAGAAGCTACCGTACCCAGAGTGCTACAATCATCTGAAAAGATGGAAGGATGTCTACTACTATTGTATTGCCACAACATCAATTTATACGTCTCGTGATTCTATTTGAATAAGCTGATGATGCTATTATTATACCGAAATCAATTCTTAATAAATTACACTAAGAAGTTAAATTGTTGTGCAAATGCCAGCATTTGATGAATGCAATATAACAGCACCACCCTGGTGAATACTATATAGCTTACAAGCGCAACATTGTCACAATCAATGTGCAAGGCCTCGCGTCGGGCTGCTTTGCATCTTGACAGAATGTGCTGTTTTCATTGTAGAATTCTGGTGCGATGTGTTATTATCGGTTATGACCTGAAGTAACCTCTGATTACGAAATCTGTATTATGTAACGTGTATTTTTCTGGAATCATTTTCCCTACGTGACGTTCTAGAGACCTCTGTTGTTTACATTTAAATGCTGCTTGATAGAACGATGGTTCTTTATGATGTAACCCTACGTAACCTTCTCGAAGTTACTGGACTGAATAACCAACTATAAATAGTGGTGTAGTTTGTGTATTATTATTATTATTATGAGTTGATTATGAGAGTTGTGCTATGAGTTGTGGATAGGTAGTTGATGCAGAAATTATTGGTGATTGAGACTTGAAGTAATTGAATACAAGTAGATGAGAATTGGTGCTGATATAAATTGTGTTTGAAATTAGAGTTATTTGAGAAGCCGTTTGTTAAAGTCCTTCAAGAAGTTAGATTATCATTTCACTAGTAGAATTATTCGACATTAAATTGACTACTTTTCGGTTTGACCCATTAAACTACGTCATTGAACCTTTCCAAGTCTTTTTCCTGGTAAGAGATAGAAATAAATCGTGACAAACATAAATGCTTGAATATCCAGATGAGCTAAAGATGCTTCTTTCATTGTCGCAGCTATACGGTGTTTTTCAGCTTTAAACACTTCAGCTTAAATACTTTGACTTTGATTGACAAGTCGCTGTTTTTTACTACAGTGGACGTTAAGTTTTCTTGCGTTTCTGCAATTAGACGCCTGCGTGGCTTAGTAGTGAGAACTTGCTGTCTAAACTCAATGACGTCGGTTCGCTACTCGCCCAAAGCATGTAGTTCTGTCTTGGTTCAAATAAAAGCATGAAGTTGGACGCAAAAACTCTTTGTCTTTCACTTCACTTAATCTGCATCTTCAACTATCGGACATAACATTGGTACTACAAAATACTTGAGTTAGTTACTAACAGCGGTTTTGGCGGTAATATCTCATACAATGAAATTTTATCATTGTAACCTACGTTGTAGGCTATAACTGGTATCGGCAGAAATGTATCCAACTAAAACTAATTTGCTCTCTCAGTGAAGCTAACCTGTTGCATTAATCTAATATTATAAAGTATTTTTACCTTTTCAAAGCCAGTTCCATTTGAGAATCTTTCTTATTCTGTTGCTCTTGCAACCCACGCTTCCTCCGAAATGTCTTCCTGTTCGGTCTACCAACATCAGGAAATACCTATAAAGTTTTCCTAAAGTTTTCTATCTGCTTTCCGGTTTCTTTTAAAACCTTGCCTTGATTTTACTTTGAAATAGAAGCAATTTCGTTTAGTTGAAAATTCAAAACGAAACGTTCAACAAGTCGTCCAGCTTACAAGAGTACGGCCCCAGTAGCGTAATCAAGAGGGGAAAAGGGGGCAATCCCTCCCTTGAAATATTTTAAATAAAACTTTCACACTCTTTTACAGCATCATTTAACAAAGTTTTACTGTTGATTAAGGCTGAAAGTGGGCTACTCTCAAAATGCGCAATTTTAATGTATTTTTTTCAAAAATTTGCTTGCTACTCTTTTGCACAACACAAAAATACTTTGCAACATTTTTGATACAAAACCATCTTGATTTTTTTTCAGTTTGCTTTAATCACTTCCCACTCCACAAGAGTCCTTTTACATTGGATGAACGTCTGAAGACGTTGAATCAATGTAAAAAGGATAGTTTGTTAGCAAGGATGTTTTAAGCGCGACATCGAGTGCTGGTAGCGTCGTGCCCCTTGGAAAGTGCATGGGGGTGTAAAACACCCCCACCCCTACTGTGACGTAATCATATTCTTTTGAATACATTTTTTTTCTGATTATTTACTGTTTATTTTCTGCTTTATTTCAAAATTTAAGAAAGTTTCAATTGTGCCCTTCAGAACGATGTTAATTGTGCCCTTCAGAACAATGTAAATTGTGCCCTTCAGAACGATGTTAATTGTGCCCTTCAGAACAATGTTTTCTTGTTTATTTCTATTGAGTTTTCTCTCCAGGGGTTGAAGAGTCAAGTGAACGGAAAGCAAGGAAGCCAATCTTTATGTTTAACTTCAAGCACACCATTAAGTACCTTCCCAAAGATACAGCCGTATGCCTTCAATGGGAGTCGAACCAACTTCCTTTCAAACTCTGGCACGGTCCCTAACCATTGGGCAACGTAGACGACAAAAACGAATTTTTTAATTTATTGCCAAACGTAAGTTACACTCTTGTTCAACGCAAAAGTTCTTTGATTATATTGATTAAAATTTGATAGCAATAAAAATATGAAAAGTGAATTTCCCTTTCAGAAGATTTCGTTTTGCAAAAATGTTTCATTGAAACCCAGTTCTTTATTTCAATGCGCGCTTCCTTTGTGTGGGTGGCAGCACTGACTTCTTGTTACTCGCCTGGTATGTGCACGAAACTGTCAACTACTTATTTCTGCGGCAACTGACATCACCATGAATATTGAAATCATCATTGCAAAGCTTGCTTGTACCTTGGAATTTTACACTTTAGCAGCTGCAACGACAAACGGTTTCTGGGTAAAATCGTTGTAGCCTTTGGAGATATATCAGTCGTTTCGAAAGTTGAAATTTATAATATCTGTGCATTTAGAATTTTTATTAGCACGATCCGCACAGCGACTCTCCGTGACAAATTGCTGGTCAGGTGACCTCAAGTTGAGTAGATCACGTGAAAGACATTCACATTCTAATTTCAGAAAATAGTTATTCTTCTTCTTGCGTTTGAGGCCGTTGTCAGGCCGCAGGTTACATTGTTAAATCCAGGCACGGCAGCCAATGGAGTGTGTGTTCATCAAGCGTATTTAGGTCTACTGGTCTATTCTTGGGGTCCGTGTACACTGTACAGGGCATTGGTAGATCATGTGGTATGCAGTTTAATAATTTGAGCCACATGCACAAGATGGTGAGTCGACGAGGTCTCATTGAAACAAGTTACTATTGAAACGCACCCCACACCCAGTTCGCCAGCGATTGAGCTTCACCCATTCCTTCTGACGTACTTCTCCTCCAGGTGGATCGTTGGTAGGGATTGACTGTGAATTGAATTGGTTTCGTAACTTCTTTCTATTCGTTGTTCCAAACTTCAGAAATTTGAAAGTTGGAGCTGCAGCTCCATCTTCGTAAGTTGAGGTAACAATTTAGATGCATCAAAAATGGGGGAAACTTGTAATTTTGCACTAGCTAAAGCAGCCATTGGTTGTTGTTGTTGCAGTAGTTGTCGCTTGCACAATCTACGGATATTTTATCCGGTCGCTTATTAGACATAAATTTTATAAAACTTAATTTCTACATATACAAACGTAGCGCAAAATACTTCTTTTAGTGGATTCACGACTTTGGTGGATCCAATACCCAGTAAAGTAAGACACCTTGTGGCTAAGTAACATATACAATTCAACACACTAGGGTGAGCTGCATTTGCGTGACATAGACAAAATTCAAAAGTATTCTGAAAAGCAGATTACGTCTTTTCGTATAAAATTGAAACAGAGCCATTGTGACCAATGTCATTGATGCGTGGCTTGTACTGGTCTGAAGGAGAGCGCCTTCTACAAATTTTTCAAACTTGCTGCAGGGAATGTTTTACATTTCTTTTGTTGTTGTGTGTGGTACAAAATTATTGAGAAGGTGTTTTTTCTTGGGTAACAGCGAAACTAAGATATTTTGTTGTAAAAGGTGATCACATGAATTTGTGTGGCACTGCGAGCTGTACGATCTTTTTCACTTCGCTTCACCAGGAAAAACAACCAAAACCATTATCGGAGTTTTTGTCATGACCTGAGCTGGAATCGAATTCAGATCTTTGAGAAGCAAATACGACAGCACTCGGTATTGGATTAGGAGACGGATAAAGATCGCAATTAATTTGATTGAAACGTTGATTGACTGTGAAAACCTTTATCTATGAATTGGGAAAGACTCTTTGGAAGCTCAGTGTTGACATCTTTGCATACTTGTTGAAGCTTGTATCCTCAATCCTGGCAACTGAGATATGTCGGTCGAGTAAGGATTCAATTGATTGACAAAAGCAGCGGTTGAGAACTATGTGGCATAAATTAGTGGTGCAATACTGATGAGCCCAGCCTCATCAGCAAAACACGTCTCTAGCGTTGAATTCATGCTACACTCGACTGCAGAGAAACACAGCTGAGATATGTTTTTGAAAATAAAAAGCATTTCGCGTTTCACGTCTACACTTCAAAAATGTTATTCCCAAACAGCAAAGTCCGTCATTTTTACGTTTGTCTGCAGACGTTGAATCAATGTAAAAATGACAATTTTTTTTTATCTGAGTTGTTGCAAACTATCAACTTTTAAAAGCTTGGAGTTCCATTCACACGATGTCAAATATTTCGTTATATCCTCACGTGCTGGGTGCATGTCTTAATGTTTTGCGAAACGGCAGTCATAAAACAAAACAACAGTTTGCGCTGATTCTACGCAAATGAACATTAAAACAACGTGATATTATTCTTTTTACAACACTTCCTCTAATTAAGCGTAAAAGGAAGAATAGAATGACAAACCGCCTGCTGTGTGACTGCCATAGTAAGCGACAACCAGCGCAGTATGAGCAAGGCATCAACAGAACAACAGCTTAGTCAAGAATGTCGCAGGTACATGTAAATGGACAAAAGTGGGATGGAAAGCTACTTGGCGATTTCGCTGACCAGGTTGGGACTACCTTGGATCAGTTAGGTCAGGAATATGAAGACATGATATTAAACTTTGAAGAACAAGTAAGGTTGAAATAATAAACTATAATAATTAAGTCTAATTGTAATTAATAATGCAACCAATTTTTTGACCTAAATTCTTGCAATTTTGACTTTATATTTCATTTATGTGTGACCTAAAAGTGAATTGTGACCTTTTCTTTATTAATAATTTTGAAATCTCTCATCGCATTAGCTTGAAAATTTGTTGATGGATTTTACAAACTTGGACAGGACCGAAAAATATTGCCTTCATTGACGTTGTTAGCCTACTACCCATACTGCAAATCAACCGTTTTTACATTGATTCAACCTCTGCAGACGTTGAATCAACGTAAAAAAACAGTTGGTTTGCTTTGTCTGGGTAAGACTGTTAATTTGGTATTTTCATTAAAAATGTTGTTGAGAAACTTTTAAACAAAACGTTTGACACAAAATTGTTTTGAAAGTTCTCAACTTTTGTTTCGAAGCGAAACTTGACCTTTTAATTGATTCGAAAACAAACGAATTTATGCAAAACTTACGAATAAGTAAACATTCCAATTTCCAAGCCAGAGTGTTTTTCAGTTTCAAAACAAAGTTGATATTTCTTAGTGAAAAGGTTGATCTTGTAGTAAAAATAAATTTTCCGTTGTCTTGGCCAATAAAAATTTAATGCCTAGGTCTCTGATAGCTGCACAAATAGCCACCAACTGCACAATGGAGTGCACATTAACAAAATACCCCACGACAAATCTATGCAATGTTACTTTTTAAAGCAGAAACAAGTAGTAATAAAAACTGTTGCAAGATTAGCTCTCTTTTCGGAAAAGGTGTCAAACATACCAACAAATTTATTGAAGACGAGTGGGAAAGCGAAACTGACTATGACATCATAACATATTTGTTGACGCAATTCAAAGATTGCACTCAATAGTTGGTTAAATTCAATCATTTTAGTTACATATAGTAGCGATGACAAAGAGTGGACCAGGGGGTACTTTTAGACGCAGGCCAGGGAATGATTTTAGGGGCCGTATCCTTTCCAAGTGGCCGAAAACATGACGAAACTATCGCGTATTGTTTGAACACATTTCGTTTTACTTACAAGTGTCTTGATTTTGGGCCCAAGGATCTTATTAGTCCCGGGCCCAAAGTATCCTTTCAACGCCCCTGGTTGTATATTCGTGGTGGTCAGAAGCCAAATTATTGATTAAAAATTTGTCTATTTTTTTTTAATAACGTTATTAGCATAGTTAGTTAAAAGAATATTCTCATACTACAATCCTTCTCGATAGTTGCGTTTGTTTTTAAACACCTTAAATAATTTGCATAAACATGAATTGCTTCACCAAACGTCCTGCATTAAAATATAAGGCAATATGTGTAAATGTAATTTTTCACAGAAAATCTATTTTGCAGCGGAACAAAATCATAAATAATTTTGCGCCAAAAAGAGACCTACGCATTTTTGTGTTAAACATTTGTGTGGCCAATAAATGTATCCTTGTCAAATACTTTACAAGTACACCAGTAGAGAATAATTTTCACCCATTAGTTGTGAAAACAGTAACATCAAGAGCAAAGTGGTTAATCGAATCAAAGAGGGAACGTTCAAATATTACGTAACGCCTTCGAGGGGGAGGGGGGGGTTTATGCAAAGCGTTACGTTAGCGTCACATCGGGGGGGAGGGGGTTCAAGCAAAACGTTACGTAACGCTTTCGAGTACGGAATGGTAGTTTTTGTGCTGAATTCGTAGTGAAAAAGCGTTACATGGGGGAGGGGGGGAATTGAAAAAAGCGTTACGTTGGCGTTACATGGGGGAGGGGGGGGTCAAAAATTCGGAAAAAAAAGCGTTACGTAATATTTGAACGTTCCCAGAGCGAAGAGCCCAAAATGTTGATACTAAACTCATATTCAGCAAACAAACGTTTCGAAAACTATACTGCCCTACATGTTCATTTGCAGTAAAGATTTCAGTGAAGATGAATACAGTATCTGCATTTTGGGCTCTTTGTTCTTTGATTACAGTAACACCAATGCATTGAAAACTATCACTGCACTGTTGCGATTCAAACAACTTGAGATAAAGAAGTGTGAGGTCATAATGAATCTGATTCATCACAGATTACTATGAATCTCAAAAGGTCCACACTTTTATGACTCTTGCATTTAAAATAGATGCCGACCTATGAAGTCATGTTAATTACACTTTATTTAATCAGAACTAATGCATGTACGTCGCGGTGATTGTGATTGCTGATTGTTGCCATTAAATCATAGCTCAGCAAAGCAAGTATTACATCACTTGTTGTGCTATCTCGAAAGCTGTGAAGGTGAAATTATGCAACTTGAAAACAAAAGTGTTTTTTCATCAGAAAATCTTGTTTGAAACAGTGGAAGTTTTTTCACAATTACTCTAATCAAAAAATCTAAAGAAAAAAATTGTTTATACTTTCGTCAGGCAAAATGCCTGTTAAGGTTTTTAGTGAATAGTAATTGCATTTGATGTAAATTGTGTTCATGTAGCCATGTTAAGTGTTTGTCATCGTCAAAATGAGCAACCAGAAACAGACCAACTAGCAACTGAGTAACATTGCAATTATGCCCAGTCATGGGCGGACAAACTAAGGGAACAGGGGTTTCAGTGGTGGTTGAGACCCATCTTTGCATGGATCAGAGGTGCACTGCTGATGATCCCAGCCCAAAGGGGGAGCGCGCTACGTTTTTTTATATTGAGAAGTCGAAGACAGAGTGAATTCATGTTAAAATCGCTCAAAATTTATTTTTCTGTTCACGATAATGTTGACCACATGCAATTGCTGTGTAGTTAGTGTGATCGAGTCTGTCGAAACAAAAGTATGTCAACGTCACGCATGCAGTAACACGTCATAATGAGCACCGATGCAGTTAGACACCATCATTGATGAAGTGACAAAAGTATACTTTTGTAATTGCGTGCTTAGAGTAACAAAGCGTTGTATGATAGATTAGCAAAGATATTGTGTTTGAAAGTTAAGACCATCAGTAATTTAACCTACAATGCTAAATGTGACAATAATCGCTGAAACTTTATACAACCGCGTCAGCAATCTCAGATTAATTTCCTTGAATACCCAGCTAGCCAAATTGCTTCTTTTCACATTGATTGATTCAACGTCTAAGGACATTGCATCAGTACAAAAAACGATTTTGCTTTTAGGTAAGTGTTTAATTCCACGTAAAGCATCACAACAATTGAGAACAAAAGGCCAATTTATTAGTATTTCTCACATAGAATCTATATGTACTTACGTATATTTAACAACTTTACAAGAAAATAAAAGAATTATATTGAAGTAATTACATTCAAAAGTACAATATCTAACAGTGCAAAAGCCTCAAGTAACATTAGATCAACAAAATATGAATGAGCAACGGTTTTTCATAAATAGCTACTTAACAAAATGCAATCTGATATCACACCACACAATGTCATCCAATGTTTGGTCAACACAAACCCACGCTTGTCTGTATCGCACTGCAGCTTTACATCATCACTACAAAAGTAGCAACACTTGTAGAACCAGATACGCAAATACCAATGATTCAGTTTCGTTTAGTGGTTTTGGCCAATATGTCGGCTTGCCCCAAAATCAAACTTTGGTTCAAAAAGAAAGAAACGTTTCATCTTTTTGAAAGTACCCATCAAACAGATTTTGTATTGTTTAGTTTTTTCTGTTTTTCATAATGGCACTGCCACTGCCCTTGATTAACAAAATGTTTAGAAAAGCGCCAACCCAAACCAACACACAACAGCATCTATGACGTAATAATCTTGTGACAGATTTAGCAGGAAGCCAAGCCAGTTCAGCATTACTGACATAATTTCTTAAATATACATTACATTACGTTATTTTAGCAACATTTATCATAAAACTATCATAACTGAACTAATAGACCAACCCTTAATTGCGCCTTTGTTTGATATTGTGACATGATTTGCTTGAAAACGTTTTTAAAAAGAATTCTTTGTACTCTGAACTGCTGTGCTGTATTGATATCTATTATGCGCTGACGTTTATTGATTTCTCAATTAACATTTTATCCGTTTAACATTATGACCTACTCACGTAGATATGCATGCGGTAATTTAGTTGAGAGCACGAAACAGTTAAATAAACGAATATCGGCTAACACATATGACTCTTCAAAAGAAAAGTATTTCAAAATAATTTGTTTTGTTTTCTAACAAATCTTTCTGTCCTAGTATTGCGAAAAACGTAATTTCGTTTCGTTCTGAATTCGAAACGAAAAGAAAACATTTTCCAATATCTTGGCATATCTTGTTGGACGGCACATTTCCGTACAGGCGAGCGAGATTAGTGCAAGCAGCAACCACCTCCAACCTCGGTGATTGTGCTTGCGCCATGGGTTTATGACGCTGGTGTGTTAGTGATGCAGCTTGAATGAAGAAGTTATTGAATGCAGCCAAACATTTATGAAACTTATGAAACGTCATTCAACATGTAATACAATGCCAATAAAACGTTGAAAGCCCATTTTTTGGAAGACAAGACAACATTTTAGGGTGTCGATTACTCCCTAAGCCCCCCCCCCCCCCAGCCCCCACCCCTGGCTACGGCCCTGAGTTGTGCCAAACTGTTAGCATTAAGCTTCCTATGAGGCTTTCTCAGTTTGAAGATAAACATTCTGTAAATCATGTGCCACTCCAACAGAGCAACCAGATATTTATAGTTATTGTATGTTTTCCACTCAGCATCTTCGTGCTTTCACTTGTGTTGTCGTTGTGCGTAACATATTTATTTTAGATACAGTATCGATTCAAAGATACGCCAATCTATAAATTGATATTCTGTTTATCAAGTTAGCCTTACAGACTAAGATGTTGACATCAGAGCATATTTGTAGAGACCAGCTGCGTGTGATAGTAAATCTGTTGTAGAATGCTTCATTCAAATCATTTCTCATTATATTGTGCTGTAAAGATGTTTTATTTTTTGCAGAAAGCGCAACTGAAGAATTTCTCGCCGTCAGATGGCGCTATTCTAGAAGAAGGTAACAACGAACGCGTACCAAGCCCCACCCCCAGCAACTCCAGCAAGAACTCGACCAAGAAGGACCACGATAACTGCAAGAAATCTTCATCAGGAATATCGTCATCCATTAGAGCTGCTAGGAATACTCTGAGAAGGAAGCTCTCAAGCAAGAGCCACTCGCCCTCACATCATCGTCTGTCACGTCGAAAAGATCATTCATCCGTGTCAAGTCTCTCGCGAAACGAATCGGAGGGTAGCGGAATTGAACACGAAACATTTGAGACGCCGCAGCAAACGTAATTCAATAATTGAGAGAACTTGGTTGACAGCAGTGCCAGGATCTTGTTTCCACCATGAGACACCAAATATTTCGTGGCTACTTCCAAAGGTTTCAAGATGTAAACGCTATTTCAGAGCGCTCGGTTTTCGTGATGACGTTATGAATCCTCCTTTGTTCACCAACAAAGACACAGTTGTTGCTTTATCTACTGCTTCTTCAAATGGATTTTAAGACAATATTGATATAAAACTGACACACCAACAACACGTGTCACTTGCGGTCTAGTAGCCTAGTATTTCGCTCTGGTTGGCCCAATGGACACAACTTGCCAGCAACCTATAAGTAAGGGAAAGGATAATTTATTTGCAAAATCCCGGTTTTGAATGTTACAGGCTTTTCTTTGCGACATACTGTTTTCTTTCTGCTCCTAAAACCAGAGTAGGTTTAGCTATCTATCAATTTCTTGCAATTCTGTATATTTGCTTTCCCTTTGCATAAACCTGGTTTTAGCTTTTCATTTTACCTTTTGAAACGACAGATGATTGTAGGCCTATGTCAGATATGAATCAGTCATTGTGTTGTCATTTAGATCGCATTGTTGCTCATTTGCTATGTCAGTGACGTAATACTGTAACCACTTGCAGATGTGATGTCATAAAAGTGATTATATAACTATAGTAACTAACGAAATTTCAACATCTTTTCATTTAGCCTACTGTTACTTTACCAACCCAATAGCCAACCATTATTGAGCAGATTGTCTTACCTTTTCTTACATGATATGTTGAAAGAACTTTTGTCTCTCGTTATTACTTCTGAGATTATGATATCACTTTTACGTGTAAGTGTCTTCACACTTACTTGTGTTGTATGCAAGCCATACATTGTTTACGTGTTTACAATATAGAAAAGAAAATACATTTTGGTGTGGATCTATGAACGTATTTGATGGAGGCAAAACATCTATAAAAGGTCGATACAGTATCATCAAAATCAATCACATAGGCTACTGATCAACATATTTTGACGACTTACTTCAGTAAAAGTTTGCCAACATTTATTTTCAATTTACCACATAAATGATTTACAATGCAAGATTTTCTATAAAACAATATATCTTTATGTTGAAAAGCAGAATGATGCTGGGGTGCCCATGGTTTGATGTCTTCAATTTTTTAAGCTGATTCTTAACCAAACGTAGTAATTTGAAAACAAATGAAATACCAACCTATCTCCCTGACGTCATTCGCAACCTCTTGGCACTCTGCTCTCCATCGGGGAGTAAGCCCGCTCCCTTTCGGGCTGAGCGAATTGCGTTCCAACAACGACGACTTTTTTAAAACCAGGTAATTCATTGGAGTTTAAGATGCTTTCAACATCCATGGGAAGAAGCCTAAGTTGTTCAAGAAACAAAAAACACCAATAACACTTTTTCTTGATATGGCGATAGTTTTCCAAGCGTTACATCAGTTCAGATGGCTGTAACTTTTGGGCTGCGTACACGCGGTCTGGAAATGAATCAGTATGCAGGTCCAGACTCCAGAGACACGTGTTTCCCTTCAAAAATTGAACATTTCAAGTGGTTTATTCAACTTAGATCTAATGTAACTTTATAAGTAGCTGTAAAAGAGTTGACTAAGGTCAGTGCTTGTAATCAATTAAGCAATTTGAAAGTTATTTTCTACTTTTTCTTCATGCGTTTGAGGGCGCCACAGGTCACGTTGTTAAACCCAGGCGTAGCAGCCAATGGACTGTGTGTTTATCAAGCGCTTTTAGGTCCACTGGTCTATCCTGGGGCCCTGACTATCTATATTTGGGCTGGTTTACAGGGCATTGATAATGTGGTATGCAGTCTGGAAATTTTAGCCACATGCACAAGATGGTGAGTCGGCGAGGTCCCATTGAAACATGTTACCATTGAAATGGCCCACTCCAGTTTGCAAGCGATTGAGCTTCACCCATTTCTTACGAGGTAGTTCTTTTGCTACTGAACGCAAGGAAGTAAAGCAACATATGGTTTTAGATTTGCTAGAAGCCTAAATAGATAGGCTAGCTATAATTCCAAATTTTGCTTTTAAGCATCCGATCACCTTTTTTATAGAACTTATTGACTGACACATTCTATAGCTCTGGTAACTTTTGGACCTACGCACAGTCAACGATTGCATGAACATCTTATCAATGCTTCAATAGCTTGCATGCATAAATTCTGTCAAAACAAACGCAGTAGCCTACATTTCGTAGATTTTTAAAAAGTAGCCAACGGATATAGTGTCTTGTCTTATCACTTGTCAAACTGTAACATTGTGTTTTATATTGGTTAAAAAGAAAAAAAAGTATTGCTATTTTTGCAGCTAAAAACTCAGTTTGTCAGCCAATACTCAATTCAATGTCTGCAGACGTTGTCTCAATGCCAAAACAGTATTTGCTGGCTAGGCTAGATCTAGCCTGTAATCAGAAAAAGGATTAGTATTTTGCATCAACTGGTAAACGTGATGCTGGTGTTTGTATGAGCTGAAAGCGCGGCATTAGGCTTGTGAGGAAATACACGTTTAACTTTGTCTTTCCATAACTACAGTGCCTTCTACGTGACTTCGTCGTTTAACTTTGATACCAGTTTTAAGCAGGTCTGTAACCAGCTCAGTGGCCGAGTGGTTATCGCCTTCAGCTCTCGTGTTGGTAGATTTAAGCTCGATTCCAGGTCGGGTCAAACCGAAGACTTTAAAAACGGTACCGATTGTGTTCTTTCTTGCATAACGCAGTGAGGATAAGCCGGGTAATAATGTGATGGCATCCTAAATCTGATATAAAATTAAACATGAACCCTGTCGCTAAAAGACCTTAGTTGCTGTGGAGCGACAATACATAAATCCATAACATTATTATTACGCAGACTTGTGGAATCGTAGTCTTAAATTTGGAAGGATTATGGCTATTCGAAGTTGGAGTGAGTCGGTAAAAAATACGACTCTGACTACGTTGAAAAACAAAAAACAAATATTTGCAGTCTTGTTTCAAAATCTTGTTTCTTGGTCTCTTTCATTGAGCTTTAAAATTTAAACAGAAAAGATAAGTATTTGCCTGTTAGTTTTAATTTTAAAATCACCTCATCAGTTTAGAATACAACCTCTAGAATTAAATATATTTTTAAATCATAATATAGGCTACGTCGGTTTTCAAATTTAAAACAGAATAATAGCCTACTTGGATTAGGTTTAGATATTATTCAATAAAAAAACAAACTGTCGTTTACTCAACTAAATATTAATAAAAAATCGTAAACTGGCAGGATTTGAAAACTGTTCCGACTTTGTAGGCTAATATAATTGAATATTATGGTGCTTGCACAAAAAGAATAATACCTAACACCAAAACGCTATCAATGCAATACCATAACGTTAATCCAATGCAATACTATAACGTTATAACGTTAATCCACTGCGTTTTCATAAAGCTACTGGTCATTTTTTCCATAATTCAACAATTAAACATATCTGGCAACTTTAAAACAAATCTGGCAATCCCGGAGCTGGAGTCAAAATCGTATATATTTTTTACCTGACTCCACAGACCTGGTTTAAGATTAGGAGTCACCTTTCCTTGTCTATCAGGTTTCTTTAAACATTAGGATTGAATTAAGATTTTGACTCAATAAAAACATGTGTTGATACGTTATTGTACGGTTTGTTGATTTATTGTTGCGTCATGCACTGCCGGTCTTAGGGTATTTCGGGCCCTGTGCGGAATAAGCTTTGCGGGCCCCAATGACAATGATCCAATTCAGTAGCGTAGGTGGGTATTTTGAATGGAGAAGGGGGGTTTTGACGGCCGGCGGGCGAAGCCTGACGGCGTGTTCGCCGAAGGCGACACCTAGCGGCAGGGGTCTGAGGGGCCTTCACCAGAAAATTTTGAAAAATCACTTTGAATTTGATGCATTCTGAGAAAGCATGTTCAACAAAAATTTGGGTATGGATATTACTGTAAAATTATTGCATTTAAATTTTCACAAGAGTGAAGTTTCCTGAATTCATAGAATATTAAGTGATTTGATACATGGCGTTTAAAAAATCCGGGCCCTTTAAATGTTTAGTTTTAAAACTACATATATATTATAATAATGGCATAATAGCGATGGTTTTGTATTGAACGTAACATGCATTCTATTTAAATTCAATTGCTACAAAATGAAATTCTGTTGTCACAGTGCAATGTTTTAATTATTTGGCACATGATGAAATGTCGTGGGTGGCCTAAAAGCATGAAAGCGTGTAAAGGTGACCCGACGCGACAATCTCAGCACTTGCCTCACCCTAAAGCCGCAACTGACTTCAAGAATAGCGGTACTTGCTTGTGAATCGAATTGAATTTTTTCCATTGGAAACGATAAAAGTTACTGCATTTTCTGAGTAAGTTGCGGACCCTGTTTGGATCGCACGGTTTGCACACTCCAAAAACCAGCACTGCGTCATGCGCCTTTGTAACACAGACGTCATTCGTTACCTATGTGCCCTTACGTCATCACAAACCGAGAGTAACCTAAATGCTAGCTGCAACTGTATCTGGTTTCAATGTCAATAATTAACATTAAAATTACATCGGATGCACTGTCGCGCGGAGAACAAATTTACAAAACTGTTCAAATTTTTGATAAAAAGTTTATAATACAAAAAGCTGTTTGAAATTCTTCACCATAAAATAAGTGAAAAAAACTTCAACAGGAGAGATACTTCTTCTCTACTTCCCACTTCAGTGGTTGGAATAGTCTACAAAACGTTAAATCTGCGGCAGGATAGACGACCAAGTTTCGACACCAGAAGTAAAACATAATGTATCTTTTAGTTAATTATGTCCTCATATGTCCTCTACAAATCCTGGATTTGCCTCCCAGACCTTTTGGCTGGACGTGGTGGAAACTCTTCCTTCATTTTTGGGATGAAGATGATTTTCTTTTTCTTCTACAACAATCCAACCTTTCTTTATCCCGATGACGTAAATACCTGTAAAAATAGCGCAGTACCCAAGTTGGAAGACGTAATAGAGAAGCGGAAACAGAAGCATCTGCTCCAACAGTGCAGTGTTTGAACCGAACGAAAGTTGAATAACAGCCGAAGCCACTTGTGCATTTTGGAGAGCTGTTTCTATAGAAATCGTCTTTTTCATCCTCCCGTCAATTTCAAGTCCGGGAAGAAAAGTCACTGCGTACCCAAGGACGAAACCCATCAGGGGCATGATGGCTGCAACCTAAAAATATAAAACAATAATAATCGTGTTTTTATTTGCGCCCATTGCGATAACATACGGTACACTGCGATCACAGATGCGATACAACAGACGACAGGAAGCAACGAAGTGACATATAGTCTTCGAGTCAGCTGCTCCTCTTATTTTGGCTTTCCATTAAGTGTCTTTGCCGAGACACAACCGCGTGCTCTGGAGCGGTGCCGCATCCACGTCCTTTCGAACGTTGCGCAGACGCTCTCACCACTCGGCAACGCAGCCGACAAATTACTCAGAAGCGTAATATTCTTTTACATATTATTTCAAACCCACAACAATACTTAAAATAAAAGACTAGTAGGTCCTGTGGAAGCCAAAAATGAGATGGAGAGACGAGATGGACAAAGAATGTGGAACAACAAACTGGTACATAAAAACACAGGATCGATTGGATTGGCAAGAAAAGGGGAAGACCTTCGCTCATCAATGAACCACCACAGGCTAAACATGATGATAATGATAAAATGTCTTGTCACAGAAACAAAATTCATTTGACCAATTGGTTGGTTGATGTATTAACACTTCTTGTAGGTGGAGAAACGCCGATCTACGTATTCTCTGTCGGGTTCAAATCGCATTGAATACTTCAAAATAGCACTTTGCACGCAACATTGAGATGAAACAAAAATTTTGCTCAACAGTGTAGCTCAACATCCCCTTTATGTGGTTAAAATGGAACCGTATAAATATTCAGTAATTTTGCAATGATTAGAAACAAAGTTGGCCGTAACCTTGCTAACATTGCAAAACCAAACCCTCCAAAAAGCAATTTCAATCCTACCACTCCTTGTCTCTAGGTGACCACCCATGATACGTTGCTAACTATGCTCCTCACAATTATCATGATGAGGATTAGGATAGATGCAAATATGATGAACGCCTGGGAAGAAAATGTAACAAATCAATCAATAAAATATGTTGATTTGCGAGCATTTCAACAACAAGATTTATTGATAGAGGTGTAATAATTCTTTACAACGGTAGGAAACGCTTAGTATTCTCCATTTTGAAACAATATTTTGTCTGAATCTAAGCTCAATCGAAGCTGCAACGATAACCATTATCTTCTCCTTGAGTATGAGATCGTGGCAGTCACGTTATTTCATCCAGGCACTGGATGTGTTGCTATCAAGCGCTGTAAGATTGGTATTTCCATTTAAGATTTGTAAATTGGGCAGTGATGCAGGCCCGTAATTGCCGGGGGGGCTTGGGGGGGCAATGCCCCCCCAAGCTCAAAGTAAGAGATACATAAAAATATTGCATCTATTCTCTTCTGCAATCATTTTGGCTGGAATTACCCATGTTTTGGCTGGAATTATCCCAATCATTCGAAATTACTGCTATCTAGCACCTTGTGACTTTATAACATATGCCGTGCCTTTGCCGGAAAAACCGCAAATTAGACTCATTGCAACTACAAATGTTATGTGCAGTGGCGTACGCAGGGGGGGCATTGGGCCATGGACCCCCCCCACCCTTCAAAATGTTTTAGTAGTTAACCACGTAGATTAAGGCATTTAATATGTCTTGCATTGCTCTGTCAAAGCAATTACTGTAACAATGTTGTTTTATAAACTAAGCCAATACGAAATACATGGCCCAATCCACCTACACCACCCCAGGTATGCCAATGTAGCATAGTGTTCTGTAAGCCTATTATAGTGATTAGTGAGAGAGAAATGGATAAAGTCTAAACTAAAACCATACTGGGATATCATGAAGACGTCTGGGATATCAATGGCCAGTGGCGTAGCCAAGGGGGGGGGCAATTTATAGCCAAGTTGGGGGTTACAACTCCACTTTGGCACGCGTGTGACGTCACGATATTGAGAATGATGCTTTCAGTCTCTTTATGCTTGGGAATGATGCTTTCAATCTAAAAAAAACTTGCCTAATTTTAAACAAAACTGCATTAAAAGAGCGAGTTTTGCCAATACCAAACATTCAAACATCTCAGCCAGGAATTAACAAGAAAACATAGAGACTTAGCTTTATTTCCGAAAACTGCCGAAGAAAACATGATCTTATCCTTTTGCTATGCCACCTGACAGCACCATTTTACAGGAATATTCATACCCACATTTTTGTTGAAAATGCTCTCAGAATGCACCAAATTCAAAGTAATTTTTCAAAATTTTCCGGGGGAGGCCCCCCAGACCCCCCGCCGCTGGGTGTCGTCTTAAGCGAAAACGCCGTCGGGCTTCGCCCGCCGGTCGTCAAAACCCCTCCTGCTACGCTATTCTCAATGCCTCCCCCCCCTTGAGAAAATCCTGCGTACGCCACTGGTTATGTGCATAGCCTTTTACTTCGCAAACAGCTTTTGAGCCCCCCCAACCTAAAATGTATAATTACGGGCCTGCAGTGATGGATGATGTTTGGGAGGCTATCCCACATGCACATACATTGGAAGACTGATACACAGGGTGACAATTCGTTCACTATCATGTGCCATCTCTGAGTCGAAGGTTGGCTTCCGATTATGTTCTGGAATCTTGAAGTTCCATTTTTGTTACTTCTTTGACGAAGTAACCGATCCGAACTGATCGGTCAACTGACAACAAAGACAGTGACACAATATGCGCATTACAGCTGGCTACGACCTATGAAATGCACGAATTGGTCCATCACGCAGGATAGACAGTAACAGCTGCTTCATTCCTGCTTGGTACCCAGCAGAGGAGTGGGTTTAGGATACTAACGTACTTCTCCGACGTCGTTTGAAACCGCTGAGCACTCTGCTCTCGGTGTCAGGGGGTAAGCCTGCTCCGGTACGGGCTAGACGAGTTACGTTCGAACAACAAGGAAGACTTCTTCAAAAACCCGGCAATTGATTACGATTCAAAATGTTCAAGTTACTCAAAAATCAAACAAGCAGCAAACGAGGGCTACGACCTACCAATGAAATTTTCTCAGCTAATTTTGGAAACTTGACGTGGATGACCATTCCAAGGAACAATGGAACCACGAGAGCGACAAGAGAAATAGCTGTTGAAACAAAATGCGAATAAACCAATTTGCAGCAAACCCCGTCCACGAACCAATTCTGTTTGGCAGAATTATAAGATCAAGCGATGGTGGTTCAAGCCCCTCTGTAGGCAAATGAGCAAAGTGCTTCAAAAGGGTTTAGTGTTGTGACAACCTATACAGTGGTAACTCCACAAACAAATACTGTTCAAAATCTAAGTAATTTCAAAAAATTCTTGTCATTTCAATTTAAAAAAAAAAGTTTCAAACGCTAATAAAACGTTCAACATTAAGACGTTAAGACTCGTTACATGTTTGTACACTGATAACATATCGCATCAAAGGAAAGGTTGATGAAGTCTGTGTGGAGCGCACTGTCTATACTCTATACCAGGGGTGGGGAACCTTTTTAGTATTGCAGGCCACATAAAATGAGAAA